>NC_089844.1:205054791-205354791 GCF_035609145.1 Eleutherodactylus coqui
GCGATGGGAGCTCCACACAATCGTAGTCAGGATGAGCCAAGAAGATGTTTTAGATGTAACAAAACAGGGCATTACAAGAGAGACTGTCGTGCACCACCAGGACAACACGGACCAACAAATCAGGCCAGAAGACAACACGGACCAACATCTTCTGATGACTTACCACCACCACCACCACCGGTATCCTACCATGGCCCGTCCCAATAGGACGCAGGCAAGCCAGTCTCCAGTATGGCCTCTTTACAGAACCCTGCAATAGATAATACCGGACCCCAAGCCCAAGTGACTCTCTCTATTGCAGGGAATCCAATTACCTTCCTACTGGACACTGGTGCAGCCAGGAGCATCATTCGTGCTGACGATTTCCCCTTCAAGCACCTGCTGGATGATAAGACCATATTGACCGTAGGAGTAGGGGGAAGGCCGTCTGAAAACCCACTAAGCAAGCCACTTCCTGTCGGCATACAGAACATCCTGGCTAGATTTGTGGTCCACAAGACCTCACCACTCAACCTACTGGGAGCCGACCTTCTATCAAGACTTCAAGCTACAATTGCCTACACCGAAGACGGTGGCATAACGGTTACCTCCCCGCTATCTGAAGATGACCATATGACACTTGCCTCAGAACCATTCCTCATGACCTGTCAGGAAGTTCGAAAGACAATACCAGATGAAGTGAAAGCAAGAATCCCTGATACACTGTGGTCGAAAGGACCTGAGGACATTGGTCGTCTAAGAGTTCCACCAGTGATGGTGAGGATGAAGCCCGGAATGCCATTCCCAAGAAGACCACAATATCCACTGAAGCACTCAGTGTCGCTAGCCATCGACGAACAGATTAAGTTGCTGATCCAGAACGGAGCCCTCGTGCCATGTGAGTCGCCATGCAACACCCCGTTGTTCCCGGTGAAGAAGAAGACACCGAAGGGCGAACCAACCAAATACCGTATGGTTCAAGATCTACGGGCAGTGAACCAAGCTACCATATTGGAAACTCCTCTGGTGCCGAATCCACACACGCTACTGTCTGGAATTCCGCCAACAGCGAAGTACTTCACAGTGATAGATATGGCAAACGCTTTTTTTGGAGTCCCATTAGACGCATCATGCCAATATTTATTTGCGTTCACGCACAACGGAGGCCAACTTACATGGACTGTAATACCTCAGGGTGCACAGAATTCACCCAGCCAATTTGCCAAAGCAATGTCTCTGATTCTAAACCCATGGATGGAGGGACACCCCACAGTGGTCTTACTCCAATATGTGGACGACCTGTTACTTTGCGCCGACGATCTGGACACGGCCTCCTCCTCCTCTGAAAATCTTCTGTGCTATCTGGCATATCAGGGATGTAAGGTGTCAGAATCCAAGTTACAATGGTGCTGCACAACCGTCATCTTCCTTGGCCACTGCATTTCCCAAGGAGTACGACACTTGACAGAAGACCGGATCGCCGCCATTCAACAAGTGCCGCTTCCCAGATCTGAAAAGGCCCTTCAAGCTTTCCTGGGACTGATCTCGTACTGCAGAGCCTGGATTCCAGAGGCCTCTTTGCTGATGCAACCCCTGTACGAAGATGTCAGAAGGATCGGTGAAGAAGGAGGAAAGGCCAAGGCCCCGTGTGCACTCTCTGAAGACTCGACAAGAAATTTCAGCACGCTTAAGGACCTGATCTCTAAAGCACCTGCATTGGGACTACCAGACTACAACAAACCATTTGCTCTGTTTGTGTCCGAGAATCAAGGACACGCATCAGGTGTCCTTACTCAGAAACATGCTGGAAAATCGCGGCCCATCGGCTACTTCTCAGCCAGACTCGACCCAGTGGCAAGAGCAGGACCTTCCTGCCTGCGGGCAGTCTTTGCAGCCCATGTCTTGCTGGACAAGACCTCAGATCTCGTGCTGGGTTACCCTCTGACTGTCCTGGCTCCGCATGACATTGCCGCCGTACTCAACCAGACACAGCCGAAGCATCTATCAGCAGCAAGGCATCTACGCTTGCAATGCTCACTGTTGATTCCGGAGAATGTCACCCTACAGCGTTGTAATGTCCTCAACCCTTCCACCCTCCTTCCAATTCTTCAGGGGGAAGGCGAAGAGGAGAATGGAAACGATGGAGAGGAAAAACCGAATGGTTCCGTCTCCTACTACGACATTCCACGCCCTTCACATGACTGCGTCAAGATGATGCAACAGGAAATCTCTCATCTACCATCAGTCTATGACAAACCACTGGAACCCGTAGACTACACACTCTTCGTGGACGGCTCCAGATTCGCCGATGAGATGGGTCGGTACCATACCGGTTACGCAGTTACCACCTCCACGAAAATAATCCAAGCTCAACAACTCCCTCCTACCGTATCAGCACAGGAAGCCGAACTACAGGCCCTCACACGGGCGTGTGAGGTAGCCCAGGATCATACAGCCAACATCTACACAGATTCACGGTACGCTCATGGAGTGGCACACGACTTCGGGATGATCTGGAAAGTTAGAGGATTCCTCACAGCTGCAGGCACCCCAGTCAAGCATCATCAAGCCATCAGGCACCTGCTGGATGCCCTCCAACTGCCACGGAAGGTGGCCGTACTGAAAGTGAAAGCTCACAGCAAGAAGAACACTGAAGAGGCCGTTGGTAATCATACAGCGGATCAAGCAGCAAAAAGAGCTGCAAGGGGGGAGTTTGGAAGAATTGGAATTCAGGTGGAAGCCCTACCGGTTGGGGTGGAATCAATGGAGGGACCAGACCCGTCCATGATGGTCAGTGTGGATGAGAAGATACGACCGGACTACCTTACAGAAGCACAAAAGAGAGCAACCAAGGAAGAAAAAGAAGAATGGACGAAAAAGGGAGCGAAAAAGGACGAACAGGGATTGTTTGCGCTGGCAGGCCGCCCATGCTTGCCTAGAAGCTTCTACCCAGCAGTGGTACAGTGGGCACATGGCCCAACCCATTTGTCCAAGATGCTCATGAACGCATTGATCCAGAAATATTACCTGGCGCCTGGCATCACAACGTTGGTGGACAAGTACTGCAGAGCTTGCACCATTTGCGCCCAATGTAATCCAGGAAAAATGGAGGAGACACCAAGAAAACACCTGGCCAAGCCACTGTATCCATTCCAACGGATCCAGATTGACCACATCCAGATGCCGAAATCAGGACGCTTTGAATACGCCCTAATAGTGGTGGATGTTTTCTCTGGGTGGGCAGAGGGGTACGCAAGTACAAATATGACTGCCAAAAGTACCGCTAAGAAACTCATGACTGAGTTAATTTGCCGTTTCGGAATACCTGAAGTCATCGAAAGTGATCAAGGTCCAGCGTTTACCGCCAACGTCACCAAGGAGATATGGCAGGCGTTGGGCAGCAGTCTTTTGTTTCACACACCCTACCACCCCCAGAGTAGTGGTAAGGTAGAGAGACTGAACGGTACCTTGAAAACAAAAATACTTAAAATGTCACGAGAAACTGGCATGCCCTGGCCAGAAATCCTCCCCATAGCACTGTATAGCGTGAGGTACACACCAAGGGGAAAACATAAGTTGTCACCTTATGAAATTCTTTTCGGGACCGTCCCCAGACTAGGGTGTTATTTCCCCCAGCAGTTACAATTGCACTCTGATGTTCTGACTAAGTATGTTATATCACTCGCCAAAGAAATAACTAAAGTCCATG
The DNA here is from genome assembly GCF_035609145.1 of Eleutherodactylus coqui. Lineage (NCBI taxonomy): Eukaryota > Metazoa > Chordata > Amphibia > Anura > Eleutherodactylidae > Eleutherodactylus > Eleutherodactylus coqui. Next base: position 205,058,480 of record NC_089844.1, read on the forward strand.
CACGAGTTTTCTCTTCGATTCCAGACCCAGACCAGGACACAGGCACCCATTCCATACAGCCCGGAGATTGGGTGTACGTAAAGAAGTTTCTGAGGAAAAACTCTCTTGAGCCAAGATTCGACGGTCCATTCCAGGTGTTGTTGACCACTGCCACCTCGGTGAAACTAGAGGGGAAGCCTACCTGGATCCACGCAAGCCACTGCAAGAAAGCTCCATCTCAGAAGGACGACTCATCATGAAATATTTAGGTCAAGTTATCATAATACTTCTCCTATGTGGGGTTCTGGTAATGTGGGACGGAAAGGGTACCTCAGTGAAGAACCAGAAGCAGCAGGCTAAACTATGTATCCCGGCCCTGGTGTCTACCTGGTCCACCTGTTTCTCTATGATGTCCGGCAGTAGGCCCACTGTCAATGCCAATGTCGTCATCACAGATCCAGAATACGATGATGTTGACCCATCCTACACCCCCATGAGAGCAATGGCTCCAGTCTACAACACCTTACAAGTCTAGAGTCAGCAGTGGGGGTGGGATGGAGCAGGGCGAGTTTGGTGAAACAGATAGTTTCAAGGGGGGTCTGTGATGGCAATCCCAGTATATAAATCTTTGTGTATTGGGATTTGGGGCCTTACGGGGAATTGTTAATTCAAATGCGTTAACTCTGGTTTGATTCAGCTATAGAAGTGTACGTACACAATACACAGTTACACAATAGTATGAGGCAATGCTTATATGAAATATCTGTTTTTCATAACTCTGCTGACAAAGATGAAAGTTAGCAATTTAGCCGTAACCAACATGTATAAATATATTTGACTGTCCAGCTGCATGCACTAATACGGAACTAGGAATCAGACAATCAACCGCATCCGAGACGGACTACCGTTTTTTGATTACCGCAAAAATACCCCAGCGATTTTACTGGAAACAGATGCAAATAACATGGGCGGTCTATGCAATTACTAATTCATGAAATAGCCTCCAATCAGATCGGTTTGACACACGTGGGGCGAGACAGCCCATTCTACTCTCCAGAGTGCCACCACGTGACAGGCAATACCAGATGACCGGATGAAGGAAGACGCTTATCCAATAATCAATCAACACATTGTGTCTATGTAATTCTTGCCTGCCCCAAAAGGGCTGTGTTTGATGTGCCTTATAAAGCTTTGTTACACTCCAAGAATAAACAGGAAGTTACTTTTTCTTGAACTTGGGTCAGACTGAGTTTCTTCTGGGAGACAGTGCACTGTCCGATACCTTATCAATCAATCTGGAAGGGTGTGATCATTCCTAATTGAGTAAGCCGTGGTTCCAAAAACAGGAAGGTTCTACGACAGTGGTATCTGCGGGGGTGTATGCTTCCTCCACTAAACCACCCTCCTCCTCCTCCTACGCAACCTCTGTCTCGCAATCAAGATGTGTCAGCAGCAGCACGTTGCCAGCAGTCGGTGTCACGTGGCGTGGCAGCACAGTGGTGGGCAAGCGTCAGCAGGCCGTGCTGAAACTACTCAGCTTAGGAGAGAAGAGGCACACGGCCCACGAACTGCTGCAGGGTCTGACAGAGCAGACCGACCGCTGGCTTGCGCCGCTGAGCCTCCAACCGGGCATGGTCGTGTGTGACAACGGCCGTAACCTGGTGGCGGCTCTGCAGCTCGGCAGCCTCACACACGTGCCATGCCTGGCCCATGTCTTTAATTTGGTGGTTCAGCGCTTTCTGAAAAGCTACCCCCACTTGTCATACCTGGTCGGAAAGGTGCGCCAGCTCTGCGCACATTTCCGCAAATCCCACACGGACGCTGCCACCCTGCGGACCCTGCAACATCGGTTTAATCTGCCAGTGCACCGACTGCAGTGTGACGTGCCCACACAGTGGAACTCTACGCTCCACATGTTGGCCAGACTCTATGAGCAGCGTAGAGCTATAGTGGAATACCAACTCCAACTTGCGCGGCGCAGTGGGGGTCAGCCTCCTCAATTATTTAGAGAAGAGTGGGCCTGGTTGGCAGCCATCTGCCAGGTCCTTGGAAACTTTGAGGAGTCTACCCAGATGGTGAGCGGGGATGCTGCAATCATTAGCGTCACCATTCCTCTGCTATGCCTCTTGAGAAGTTCCCTGCAAAGCATAAAGGCAGATGCTTTGGAATCAGAAACGGAGGCGGGGGAAGACAGTATGTCGCTGGATAGTCAGAGCAACCTCATGTCTATATCTCAGCGCGTTGAGGATGAGGGGGAGGAGCATGAGGAGGAGGGGGAAGAGACAGCTTGGCCCACTGCTGAGGGTACAGATGCAGCTTGCCTGTCATCCTTTCAGCGTGTATGGCCAGAGGAGGAGGAGGAGGATCCTGAAAGTGATCTTCCGAGTGAGGACAGCCATGTGTTGCGTACAGGTACCCTGGCACACATGGCTGACTTCATGTTAGGATGCCTTTCTCGTGACCCTCGCGTTACACGCATTCTGGCCACTACGGATTACTGGGTGTACACACTGCTCGATCCACGGTATAAGGAGAGCCTTTGCACTCTCATTCCCGAAGAGGAAAGGGGTTCGAGAATGATGCTACACCACAGATCGCTGGTGGACATACTGATGGTAAAATTCCCATCCAACAGCGCTAGTGGCCGAAGGCGCATTGCCGCGGCCCAGGTAGCAGGGGAGGCGCAGAGATCAGGCAGCATGTACAGCGAATGCAGGGGAACACTCTCTAAGGCCTTTGACAGCTTTATGGCTCCCCAGCAAGACTGTGTCACCGGTCCCCAGTCAAGGCTGAGTTGGCGGGAGCACTGTAAAAGGATGGTGAGGGAGTACGTAGCCGATCGCACGACCGTCCTCCGTGACGCCTCTGCCCCCTACAACTACTGGGTGTTGAAGCTGGACACATGGCCTGAACTCGCGCTGTATGCCCTGGAGGTGCTTGCTTGTCCTGTAGCTAGCGTCTTGTCAGAGAGTGTGTTTAGTGTGGCTAGGGGAATCATCACGGATAAGTGTACCCACCTGTCAACCGACAGTGCCGACAAGCTTACACTCATAAAGATGAACAAAGCCTGGATTTCCCCAGACTTCTCTTCTCCACCAGCGGACAGCAGCGATAGATAAACAATACGTAGGCTGCACCCACGGATGGAAGCATCGTTCTGTATCACCATCAAAAACGGGGACCTTTTTGCTTCATCAATCTGTGTATAATATTCCTCCTCCTCCTCCTGCTCCTCCTCCTGAAACCTCACGTAATCACGCCGAACGGGCAATTTTTCTTAGGGCCACAAGGCTCACTCATATAATTTGTCTAAACAATTTTTATACGTTTCAATGCTCATTAAAGCGTTGAAACTTTCACCTGAACCAATTTTTATTTTAACTGGGCTGCCTCCAGGCCTAGTTACAAATTAAGCCACATTAACCAAAGCGATTAATGGGTTTCACCTGCCCTCTTGCTTGGGCATGGGCAATTTTTCAGAGGTACATTAGTACTGTTGATACACCAATTTTTGTGGGCCCTCGCCTACAGTGTAATCCAATTAATTTTTAGCCCACCTGCATTAAAGCTGACATTACCTCAGCTGTGCTGGGCACTGCAATGGGATATTTTTATGTACCGCCGGTGGCTTCCTGGCACCCACCCATGTTGTGGGTCCACAGGGAGTTGTAAATGCATCTGTTTCCACTTCTAAAGAACCCCAGTCTGACTGGGGCATGCAGTGTGGGCCGAAGCCCACCTGCATTAAACATGACATTACTACCTCAGCTGTGCTGGGCACTGCAATGGGGTATATTTATGTACCGCCAGTGGGTTCCAGGGAGCCACCCATGCTGTCGGTCCACACGGAGTTGTAACTGCATGTGTCCACTTCTAAAGAACCCCAGTCTGACTGGGGCATGCAGTGTGGGCCGAAGCCCACCTGCATTAAACATGACAATACTACCTCAGTTGTGATGGGCAATGCAATGGGATATTTGTATGTACCGCCGGTGGGTTCCAGGGAGCCACCCATGCTGTGGGTGCACACGGAATTCCCATTGCGGAGTTGTACCTGCCTGTGACTATATATAAAAAACATTGACAGAATGAATAGTGTGTGGTACATAGGTTCCCCATTGCTATGTCCACGTGTGCAGCTCCAGATGGAGGTGGCACAGGATTGGATTTCTCATTGCTTCTGTACAGCATCGTGGGCTATCGCCCTGCCACTTTTAAAGAGGGTCGCTGCCTAGCCGTGCCAACCCTCTGCAGTGTGTGCCTGCTTTTCCTGTGGCAGACACACTTATAAATAGACATGAGGGTGGCGTGGCATGAGGGCAGCTGAAGGCTGGGCAGGGACAGTTTGGTGTGCGCTGTGGACACTGGGTCGTGGGGGGGGGGGGGTTGGGGAGCATGTAACCCAGGAGAAGTGGCAGCAGAGTGTCATGCAGGCAGTGATTGTGCTTTGTTGGAGGTAGTGTGGTGCTCAGCTAAGGTATGCATTGCTAATGAGGGCTTTTCAGATGTAAATGTTGTTGGGGGGGGGGGCACTCTTGCTGCTATTGTGGCTTAATAGTGGGACCTGGGAACTTGAGGTGCAGCCCAGCATGTAGCCCCTCGCCTGCCCTATCCGTTTCTGTGTCGTTCCCATCACTTTCTTGAATTGCCCCGATTTTCACAAATGAAAACCTTAGCGAGCATCGGCGATATACAAAAATGCTCGGGTCGCCCATTGACTTCAATGGGGTTCGTTACTCGAAACGAACCCTCGAGCATCGCGGAAAATTCGTCTCGAGTAACGAGCACCCGAGCATTTTGGTGCTCGCTCATCTCTACTAGCAAATCTTCTCATCACGGGCTTGCATATCTACCAATTTGGCACCTGGCAACGAGGTCATCAGCTCGGTGCCAGTGTGGTCTGAAAACACAGAGGATGGGTGCTACTCTGGTGAAGTCCTGAAGGCGAGCATGTGAGGTTCGTATTAGAGGGGTGTTTAGTCTGAGTGTGTTAACAGATGGGAGTGAGAGGGCTGTGTGGTGTACGGAAAGGAGGGAGGTGATGCATGGTGGTGCGGCACAATGCAGAGCTTCGTGGGTGCGGTTGACGAGTTTAAATTTAGTTCTGCAGCGGATGGGCAGCCAATGCAGCGACTGACATAGTGCAGAGGTGCCTGAAAAATGGCTGGATAGAAAAATGAGCCTAGCTGCCATGGCTAGTATGGATTGGAGCGAGTCTGGTGCGGGGGAAGCTGATGAGAAGCAAGTTGCAGCAGTCGAGTCAGGAGTGGTTGAGTGCAACCACCAGTGTTTTTAGGGTGTCCGTGGTGAGGAACGGACATAATTTGGCAATATGTCTGAGGTGTAGGTTGAATATTTGGGCAAGAGATTGGATGTGCGGGTGTCTATCAGACCAAAACCAAACCACTCAGGGTATTTAAAGCAAACTCGGATGCTAGTACTTCTGTGAAAGTCTCATGAAATCAGTTACAGATCCTTTCATCGCTCCAAAGACAGCATGAAACATGAAGAAATTTTAATGGGCAAAGCAGGACAATTCATTCTGTGTATGTGTCAGATAGCTGAACACCGCACTGGGAAACCGTTGTGTACCAAGAGTATAGACAAACCCCTGAAGCATTTCTGTACCAAGAGTACAAGCGAACACCTGAAAAATCGGTATACCAAGAGTACAGGTGTACCCCTGGAAAAAAAATGGTTTACCCAGAGTGCAGGTGAAATCCAGAAACTGTTTGTTTTTTTTTGTTGTTTTTTTTCTTTAAGATAGAGCTCGTAGTTGCTTAATTTGTAACAGAGCCTGGATGCAGCCCTCCACAAAATTTAGTTTTAACAGAGCCTTCTGGCCCTCTGAAAACTTGGCTGTTCAGCGTGATGAGGAGGAAGGAGGAGGGGGAGGAAGATCAGAGAGGCATAGACCAAGCTACTTTTCCCCTTTTTGGGGGTGATAGAGGGTGCATGGTTCTCTAGTTCAGTGCAAGTTTGTGCCACTTGTCCAGCTTTGACACCAAATAGTTGTGTAGAGCTGCTACTTGGCCCACTGAAGTACGTCCTCTACCACAAGCGTTGTCAGATGGGAAGTTTAGCATCAGCTTTTCCACCAGGTCCTTGTGGTATTGCATCACTCTGGTACTCCTTTCCTCCTCGGGAATGAGAGTGGACAGCTTCTCATTATACCGTGGGTCGAGAAGGGTGAACGGCCAGTGATCCTGGTTGGCAATAATGCATCTTATGTGAGGGTCACGGGAAAGGCAGCTTAACATGGAGTCAGCCATGTATGCCAGAGTCCCAGTACGCAACACATCGCTGTCCTCACTAAGAGTATGACTTTCATGATCCTCGTCATCCTCCTTCGCTTCAGCCCATACACGCTGAGCAGATGTGAGGAAAGTAGCATGGGTACCCTATGAAGTGTGGGCGGCAGTGTCATCCCTCCCCTCCTCCTCCAATATGCATTGAGAAACAGGCATGAGGGTGGTCTGGCAATCAAGCAACATACTGCAATCCCCCCTCTCCTGTCATAACCACCAAGCGTCTGCCTTTATGCTTAGCAGCAAACTTCTCAGCAGGCAATGCAGCGGGATAGTTATACTGATAATGGCCACATCACCGTTCACCATTTGTGTAGTCTCCTCAAAGTTTTCTAGAACCTGACAGATGTCTGCCATCCAAGCCCACTCCTCTGTGAAGAACTGCGAAGGCTGACTACCACTCCGCCGGCCATGTTGCAGCTGGTATTCTACAATGGTTCTATGCTGCTCGTACAGCCTGGCCAACATGTGCAACATAGAATTCCAGCGTGTGGGCATGTCGCACAGCAGTCGGTGCTCTGGCAGCTGGAACTGATGTTGCAGTGTATTGACGGTGGCAGCATCTGTGGTGGACTTCCTTAAATGGGCGCACACGCGACACACCTTGCTGAGCAGGTCAGACAAATGGGGGTAGTTTTTCAGAAAGCGCTGAACCACCAGATTTAGCACGTGGGCCAGGCATGGCTCGTGTGTTAGTCTGCCAAGCTACAGAGCCGCCACCAGGTTACGCCCATTATCACACACGACCATGCCTGGTTGGAGGTTTAGCGCAAAAGCCACAGATCTGTCTGCTCTGTCAAACCCTGCAACATCTCTTGGGCAGTGTGCCTCTTCTATCCCAAGCCAGAGAAACCTTCACAGACGTAGGACCCGGAATTCTCGGTGTGAGTAGCATGTGAGCAGACCCAAGGTCAGACTCGGTCTCTGCCTCCACGAAGTTCACCCAATGTGCAGTGAGGGGGATGTAGTGTCCCTGCCCGCCAGCACTTGTCCATGTGTCGGTGGTTAAGTTGACCTTTCCAGTAACCACATTTGTGAGGGCACGGTTTATGTTGAGTGAGACGTGCTGGTGTAGGGCTGGCATGCACACAGGGAAAAATAGTGGCGACTGGGGACCGAGTACCGAGGGACCGCCACCGCCATCATGTTGCGGAAAGCCTCAATTTCTACTAGCCTGCATGGCAGCATCTCCAACCTAAGTAGCTGTGCGATATGCACATTTAAAGATTGTGCATGTGGGTGGGTGGCCACGTATTTCCGCTTTCATTCCAACGATTGGGTTAGCGACAGCTGAACGCTGCGCTGGTGCGCTGGGACACATTGGTGGAGGACCGTGGAGGTGAGGGTGTGGGTGCAGGCCGGGAAACACTTTGTGCCTGCGTCCTGGGAGGGGGGTTGCATCTCAGTGCCATGATGTAACACTGGGGAAGAGGCAGTGGTGTGACCCGCAGGGGGTGAATGGCTTGCGTTCCACCTTGTGGGGGTGCTTAGCCATCATATGCCTGTGCATGCTGGTGGTGGTCAGGATGGTAGCGGTGGCTCCCCGGCTGATCTTGGTGCAACACAGGTTCGCACCACTGTTCGTCGGTCGTCTGCGCTCTCAATAAAACACCTCCAGACCTTCGAACACCTATCCCTCTGCATGGAGGCTTGCCGCGAGGGGGTGCTGTAGGGAACAGTTGGTGGATTATTTGCTATGGAGCTGGTTCTCCCCCTGGCCACCACACTGACTCTTCCAACCTGCTCTGCTGCTTGTTCTTGCCCCCCCCCCCTCCCTCTGAAGCTCTGTGTATGTGTCAGATTGCTGAACACCGTGCTGGGAAACCGTTGTGTAACAAGAGTTTAGACGAACCACTGGAAAATTGGTGGACCAAGAGTACAGGCAACCACCTGGAAATATTTGTTTAGCAAGAGTATAGGTGAAGCCGAAAAAAGAAAATAGTTTGCTAAGAGTAAAGGTGTAGGCCAGAAAAAATAGTGTACCAAGAGTACAGGTGTACCCCTGAAAAATGTGTTTAGCCCTTCGGAAAAAAAAAACAAAACAAAAAAAACAATAGTTTTTACAGAGCCGTTTGGCCTGCAGAAAAATTGGCTGCTCAGTGTGATGTCATGCTGGTTTAGGAGAAGGTGGAAGAGGAGGTAGATCAGAGAAGGAAAGACCAAGCTACTTCCCTCCATTTTTGGGGGTGATATAGGATGCATGGTTCTTTAGTTCCAGCTTAAATAATCTTTATGCTCGGCTGCTCCCCATCGGTGGATAAGAGAAGTCAGGGGAAATCCAGCCTTTGTTCATCTTAATGAGTGTAAGCCTGTTGGCGCTCTCAGTCGACAGGCGGGTACGCTTATCCGTGATAATCCCTCCAACAGCACTAAACACCCTCTCTGATAATATGCTAGCGGCAGGGTAGGCCAGCACCTCCAGGGCGCACGGCGCCAGTTTGTGCCACGTGTCTATTGAACCAGTGTAAAGCACTGACATCTAGGCATAATTCACCGCCCACAGAGACTGGTAGATATGATAGGCTCAATGCAGTGCTAGAAAAAAATTAAAGCAGTGTAAAGCACTGAAATCTATTCCTAATACACCGCCCACAGAGACTCGTAAATTTGAGAGGCCTTGAGCTGGGCCAGAAAAAAATAACCCACTGTATAGCGCTGAGAACTAGGGCTAATTCAAAGCATGCATAGACTGGTAGATACAGTATGCTCCAATACAGCAACAGCACTTAGAGCCTCCCAAAAACTAAATATAAAACCCTAGTAGTACACAGCATAAAACCTCTAACAGTGGGCAGAATACAGCTGGGATGCTTGGGGGAAAAAATGGTGCACTACTGGTCCCAGCCAGCCAAAATGCTAAAGCACACAATAAGAGTAGTCCTAGAAAGGACTGTTGGGTTCATGTAGTCAGGATCCCTGCTTAATTGCTACCTAATCCCTACAGTAACACTTTCCCTATCTGCTGTAGATGTGCACGGGGTTGGAACGTCTCAGCAGGAAGTGGTAATGCCTCCCCTGCGTGTTTAGTGGCTAAAATAAAAATGGCACTAAACATGTAGGAGGGGACATTAAAGTGTTTCGAGGAAAGGAAGGGAAGGGAAATCTTTGTGTGGTGGAAAGTGGGCCAGGTCCCACAATTAAGCCACAATGGGGACAAGAGCCTGAACCCCCCCCCCCCCCACCCCCACCCCTCCACCACCACACACACAGCAATTTTTACTTTGGTCAAACCCTCATTAGCAAGGCACACCTTAGCTAAGCACAACACTACCTGCTGCAACCAAGGACAATCACTGCCTGCAGGTGACACTGCTGCCTCTTCTCCTGGGTTACATGCTGCCCAATCCAACGCACACTGCACTCCTGCATCCACAGCACACACAAAAGTTTCCCTGCGCAGCCTTTAGCTGCCCTCATGCCACACGCTCGCTTCATAGCTACATCACCCTCATGCCTATTTATAAGTGCGTCTGAGATGAGGAGGAACCGGGGGCACACACTGCAGAGGGTTGGAAGGGTCAGGCAGAAACCCTTTTTGAATTCCAATCCCGTGCCACCTCCGTCGCAAAATTGTCAGGAGTCGCAAACGTGGGCATAAAGGGGACTCAGGTGCCAGCCCAGCACTTCTACTCATTTCCACAATGCAGCAATACTCTGCGTGGGAAGTATGTGAGCGGGCCCTGGGTCAGGCTTGGTCCCAGACTCCATTTTGTGTGACCCAAGGTACCGCCAATGACATAGCAGTGGGGACTCCATGCGTCCACACACTACTCATTGTGTTTGGGTGTCGGGTACCTCATCGACAACGCAAGGGGAAAGCCATCTGCACTCTGCAGCCTACCCAAGTCAGTCAGTGCCTTTGTGCCAGACAGGTAAATCACCGCTATGGGAAGTCTGTGTGCACCCAAAGCATAGGAGAGTCCAAGGAATCCCAAGACATGAACCATGAAGAAATCAGAGTGCCCAAACATGGCAGACTTTCTCTGCACCGAGGACAAAGGCCTCTGCACAAACCCTCAGCAATCGTGGGCATAGAGCAGACTCTGATGCTAGTACAGCAGTGAACGTCTCATTTAATTTGTTGCGGTTGCTTTCACCGTTCCAAAGACTGGATTAACCAGGGCCAAGTTCCACGGGCCCAACCTGGTGCAGTTGCATTTCCATCATGAACTAGGCCTCTGCACAAACCCTCAGCAATGGCGGGCATAGAGCGGACTTCAATGCTAGTGCAGCTGTGAACGTCTTATTTGTGCAGTATCGCTCCTCTTGTTTGGCCCAAACCAGTCCCGCTTATAACTGTGGTAACGCAAGAGAAAATACATGTTGGCCTCAGCCCACAATTCATGCCCTAGTCAGTCAGTGTTTTTGGGCCAGATAGGTAAAACACTGTGATGGGAAGACTTTGTGCACCAATAGTATAGACAGACCCCTGTAACATTCCAGTAGCAAAAGTAAGGGCAGACCCCTGTCACATTTCTGTAGCAGCAGTATAGGCAGACCCCTGTAACATTTCTGTAGCAGCAGTATAGGCAGACCCCTGTAACATTTCTGTAGCAGCAGTATAGGCAGACCCCTGTAACATTTCTGTTGTAAAAGTACAGGCAGACCCCTGTCACATTTCTATAGCAGCAGTATAGGCAGACCCCTGTAACGTTTCTGTAGTAGAAGTATAGGCGAACCCCTGAAACATTGGTGTACCATTAGTGTAGGCAAAGTCCGGAAAAAATAGTTAGATAATAGAGATGAGCGAGCACCAAAATGCTCGGGTGCTCGTTACTCGAGTCGAAATTTCCGCGATGCTCGAGGGCTCGTTTCGAGTAACGAACCCCATTGAAGTCAATGGGCGACCCGAGCATTTTTGTATATCGCCGATGCTCGCTAAGCTTTTCATTTGTGAAAATCTGGGAAATTCAAGAAAGTGATGGGAACGACACAGGGACGGATAGGGCAGGCGATGGACTACATGTTGGGCTGCATCTCAAGTTCCTAGATCCCACTATTAAGCCACAATAGCGGCAAGAGTGCTCCCCCCCCCCCCAACAATTTTTACTTCTGAAAAACCCTCATTAGCAAGTCATACCTTAGCTGAGCACCACACTACCTCCAACAAAGCACAATCACTGCCTGCATGACACTCCGCTGCCACTTCTCCTGGGTTACCCCCCCCCCCCCCCCGCACGACCCAGTGTCCACAGCGCACACCAAAGTGTCCATGTGCAGCCTTCAGCTCCCCTCATGCCACACGCTGGCCTCATAGCCACACCACCCTCATGTCTATTTATAAGTGCGTCTGCCATGAGGAGGAACCGCAGGCACACGCTGCAGAGGGTTGGCACGGCCAGGCAGCGACCCTCTTTACAAGGGGCGGGGCGATAGCCCACAATGCTGTACAGAAGCAATGAGAAATCCAATCCTGTGCCACCTCCATCAGGAGCTGCACACGTGGGCATAGCAATGGGGAACCTATGTGCCACACACTATTCATTCTGTCAAGGTGTCTGCATGCCCCAGTCAGACCGGGTTTTTTTTTTATAAATAGTCACAGGCAGGTACAACTCCGCAATGGGAATTCCGTGTGCACCCACAGCATGGGTGGCTCCCTGGAACCCACCCGCTGTACATAAATGTATCCCATTGCAGTGCCCTGGACAGCAGAGCTAACGTCAGATTAAATGCAGGTGGGCTTCGGCCCACACTGCATGCCCCAGTCAGACTGGGGTTTTTTATAAGTAGACACAGACAGGTACAACTCCCTATTGTGAAGTCCGTGTGGACCGACAGCATGGGTGGCTCCCTGGAACCCAGCGGCGGTACAGAAATATATCCCATTGCAGTGCCCAGCACAGCAGAGGTAACGTCAGGTTTAATGCAGGTGGGCTTCGGCCCACACTGCATGCCCCAGTCTGACCGGGGTTTTTAATACATAGACACTGGCAGGTACAAATCACTAATGTGACGTCCCTGTGGACCCACAGCATAGGTGGCTCCCTGGAGCCCATCGGCGTTACATAAATGTATCCCATTGCAGTGCCCTGGACAGCTGAGGTAACGTCAGATTAAATGCAGGTGGGCTTCGGCCCACACTGCATGCCCCAACCTGACCGGGGTTTTTAATACATAGACACTGGCAGGTACAAATCCCTAATGTGAAGTCCCTGTGGACCCACATCATGGGTGGCTCCCTGGAACCCACCGGCGGTACATAAATAAATCCCATTGCAGTGCCCAGCATAGCTGAGGTAACGTCAGGTTTAATGCAGGTGGGCTTTGGCCCACACTGCATGCCCCAGTCAGACTGGGGTTCTTTAGAAGCGGACACATGCAGTTACAACTCTGTGTGGACCGACAGCATAGGTGGGTCCCAGGAAGCCACCGGCGGTACATAAATATATCCCATTGCATTGCCCAGCACAGCTAAGGTAACGTCCCATTAAATGCAGGTGGTCTTCGGCCCACACTGCATGCCCCAGTCTGACCGGGGTTTTTAATACATAGACACTGGCAGGTACAAATCCCTAATGTGAAGTCCCTGTGGACCCACAGCATGAGTGGCTCCCTGGAACCCATCGGCGGTACATTAATGTATCCCATTGCAGTGCCCTGCTCAGCAGAGCTAACGTTGTCAGGGTAAAATTCTAAGTACAGCACCAATCAGGCCCACCCCACTTGCCCCGCTGCCGGCCGTAAGAATAGACACCACACGGAGGTCTGGTATAGTTTCTCACACGGGACATGGCTTTCGGCTGTGCTTTATTACAGATTACATGAGATCTTATACCCTTTGTCCCATCACCATCAGGGGGTGATGGGCTCGTAACCATATATGGGCAGTTCGGATTTCCGGCCTGAGACAGTGAGGGGCCTCTGGCTTATGTACAGAAAATCACGTATTTAATTAACTCCAGTGCAAAGAATCACCCACTCAATTCTAAGAAAACGGCCAAGCATGCATTCTCCATATATGGGAAGTCCGGATTTCCGGCCTAAGACCGTGAAAGTTCAGAAAATCTTGATATGGGCTTCTGGGAAAACAGCCAAGTACATGTCCTTGTCCGATTCTTCTTGTGTCTGGTTCGGTATCATCTCTGAATTTCTAGAAACATCTCTTGCAAAGCCTTGGAATATCTGAAGTAAGGCGACATATAAGTTTTTTCTCTCATTTGGAATTGAACAGAACTTGCATACAGGTATAAAAGCATAAAAAACATATGGCAATATATATATATATATATATATATATATATATATATATATATATATATATATATATATATACCCTCACAAACCCCCCTAAAAAACTTATATGGAGATCAAGTACCAGGCCTCGCACTCTTCCTCGGTCGTCTCTCCCTTGCGTCAGGGTTTCTCCACTGCCCGTAAGTCCCTACTCCTAAAAGGGAGGGATCCCTACCTCACCTCAGAAGGAGGCCATGGATTCCCTGGGCTTATTTCCGGGCATCCATACCCTCTATCTGTATGAGTTAACACCCCGCAGGGTGTGCCCTCGCCGGAACCTAAGGTCTTTTGCACTGTCCCTAGGCAAATGGGAAGTCCACTGACAGTCCATCTTAGGAGACCGGGAAAGGCGCAGTACTAGTACATTTCTCCATTCTTCTGGTAACGTATCTGGTTGGCATTATCGGAACTGGCTCTTCATCTTTTTTTTCAAACAAGGGAAATGTTGGTCACATTATCCAGTCCCTTACTCATACTCTTTTTGATCAAAGGGATAATACACATAATACACGTACAGGAAGTTACATACCCCACCTCTTTCTGCTAAAATCATATCCACGGCCACTCTATTTTGGAACATCATGGATGCAGTGGGCCCTAACTGGTCCGCTAACCCTTGTAAAGCATCTCTGGTGTAGTTTACAAACCTCTGCTGATTGTAATAGATATAATTCATCCAATCTACATTATTATTAACAGTGACAATAGCAAATAAGGACACAAAACCTGCTTTAACCTGATCTCTAGAATTAAATTAATCTCGCACCCCCCTTGGCACTCCTATTGCATCTATATACGTGTGGATCAAAGTTACCACCTGGAGCGTCAACGTCTCTCTTAGCATGATGCGGTGTTGGATTCTCACCCTCAGTGTACTCTTATTGATTGCACATTTGATTGTATTAATTTGTTCTGAAACAGGGGGCTAGTGTACAGTAGTCAAAGGTGTGTGTTAGAGGAATTGTACCACATTATAGCATGTAAAGGATATGCAGGATCATGAATTCTTTCAGTGCGAAGTGTGGATCCAAGTGGGCTTTCATTCGAGCTTGACTGCAGTTGGGGTGGTGAAAAACATCTGGTAGGGGCATTCAAACCGGGTTTCTCTCAAACTTTTTTACATAGACCCTGTCACCTGGTTTCAGATTGTGACACTCATCTGTAGGACCTGGGAGAAAAGCAGAGACTGCAGAATACATTATTGACAATTCCTTAGAGAGGCCTATGACAAAATTAACAAGAAAATCATTCCCCAAACGCTGCTACTGTGGCATGTATCCTCCTAAGAAAAAGAAAAACTAATGGAAGACACTCAATTCAAAATTTACCCATTTTCTTCATTGCCTTTTGTATCTACTTTCCCCCTACTCCGTGGATGGTAGGGTGTGTGAAAAGCTTGGAATATACCCAAAAACAGACATGATGTGTTGCATTATTTCACCTGTGAAGTGTGTACCTTTGTTTGACTCAATCACTTCTGGTACCTCATATCTGCAGATTACCTCATTCATGAGCTTCTATGCGGTTACCTGCTTATTTACTTTGGTAACAGGGTAGGTCTCCAACCTGAAAAGAAATCAACAACAAGCACATATTCATGCTTCCCAACAAGTGGGAGCTGAGTGTAGCCAATTTTCAATCCCTGAAATGGGTAGAGTGGTCTAGGCAAGTGTGATGTGGCAAATTTACTTCTGCCCTGTTGCTTTACGGCAAAGATCATGCAAAATTGGACAAATGATGCAGCAGCTACAGAAAACCAAGGAGCCACCCGTCCTCGTTCAAGCATTGACATCATTACTGCTTTGAGAGGTGCGTCTTTCCGTGCGTCAGCTGGGCCATCATGGGGCACAGGGACCGTGGTAGGCAAGTGCTGTTGACTGTTCACCATACGCCGTCCCTTTTTTAGTCAATTTTTCCTTTTCTTCACTGTAAAGTCTTTAGCATATCAAAGTCCAAGTTCATATCAAAGTCCAAGTGTAGTCAAAGTCCAAATTCAAATCAAAGTCCAAGTTTTTATCAAAAGTCCAAAGTTATTGTTAAATTCTTCTTTTCTTCTTTCTCCCACGGCTTGAGGGCTGCTGCTTTTGCTGTGTGGTCTGTGATGGCGTTGCCTCTTGCTTCTCCGGTGTAGGAATTGGTGTGAGCTCTCCACCTTATCAGGTAGAAGTAGGGCCTCCATGAGACTGCACCGCTGCATCATTCTCAATTGGCTGTCCTGCTGAGGTAAAAAACTGTCTGGCCTTCCATGTTGGGCCGTAATCATGAGCTATGCCAAATGCATACCGGGAGTCAGTGTAAATGTTTGCCGTCTTACCTTCCTCCACTCTACACGCCTCAGCTGTGGTGGCAATCCCAATATATAAATCTTTGTGTATTGGGATTTGGTGGGCCTTGGGGAAACTTGTTAATTCAAATGCTTTAATCCTGTATTGATTCAGCTATAGAAAGGTACTTACTTACTTATGCAAAATATGTATTAGGCAATGCTTATATGAAATACAATGCTTATATGAAATATCTGTTTTATAAACTCTGCTGGATGAAATTTAGCACGCAACCAAGATATAAATATATCTGTTTGTCCGGTTGCATGGGTGATTAAAGGAACTAGGGAGTAGACAATGAACCGAATCTGAGACAAGCTTCCGCTTTCAAGTTACCGCGAAAATTTCCCCAGCGACTTTACTGGAAACGTATGCAAATAACATGGGAGGTTTGTGCAATTTATAGTTCATGATGTAACATCCAATCATATCGAAGGAACCACACGTGGCTCCAAGACAACCCACTCATTTCATCCACCACCTGATGGCCAATCACAGATGACCGGAGGATGGAAGAATTGCAAGATGCTTATCCAATAATTAAACAACACGTTGTATCTATGTAATCTTTGACCTGCCCAGATGGGCGGAAATGTTAAACTCTTAAAATAGGCTACACGCCGATCATTAAAGTTAGAATTGAGGAAGCTATGCATGCTGAACCTCGTGTCAGTGTGAAAAACTTCTTATGCGCATTATCAATTCAGAATTAATATGGAAGGGTGTAAACATTCCAAATTGAATAAGCCGTGATTCCGCAAAGGAATTCTACGACAGTGGTGGCCCGTACGGGGAGTGATCGACAGGTTCCATAGAATTCGGACAGAAGACACGGACATACGCGACCTTGGACTTGGTGGGCCCAAAATATCATCAGAACACGGTGAGATAAATTAATTATCTATACCTGTGTGGCTAAGTTCAGGCTCGCCTACGTGCCGTGCCAGGCCGAATGATTTGGACCCGATCGACAGGTACTTCTTTAAGTCTCGATCACTCGATAAGAACCTGTCATAAGATATAAAGGAATGTTTACATGCCTGTCGTTTTGAGAGTACTGGTCGGTTGGCAAGGTCAGTGAATTGCTTTGAGGGAGAGGAAGTCCCCGCAGGGGCCCCCTGCTCGGGTCAGGTTTGGTGTCTAAAACCTTAGAGTCAGGGGGACCTGACGGGGTAGTTTGACTAGGAGGTCCTTGCTCGGGTCAGGTTTGGTGTCTAAAACCTTAGAGTCAGGAAACGGTCAAACGTCTGGACAGGCACCACTGCTCCGGTAAAGTCTGGTAAAAGATCTAGGACGACAGAGGGGCTGCCAGACAGTATCCCGAGGGGCAGTTTAGACCAAACCAGCCGTACTGGTGCTCCGTCTAATTGTCTGTCTATTTGTGTGCGTCCACAAATATTTGTTTATTGTTTAAATGTCCACGAGTAGATCCCTCCGTCTGAGGGTAGATTGATAAACTGTGTAGCGACAGAAATGCTAGAGACTCTAGGGCGGGGCATATTATGTCCGGCGTCTGAGGAGACTTTTATAATCATGTTGTTATATAGGAATAGTTTGTTTGTCTGTCATATAGAAGTAGTATCAGTCCTGCTCAACTGTGCCCGTAATTGTTTAGAGAGAAAAAAAAAAAAAAAAAAGCTGCTAACTTCATTTAAAAAGAGGAAGTGGAACTCTTAATAGAAGCGGAGCAATTCTTGTGCTGTAACATTTGTTAGTTATTTAACTAATATTGGATGTTAAAACTACTAGTATGTCTTGTTATGTAATCTAATCTTTGTCATACGCCCGTCATAAATGTAAAAAGTTATATGCCACTCACATCCTGAGGGGGCTCTTAAGAATACAGACTGCGTAGCCCACCAAATCCCAATACACCGTGCCCACAAGAAAATACATCTATGTTTGCTAAGTCCCCAACAGCGTACATGTTAGCAGCCCCCAATTCAATTGTAACCACATACAATGTTAGGTGGTCACCGCTATGACAGTAGTTACAACATAATATATGTGATTTATGCATTAGACATTAGAATTTCCCTAAGAGACTTAAAAAGAGGAAGTGAAGGTGGGCTGCAATGGCGTCTGTATTAATACACAAAGACACCAGTTTAGTGAATAGAGAGAATTGCAGTACATTACCAATCAGATGGAGATGCCCGGCATCTAAGACTGCATCTGCCCAGTCGCCGGAAGTCTGGGACAACAACTGTTGTGTAAGAAAAAATTAGCCGTTCTCCCTGTCGCTGGGCTGTCACATGAGCGGGAAACTTAAAAAGAGGAAGTTACTTGCCCTGTAGTCCCAGCACAAGTAACGTATATTCACAGACAATATAAAATAAATAAATAAACTACAGGGAGTAAGAGACGGTAGAGAAGCCAAGGAAGAGGAAACAAGCAGGTAACGATAAGGCCAGGTATCCACAGGAGGAACGGAGCAGATTGACCCGTAATTTGTAAAATGTAAATTGTGTGGTGCATAAGAATTTATCTTTATTGAGTTGTGATGTGTACCCAAGGACTGCCAAACATTGAATGAGAGAATAAGGAAGTAAGTGATTAGCCACACTCAGAGGGGTGGAGCTTGATGATGCAAGAACACGTCTCTTATCCAAGGAGGGGGTAAGAATCATAGATAGCCAGAAGAAAAAGTTTTGTTTTTTTCTCCTGTCCCAAACTCAGCTTTCCACGGTTCCTGACAAATTATGGGACACCCACAAGACAGGCATAGGGAAATTGGATGTATCAACCATGATAATATATACGAGACCCAGATACACACCCCTGGGTCAAACAGTATCCCCCTAGTTTATAAAAAAAAAAAAAGGGGGTGAAGGGTCAGCCACACATGTTAGGCGCTGTGTGCTGATGCTTTGGAAAAAACTGTCAACCGGCCACAATTTCACTGTTAATTTCTCTTGCAGAAGGCTGTAAGGCCTGGAGGCCTCCAAAGACTAACCAAGTTCTGCAGGCCATACCTGTACATACACCCGTTGCCAAATTCCGCACCTTTCTGGGCCTTGTTTCATACTGCCGGCCATATGACAGTATTGACACAAAAGCACGAAGGACAACCACAGCCATGAGGGTGGATCCAGTGACTTGAGGAGCTCCCTCATCTGCTTGTGCGGTGGCAGCAGTACAGGCAATGGTTGACAAATCTTCTAAGTTGGTATTGGACTACCCCCTAGTGGTCCACACCCCAAATGACACCCAGAACATACTCATGCAAGTGCAACCCAAGCACTTATCTCTGGCCTATTAGATCCGACTACAATGTGCTCTTTCCATGCCTCCCCCAATATTTCTTCCCAATGTTGTAATACCTTGAATCCGGCTACCCTTCTTTTAATCAGGTATTCCTGGGGGGAGGGGAGGCATAGGTGATCTGAGTATGGCAGATCAGCTATTTTTTTAAAATTATTTAAAAATTCTGTGCAGCAAGATTCTGACACTATTGTAGTGATGTACACACTGGTAATGATGCATATTTTGAGTTTTCTTTTGTAGATGGTATCAGGGTGAGGATTGATGATTCCGAACCAGATATGCAGAGGTTACACAACAAGATGTCCTAAACGCAGAAGCTCTGCCTCCGCATGTCTCAGGGCAAGAAGCGGAACCGGAGGCCCTCACTGAGGCGTGTGGAGTGGTAGAAGGTAAGTCGGCAACTTTTTACACTGACTCCTGGAATGCATTTGGCATAGCTCATGATTATGGCCCAATATGGAAGGCCAGACAGCTTGTTATCTCAGAAGGACAGCCAATTAAGAATGGTGCAGCGGTGCAGAGTCTCATGGAAACCCTACTACTACTACCTGGCAATGGAGAATCCACACCGATTTCTACAACGGAGAAGCGAGAGATGACACCCTCGCCGACAACACAGCAAAGGCAGCGGCCCTCAAGCCGTGGAAGAAAGAAGAATAGATACTGACAGCATGAGTCAGTGATAAGACTTTGGACTTTGATAAAACCTTTGGACTTTGATAAAACCTTTGGACTTTGATAAGACTTTGGACTTTGATATGTCAAGGACTTTACAGTTACATTTCAACGAGGAAGGAAAGCAGATGGGCTAAAATACGGGAGCGACAGCACAGGACGGCGTATGGCGAACAATCAACAGAACTTGCCTACAGAGGTCCCTGTTCCCCATGATGGCCCAGCTGGTATACAGAATCGAAAGCAGCGATGACGGCGACACTGAACAAGAATGGGTGACACCTGGGTTCTCTGTAGCTGCTGCATCATTTGTCCAGTTAGCATGATCTTTGCCATGTGCGAGTCCGGACAGAAGTAAGGTGGCCATATAACACTTGCCTTGACCACTCTACGCATTTCAGAGATTGCCAATTTGACCACATTCAGCTCACACCTGTTGGGGAGTATGAATATGTGCTTGTTGTTGCTCGAGTCTTTTTCAGGTTGGAGGCCAACCCGGATACTAAGGTAAATGAGCAGATAACCACACAGAAGCTCATGAATGAGGTAATCTGCAGATACAGGGTACCGGAAGGGAATGAGGTAAACGAAGGTATACAGGTGTTCTCTTCCAGACTCAGAGGCAGACACTGGGACACATATCTTGCAGCCTGGGGATTGGGTGCGCATCAAGAAGTTCCCCAGGAAGCACCCTCCTGAGCCCCGATTTGATGGCCCCCACCAGGTGCTTCTGAGTACTGCCACAGCTGTGAAACTAGCCGAAAGACTTACATGGATCCATCCATGCTTCATACTGTAAGAAAGCCTCAGATCCGGGAGACCAGTCTTAGTTGTGCCAAGGACATTACTCTGGATAGGGCTAGTGAGAGAGGAGGGAGCAACAAGTCTAACTGTTGCGTGTGCGGTAGTGCCCGACTACACTCGGGGATGGTCCCCCTAAATCTCCCTGTAGATGCTGAAGAGTGGTTTATTAGTCTCTTCACGAACATTTCCGCTAATTACACTGTTCGTGAGAAATGGAAGAAGGAATACTCTATAACTACTTAAGAGTTTTGCACCGGAGAGAGTATTACTGACTACCCTGGAAACTACACCTGCCAGGCAATTAGGCCGTACTAGTACTGTGCCTGCCCCGATCTCCTAAGATGGATTGTCAGTGGAATTCCCATTTGCCAAGGGATAGTGCAGAAGACCTTAGGTTCCGGCGAGGGCACACCCTGTGGGGTGTTAACTTGTACAGATAGAGGGTATGGATGCCCGGAAATGAGCCCAGGGAATCCATGGCCTCCTTCTGAGGTGAGGTAGGGATCCCTCCCCTTTTAGGAGTAGGGACTTACGGGCAGTGGGAAAACCCTGACGCAAGGGTGAGGCGACCTGGACGTGTTCACCATTAGGACTATCTCCAGGAAGGACAATGGTGTGGGTGAAGATTAGGGAGTCCCACGCCGTGCGTACCTGTGCACACTACTAGTATGTACTTCTAGTACAGCACATTAGAGTGAGAAGAGAGGCTCCTGGTGATAGTTTTGATCTACACGTATACATTGACATCATAGGATAGCCAAGGGGGGTAGCTGACAAGTTTTAAAAATTAGAGACCAAGTTAAAACTAGATTCAAGTCCATTTTCCCGATCATTAGGGTAAATAAATGTTGACTGGATTAATTATGTTTATTATAATTAACAGCGGTTTATAAATTATACTAGAGACGCCTTATAGGGACTAGTCGACCAGTAGAACCTACCTCGACTACGACTTTTCAAAATAGAATGGCACTAGGTACGATTTTAGCCAAAAAAGGGAGTGTCTGTAAGATGATAGGGGAGACTTGTACCTACATTCCAGACAAAACGTGACCCACAGGTAAAAACGCAGTTGCCATTAAGAAGCTGACCGCACTAACTAAAAAGAGCTAACCTTAGTCTGTTTTCCTCAGTTAGGTACCTAACAGGAGAAGGGAAAAATATAGGAAAATAAGTTTTAAAACATTGTGTGTTTAGAACACTGTGATAGGTTTTCGCTAAGATTTTGCTTTATTTTATCTGCAGTGCACTCTGCTTATGTCCACGCAACATGCCGGTGTTACAACGCCCCTGGTCCTGTTACCTTGCCGCCTCTGGAAAAGGGAAGTGGGAATAATCACCTTGTAGCTCTTTCCTTCCAGACTAATATATATGATAATGCACTTACTAATAAGACAGGGGTTCAGTCATGTTGATCAGTTATTAGATAGTCCTGATTCTGCACTCTTGTTGATGAATCGAGGTAACGTCAAGAAGGCGGGGTTTTATACAAGTTATGCAGTGTTTACCTGAAATAGTGAAAATCGCACCTCTCCTAACCTGATTATATTTGTCACCTTTATAGTCATCCTAATTTCTGTTTGTTGTTGCATACAGTGTATTCCGACCCTGATGACTACCTGGTCCACCCGTCTCACTACGATGTCCAACAAAAAGCCCACTGTCAGCGCAAACGTCGTCATCATGGATCCAGAATACGATGATGACGAACCATCCTATACCCCCATGACAGCAATAGCTCCAGTATACAACACAATGCGAGTCTAGGGTCAGCGGTGGGGGTGGGATGGAGCAGGGCGAGTTTGGTGAAATAGATAGTTTCAAGGGGGGTCTGTGGTGGCAATCCCAATATATAAATCTTTGTGTATTGGGATTTGGTGGGCCTTGGGGAAACTTGTTAGTTCAAATGCTTTAATCCTGTATTGATTCAGCTATAGAAAGGTACTTACTTACTTATGCAAAATATGTATTAGGCAATGCTTATATGAAATACAATGCTTATATGAAATATCTGTTTTATAAACTCTGCTGGATGAAATTTAGCACGCAACCAAGATATAAATATATCTGTTTGTCCGGTTGCATGGGTGATTAAAGGAACTAGGGAGTAGACAATGAACCGAATCTGAGACAAGCTTCCGCTTTCAAGTTACCGCGAAAATTTCCCCAGCGACTTTACTGGAAACGTATGCAAATAACATGGGAGGTTTGTGCAATTTATAGTTCATGATGTAACATCCAATCATATCGAAGGAACCACACGTGGCTCCAAGACAACCCACTCATTTCATCCACCACCTGATGGCCAATCACAGATGACCGGAGGATGGAAGAATTGCAAGATGCTTATCCAATAATTAAACAACACGTTGTATCTATGTAATCTTTGACCTGCCCAGATGGGCGGAAATGTTAAACTCTTAAAATAGGCTACACGCCGATCATTAAAGTTAGAATTGAGGAAGCTATGCATGCTGAACCTCCTGTCAGTGTGAAAAACTTCTTATGCGCATTATCAATTCAGAATTAATATGGAAGGGTGTAAACATTCCAAATTGAGTAAGCCTTGATTCCGCAAAGGAATTCTACGACACAGCGAGGGCTTTTAATTCCGCTTCTTGTACTGCGACATGCGGAGGCATTCTGCTTTTAGGACATCTTGTTGTGTAACCACTGCATATCCAGTGTGGAGTCGTCAATCACCCTGGTACCATCTATAAAAAACAACTCAAAATATGCATTATTAATAGAGATGAGCGAGCATATTCGTCCGAGCTTGATGCTCGCTCGAGTATTAGGGTGCTCGAGATGCTCGTTACTCGAGACGAGCACCACGCGGTACTCGTCTCGATTAAACGAGCACTGACCATTGAATTCAATGGAGCCGGCAATACAGCCGACTCCATTGAAAGCAATGGGCTGCCGGCGATCGCGGGGTGAATTGTCGGGAAGGGGTTAAATATATAAGCCCTTCCCTGCAATTCATCCAGAAATGTGTAAAAATAAAAAAATATATATATATATATACTTACCTGGTCCCGGCAGACGGAGTTCAGCGCGGCAGGCTGCAGTTCTCCTGAACTACTCTAAACAGCTGTGAGTAGTATTCAGCAGCCGGTGATTTAAAATCCCCGCCTGCTGAATAAGATGCCTCTGATTGGTCACAGCCTGACCAATCAGAGGCATCCCTCACTCACACCCATTCATGAATTCATGAATGGGTGAGTGAGGGCTGCCTCTGATTGGCTCAGGGGCAGCTCTCAGCTGTCCCTGTGCTGAGCCAATCAGAGGCAGCCCTCACTCACCCATTCATAAATTCATGAATGGGTGTGAGTGAGGGATGCCTCTGATTGGTCAGGCTGTGACCAATCAGAGGCATCTTATTCAGCAGGCAGGGATTTTAAATCCCCGGCTGCTGAATACTACTCACAGCTGTTCAGAGCAGTTCAGGAGAACTGCAGCCTGCCGCACTGAACTCCGTCTGCCGGGACCAGGTGAGTATATATATATTTTTTATTTTTACACATTTCTGGATGTATTGCAGGGAAGGGCTTATATATTTAACCCCTTCCCGACAATTCATCCCGCGATCGCCGGCAGCCCATTGCTTTCGATGGAGTCGGCTGTATTGCCGGCTCCACTGAATTCAATGGGCTAACATCGTTCTGCCGGGACCAGGTAAGTATATATATATTTTTTTATTTTTACACATTTCTGGATGAATTGTAGGGAAGGGCTTATATATTTAACCCCTTCCCGACAATTCACCCCGAGATCGCCGGCAGCCCATTGCTTTCGATGGAGTCGGCTGTATTGCTGGCTCCATTGAATTCAATGGGCTAACATCGTTCTTCTCTGCCACAGCTGTTACAGCTGTGGCAGAGGAGAACGATCTTTACGCTGACAGTGGGGGGGGGGGGGGGGTCGCACTCTTGCCGCTATTGTGGCTTAATAATGGGACCTGGGAACTTGAGATGCAGCCCAAAATGTAGCTCCTCGCCTGCCCTATTCGTTTCTGTGTCGTTTCCATCACTTTCTTGTGTTTTGCAGATTTTCACAAATGAAAACCTTAGCGAGCATCGGCGATATACAAAAATGCTCGAGTCACCCATTGACTTCAATGGGGTTCGTTACTCGAAACGAACTCTCGAGCATCACTGAAAGTTCGACTCGAGTAACGAGCACCCGAGCATTTTGGTGCTCGCTCATCTCTAATTATTAACAAGGGCTTTCAGTAACTTTTTTAAAACTTAAATTTTCTTGTTGCATCACTGCTAGACAATCAGGCTGGTATTCTATTTCAAAAAGATCAGAACCTTGTTGCAAAAAATTTAAAAATTTAAAAATGGCTTACTTGCAAAAAATTTAAAAAATGGTTAAAAATGGCTGATTTGCAATACCTAGATCACCTATGCCTTCTCCTTCCCCCCTTTAAACCAGGGTACTCAATTGGAACAATAGTACCCGGTTTAAGGTAGTACAACATTGTAAAAAGATTTGATGGATGCAGATAAGGCCTGTAAGATGTTAGCACCAATAACAGAAACATGAGTTACATCGGGGCAGAATAATCTACAAAACATCTACTAATATTGGAAATGTGAGATCCCTTTAAGTGAATTCATTATTAGTCTGATCCTGCCTGCAATATCTTATAAAATCTGAGAGAAAAAAAAAAAAAAACTTTTACTAGCTGCTCAAGCTCCTCACCCCCTCCCTTGTCGAGAAGAGGGATGAAACACATTACGTACTATTACATCATCTAGCTCCACCCCTTCGATATTGGCTCCGTGCGTCCGTCTTCTCAGCTTAATTTCAGCCTAACAGTCCAAGCATCCACATCACAACCAAGCAAAGTCCCATGCATGGGGAGGACTTTTATCCCCAGTCATTACCTGCATCACACATTCCACACTCACCGCAGCTTGAACACGGGTCACTAACTCTCATCCATCCATGCTCTCAAGTCTGCTCCGTCACCCCCTATTGAAGGTGTCCCAGTACATACAGATGCACAGACAAAAAAAGTTTGACAAACATACATACATCATCTGAAAAACACCGAGGTGAGTGCTATTATAAAGTACATGATTCTATTGAGATGAGATTGTGAATGAGCGCTATTTATGACAAATTATGTGAAAAAAAAGTTTGCTGAGTGACTGAGATATTCTATCTCTCTTATTTACTGAAGCTATTATATGCTGTATTAAACGCTGAAGTGTTTTAGAATCTGTGGGGTTTTTTTCAGCCCCCCTTGTGACCTTGAGCTCAGAGTGAATCTGAAAGCCCCCACCTTTTTAAAACATCTCTTATCTCTCTACGAATATGAAACACAGACTGAATTGTTTTAGCTTGCATTTGAACTCATAATTAACACATATGCTGGGACCTTGCAACATGTAACATGTTCTGCATTTTCAACCCCTGTATAAGTAAGAATATAAATTGCTATATTTCCTGCCTACTAAGACAGTATAATTAATTAAATTCATTTCAAGCCTTCATTCCTTTACAGCAAGCAAAGATATTATCCAGGGTTATTATTGCATTTTCTCTCGCTTCGTTATCTTCCGACCTTGGAAAGCTTACACAGACTCACAGCTACATGTCAACAAGCCTTCTCATCTAAAAGCAAGCTCAGTTAACTATTTGCACATACAGTATATACATATAGACACATATATATCCACCTGGTATGGATTATACATATTATCTATTATCTATCTTGTATTATACACATTTTCATCTCTCTTTGCCAACAAATCACATGCATTGTAACTTTCTTATCGACTTTTGCTTGTTTCTCATACTTCTCTCCCTTACCTAGCTGCCAATATAACCTTCAATAGACACTCTCCTGACGCCCTCTTGATCACTTACTGTACTTTTCAACATTTCACTTACGGATACTTTCTTAAACAAATAATGTGTACATACGTAACTTACTCTGACTGTTTCTCTCTCTCCTCCTCCTCTAGCACTTTCTAGAAAACCTTGATCTTCCAAGGCACCTCTCGGTCCTAAAGACCTCCTCCCAGACACCATTTTGTAATCAGCCGTGCGGGTCGGTGTCACACATTTTCATTAGAGTTGTCTTACAGTTTACAGATTGTAACTCGTCTCTCCTCCACCAATTGATCCGCACGGCGGCAGCCCATAAGGGGCTATGTCTTCTTTAATAAGATCTTACGCATATTACAACAACAACAATAATAATAACACGCTCCATAGAATGCATCCCTCTTAATTTTCAAATTGTCAGCCCCTTATATACCGGCAGAACAACCGAGGGTCCCTTCTCCTTATGGAACCAGCCCCATAAAATGCATCTCTCTGAAATCAAATCGTTAGCCCCATATATACGGCAAAACGACCGAGAGTCCCTTCTCTTATGAAGCCTGTCTCACAAAATGCATCCCTCTCTGCTAAACCATTAACAACTAACTAAACTAAACCGAGGGTCCCTTCTCTTGTGAGACTAAATGAAAAGAAAGAGAAAAAAATTCTGCAGATACAACAATCTCCACTATTATTAAAACGTTAAAACTTCAAAGTACAAATAAACTACAGACTAGTTTCCGGGTGACTGATTGGTGCGCATACCACGGTCAGTGGTCCATGACGGCAAACCCGAAGCCCACACGAGTTACCGTGTAGAACTCTTAACCCAACCCGTCCGGTCACAAACCACAGATAGTCAGTCCTGCTGCAAGACTCGCAGTAAAACACAACATAAATATATGCTGGCCTTACCTGGAGTTCTGTGAGTTGATCAGGCTCGGTTTGCAGCAGGACGGCTTCTCAGTGGCGTGGAGCCGGGTGGATTGCGCTGTAAGCTCTGATTTTACCGCCCCAGTTGGTTGCGCCATTTGTCAGGGTAAAATTCTAAGTACAGCACCAATCAGGCCCACCCCACTTGCCCCGCTGCCGGCCGTAAGAATAGACACCACACGGAGGTCTGGTATAGTTTCTCACACGGGACATGGCTTTCGGCTGTGCTTTATTACAGATTACATGAGATCTTATACCCTTTGTCCCATCACCATCAGGGGGTGATGGGCTCATAACCATATATGGGCAGTCCGGATTTCCGGCCTGAGACAGTGAGGCGCCTCTGGCTTATGTACAGAAAATCACGTATTTAATTAACTCCAGTGCAAAGAATCACCCACTCAATTCTAAGAAAACGGCCAAGCATGCATTCTCCATATATGGGAAGTCCGGATTTCCGGCCTAAGACCGTGAAAGTTCAGAAAATCTTGATATGGGCTTCTGGGAAAACAGCCAAGTACATGTCCTTGTCCGATTCTTCTTGTGTCTGGTTCGGTATCATCTCTGAATTTCTAGAAACATCTCTTGCAAAGCCTTGGAATATCTGAAGTAAGGCGACATATAAGTTTTTTCTCTCATTTGGAATTGAACAGAACTTGCATACAGGTATAAAAGCATAAAAAACATATGGCAATATATATATATATATATATATATATATATATATATATATATATATATATATATATATATATATATATATATATATATATATATATATACCCTCACAAACCCCCCTAAAAAACTTATATGGAGATCAAGTACCAGGCCTCGCACTCTTCCTCGGTCGTCTCTCCCTTGCGTCAGGGTTTCTCCACTGCCCGTAAGTCCCTACTCCTAAAAGGGAGGGATCCCTACCTCACCTCAGAAGGAGGCCATGGATTCCCTGGGCTTATTTCCGGGCATCCATACCCTCTATCTGTATGAGTTAACACCCCGCAGGGTGTGCCCTCGCCGGAACCTAAGGTCTTTTGCACTGTCCCTAGGCAAATGGGAAGTCCACTGACAGTCCATCTTAGGAGACCGGGAAAGGCGCAGTACTAGTACATTTCTCCATTCTTCTGGTAACGTATCTGGTTGGCATTATCGGAACTGGCTCTTCATCTTTTTTTTCAAACAAGGGAAATGTTGGTCACATTATCCAGTCCCTTACTCATACTCTTTTTGATCAAAGGGATAATACACATAATACACGTACAGGAAGTTACATACCCCACCTCTTTCTGCTAAAATCATATCCACGGCCACTCTATTTTGGAACATCATGGATGCAGTGGGCCCTAACTGGTCCGCTAACCCTTGTAAAGCATCTCTGGTGTAGTTTACAAACCTCTGCTGATTGTAATAGATATAATTCATCCAATCTACATTATTATTAACAGTGACAATAGCAAATAAGGACACAAAACCTGCTTTAACCTGATCTCTAGAATTAAATTAATCTCGCACCCCCCTTGGCACTCCTATTGCATCTATATATACGTGTGGATCAAAGTTACCACCTGGAGCGTCAACGTCTCTCTTAGCATGATGCGGTGTTGGATTCTCACCCTCAGTGTACTCTTATTGATTGCACATTTGATTGTATTAATTTGTTCTGAAACAGGGGGCTAGTGTACAGTAGTCAAAGGTGTGTGTTAGAGGAATTGTACCACATTATAGCATGTAAAGGATATGCAGGATCATGAATTCTTTCAGTGCGAAGTGTGGATCCAAGTGGGCTTTCATTCGAGCTTGACTGCAGT
This sequence comes from Eleutherodactylus coqui, assembly GCF_035609145.1. Lineage (NCBI taxonomy): Eukaryota > Metazoa > Chordata > Amphibia > Anura > Eleutherodactylidae > Eleutherodactylus > Eleutherodactylus coqui. Next base: position 205,087,652 of record NC_089844.1, read on the forward strand.
TGGGGTGGTGAACAACATCTGGTAGGGACATTCAAACCGGGTTTCTCTCAAACTTTTTTACATAGACCCTGTCACCTGGTTTCAGATTGTGACACTCATCTGTAGGACCTGGGAGAAAAGCAGAGACTGCAGAATACATTATTGACAATTCCTTAGAGAGGCCTATGACAAAATTAACAAGAAAATCATTCCCCAAACGCTGCTACTGTGGCATGTATCCTCCTAAGAAAAAGAAAAACTAATGGAAGACACTCAATTCAAAATTTACCCATTTTCTTCATTGCCTTTTGTATCTACTTTCCCCCTACTCCGTGGATGGTAGGGTGTGTGAAAAGCTTGGAATATACCCAAAAACAGACATGATGTGTTGCATTATTTCACCTGTGAAGTGTGTACCTTTGTTTGACTCAATCACTTCTGGTACCTCATATCTGCAGATTACCTCATTCATGAGCTTCTATGCGGTTACCTGCTTATTTACTTTGGTAACAGGGTAGGTCTCCAACCTGAAAAGAAATCAACAACAAGCACATATTCATGCTTCCCAACAAGTGGGAGCTGAGTGTAGCCAATTTTCAATCCCTGAAATGGGTAGAGTGGTCTAGGCAAGTGTGATGTGGCAAATTTACTTCTGCCCTGTTGCTTTACGGCAAAGATCATGCAAAATTGGACAAATGATGCAGCAGCTACAGAAAACCAAGGAGCCACCCGTCCTCGTTCAAGCATTGACATCATTACTGCTTTGAGAGGTGCGTCTTTCCGTGCGTCAGCTGGGCCATCATGGGGCACAGGGACCGTGGTAGGCAAGTGCTGTTGACTGTTCACATATATATATATATATATATATATATATATATATATATATACCCTCACAACGTCACATACAATACAGGTGTGCTTCGGTCCACAGTGCATGCCCCAGTCAGAGTGGTAATATGTACCTTAACAGTAACCGCGTTGGTGGGAATGTGGTGGCGACTGCGGACCTAGTAGCGCAGTTTTATTTAGTTGGTTTTTGGAATGTGGCTAGGATTATGTGGGCCGTGGCGGGGGGAAGCCTCTGTTTCCACACCCCAGTGGCATAGCATTTCACTATAAGCACCCCTGTAAAGTAAGTAATACGTATTACTATACAAACCATAATCTCTAACACAAACCTCTGCATCTTCTGATTGTCATCTTCCGATACACCGGAGCGCTGGTTTATTTTTTTATCTTCTATTGATTAGCATTAGCAGCGGTATAGGCAGAGCCCAGAATTAGTAACATTTCAGCAGTAGCATTAGGGACAGGCCCCAGTAACATATCACTAGCAGCATTATAGGGGAGCACAGTCTTAGTTCCATTTCAGTAGTAGTAGCAGTCTAGACAGGCCCCAGTAACATATCACTAGCAGCATTATAGGAGGGGCACAGTCTTAGTTCCATTTCAGTAGTAGTAGCAGTCTAGACAGGCCCCAGTAACATATTACTAGCAGCAGTATAGGGGGAGCACAGTCTTAGTTCCATTTCAGTAGTAGTAGCAGTCTAGACAGGCCCCAGTAACATATTACTAGCAGCAGTATAGGGGGAGCACAGTATTAGTTCCATTTCAGTAGTAGTAGTAGTAGTAGTAGCAGTCAAGTCAGGCCACAGTAACATTCCCGTTGCAGCTGTTTAGGGAGATAACAGTATCTTTCACATTTCAGTAGTTGCAGTATAGACAAGGCTCCAGTTACATTTATGTAGCAAAAGTGTAGGCCGACCCCACACACCTTGCTGTAGCATGAGTGCAGGCAAAGCCCATAAAAATTACTAGGATTTCACTGTAGGCGAGGGCCCCCAAAAATTGGTGTACCATCAGTACTAATGTAACTCAGAAAAATTGCCCATGCCCAACCAAAAGGGCAGGTGAAACCCATTAATCGCTTTGGTTACTGTGGCTAAATTTGTAACTAGGCCTGGAGGCAGCCCAGTTAAAATAAAAATTGGTTCGGGTGAAAGTTTCAACGCTTTAATGAGCATTTAAACGTATAAACATTTACAAAAGTTATATGACTGAGCCTTGTGGGCCTAAGAAAAATTGCCCGTTCGGCGTGATTACGTGAGGTTTCAGGAAGAGGAGCAGGAGGAGGAGGATGAATATAATAGACAGATTGATGAAGCTAAAAGGTCCCCGTTTTTGATGGTGATAGAGAACGATGCTTCCATCCGCGGGTGCAGCATACGTATTGTTTAGGTACCGCTGTTTTCCGCTGGTGGAGAAGAGAAGTCTGGGGAAATCCAGGCTTTGTTCATCTTGATGAGTGTAAGCCTGTCGGCACTGTCGGTTGACAGGTGGGTACGCTTATCCGTTATGATTCCCCCAGCCTCACTAAACACCCTCTCTGACAAGACGCTAGCCGCAGGACAAGCAAGCACCTCCAGGGCATACAGCACGAGTTCAGGCCACGTGTCCAGCTTCAACACCCAGTAGTTGTAAGGGGCAGAGGCTTCACGAAGGACGGTCGTGCGAACGGCTAAGTACTCCCTCACCATCCTTTTACAGTGCTCCCGCCAACTCAGCCTTGACTGTGGAGCGGTGACACAGTCTTGCTGGGGAGCCATAAAGCTGGCAATGGCCTTGGAGAGTGTTCCCCTGCCTGCGCTGTACATGCTGCCTGATCTCCGCGCCTCCCCTGCTACCTGGCCCTCGGAACTGCACCTTCTTCCACTAGCGCTGTCGGATGGGAATTTTACCATCAGTTTGTCCGCCAGGGTCCTGTGGTATAGCATCACTCTCGAACCCCTTTCCTTTTCAGGTATGAGAGTGGAAAGGTTCTCCTTATACCGTGGGTCGAGCAGTGTGTACACCCAGTAATCCGTAGTGGCCAGAATGCGTGTAACGCGAGGGTCATGAGAAAGGCATCCTAGCATGAAGTCAGCCATGTGTGCCAGGGTACCTGTACGCAACACTCGGCTGTCCTCACTAGGAAGATCACTTTCAGGATCCTCCTCCTCCTCAGGCCATACACGCTGAAAGGATGACAGGCAAGCAGCATGGGTACCCTCAGCAGTGGGCCAAGCTGTCTCTTCCCCCTCCTCCTCATGCCCCCCTCCTCCTCCTCAACGCGCTGAGATATAGACATGAGGGTACTCTGACTATCCAGCGACATACTGTCTTCCCCCGGCCCCGTTTCCGAGCGCAAAGCGTCTGCCTTTATGCCTTGCAGGGAACTTCTCAAGAGGCATAGCAGAGGAATGGTGACACTAATGATTACAACATCGCCGCTCACCATCTGGGTAGACTCCTCAAAGTTTCCAAGGACCAGGCAGATGTCTGCCAACCAGGCCCACTCTTCTCTAAAGAATTGAGGAGGCTGACTCCCACCATGTTGGAGTTGGTATTCCACTATAGCTCTACGCTGCCCATAGAGCCTGGCCAACATGTGGAGCGTAGAGTTCCACCGTGTGGGCACGTCACACAGCAGTCGGTGCACTGGCAGATTAAACCAATGTTGCAGGGTGCGCAGGGTGGCAGCGTCCGTCTTGGACTTGCGGAAATGTGCGCTGAGCCGGCACACCTTGCCGAGCAGGTCAGGCAAGTGAGGGTAGTTTTTAAGAAACCGCTGAACCACCAGATTGAAGACGTGGGCCAGGCATGGCACGTGTGTGAGGCTGCCGAGCTGCAGAGCCTCCACCAGGTTACGGCCGTTGTCATACACGACCATGCCCGGTTGGAGGCTCAGCGGCAAAAGCCAGAGGTCGGTCTGTTCTTTCAGACCCTGCAGCAGTTCGTGGGCCGTGTGCCTCTTGTCACCTAGGCTGAGTAGTTTCAGCACGACCTGCTGACGCTTGCCCACCACTGTACTGCCGCGCTGCGCCACACCGACTGCTGGTGACGTGCTGCTCACACCTCTTAAATGAGAGGTAGATGTTGCGTAGGAGGAGGAGGGGGAGGGTTTAGAATAGGTGGCATAGTGCGATGCAGATACCAGCACCGAGGTAGGACCCGCTGTAGCACACCACTGTTCACCGGTCGTCCACGCTCTCACTGAAAAACATCCACACCTTTGAACACCTAGCCCTCTGCTTGGAGGCTTGGCACGAGGGGTGCTTTGGTAAACGGTTGGGGGATTCTTGGCTCTGGCCCTGCCTCTACCCCTGGCCACTCCACTGCCTCTTCCAAGCTGTCCTGCTGGTACACTGCCTCCCCCTCTGAATCCCTGTCCTCAGTAGGCTTAGCAAACCAGGTAGTGTCAGTCACCTCATCGTCCAGCTGCTCTTCCTCTGAATCCTCTGTGCGCTCCTCCCTCAGACTTACTGCCCTTACTACTACCTCACTGATAGACAACTCTGTCTCATCATCATCATCCTCCTCACTCACTGAAAACTCTTGAGACAGTTGCCGGAAGTCCCCAGCTTCATCATCCAGACCCCGGGGACTTTCCAAAGGTTGGGCATCGGTCACGACAAACTCCTCAGGTGAGGGAGGAACCATTTTTTTCCCACTCATGGCAGAGGCCTGAGAACAGTTCCTGGGAGTCTGTCTGCTCAGAATATGTCATTTTCATGGAGTGAGGAGGCTGGGAGGAAGGAGGAGTTGCAGCCAGAGGATTCAGAGTTGCAGCAGTGGACGGCGCAGAACTCTGGGTGGTCGATAGATTGCTGGATGCACTTTCTGCCATTTACAACAGGACCTGCTCACACTGCTCTGTTTGTAATAAAGGTCTACCACGTGGGCCCATAAATTGTGATATGAAGCTGGGGACCCCAGAAACTTGCCTCTCTCCTAATCCCGCAGCAGCCGGCTGTGATTCACCTGGACCAGGAACTCGGCCTGTGCCCACACCCTCACTTGGACGTCCGCGTCCACCTCCTCGACCCTTACACCTACTCCTCATCATGGCAGATTACAAATAAAGCAGGGTCTAAATAAATTACCCCACTGTACAGCACTGACGACTTGGCCTTAATTCACGGCACACAGAGACTTGTAGGTAGCGGAGACTCTATGCTGTGGCTTGAAAAAAGTAACCTGCTGTCTTGGCAGAGACTTGTAGATAAGAGAGGCTGTGTGGAGTGGGAGAAGACTGTAAAGCCAGTGGATAGGTGCCGGTAACTGTGGCGATCTCAACCCCACCAAGGAAAGGGTATTGTGAGACGCTCTGCACAGCGGCTGAGCTGAAGTACTTCGCAATAGCCCGGTGATATTACAGTACTGTTTATCGTGAGAGTGGTATTTTACTGCACACTCCAGCCAGAAAAAAATAACACGGCAGGCTGCAAACAGGCCTAGCTGCGTAATACTAAAATTGAAGCACTACAACTCCCATCAGCCACCCAGTAAAATGCACACGGTCAGATGTAGCCCAACAAGGAGCTTTTGGGTTTTTTTTGCGCAGAAGCTACAGGCCGTATATTGTATATCACTTTCCCTCTAGAAGTGGCTGTGGCCCTACGCTGTGCGTCTAATTTACTGCAGACACAGACCGGTATAAATAAGCAAGGAATTATTTGCGTACACTTTCACGCTGAGAGCGGTGTTTTTACGCACACTCCAGCCAGAAAAAAAAAAACAACAAAAACATTACGGAGGGCTGCAAACAGGCCTAGCTGCATAATACTAAAATGGAAGCACTACAACTCCCAGTAGCCACCCGGTAAAATCCACACGGTCAGATGTAGCCCTAAGAAGGACCGTTGGGGTTATTGAGGACAGGATCCTACACTAACACTCTCCCTATAGTAGCAGCAGCAGCACTTTCCCTATACACTCCCAGTGTGTGTCTGAGGCGAGCCGCGAGCGGGCCCGCTTTAAATATTCTAACTAATAGAGACGAGCGAGCGTACTCGTCTGAGCTTGATACTCGTTCGAGCATTAGGGTACTTGGGATGCTCGTTACTCGAGACGAACACCATGCGGTACTCGAGCCAATTCAATTTCCTTCCCTGAAAAGTTAGCACAATTTTCTGGCCAATAGACATGCAGGGAAGGCATTACAACTTCCTCCTGTGACGTTCCAGCCCTATCCCACCCCCCTGCAGTGAGTGGCTGGCAAGATCAAGTGACCCCCGAGTATTTAAAGTGGGTCCGCTTGCGGCTCGCCACAGTCACACACTGAGAGAGATCAGAGGCAGTGCTGCTGCTATAGGGAAAGTGTTAGTGTAGGAACCTGTGTACAAGAACCCCAACGGTCCTTCTTAGGCCGCATAGGACCGTCTGCATTACTGTTGTGGCTGCTGGTAGCAGTTTTGCATTTAGTTTTTTTTTTGGATATCGGGCGTGCAGCCCCATTACAGCTATAGGGTTCTCAGGCTGCAGTCTGTACTGCATAGTATAGGGACAGCGTTGCTGAGATAGGGAGAGTGGTAGTGTAGCATCCTGTGTACAAGAACCCCAACAGTCCTTCTTAGGGCTACCTGTGACCGTGTGCATTTTACAGGTTGTCGGATGGGAGTTGTAGTCCATCACTATTGCACAGCTAGGCCTGTTTGCAGCCTTCCATATATATATATATATATATATATATATATATATATATATATATATATATATATATATTTTTTTTTTTTTCCTGGCTGCAGTTGGCGTTATAATACCGCTGTCAGCCTCCAACTGTACGCCAATAATTCCAATTTTTTTACACCACTCTGTGTCTGCGGTCAACTTCACGCACAACGTACGGTGACAGCCCCCCCTGATACAGGGGAAGTCATATACACGCTATATAACTGTTTTTTTTTTTTTTTTTTAATAAATAAATAAAAGCTCCTTCTTACGGCTACCTGTGACCGTGTGCATTTTACAGGTTGTCTGATGGGAGTTGTAGTCCATCACTATTGCACTTAGGCCTGTTTGCGGCCTTCCTGACTATTTTTTTCTGCCTGGAGTTTGCCTTACTATACCGCTCTCAGCGACAAAGTCTACACACATAATCCCAAGATCATTTACACCTGGCTGTGTCTGCAGTGAATTAGAGACGCACAACATACGGCCACAGCGACTGATAGAGGGAAAGTGATATACACACTATATAGCCTGTATTCTTTGACCAAAAAAAAAACAAACACCAAGCTCCTACTTAGGGCTACCGCTGAGCGTCTGCATTTTACTGGCTGCCTGGCGGGAGTTCTGGTGCATCACTATTGCATTGCTTCCATTTTTTTCTGCCTGGAGTTAGCGTTACGATTCCGCTCTCTGCCTGAAAGTGTACGCATATGATTCCATAATTATTTACAGCGGTCGGTGTCTGCTCTATTCATAATCCACCATGCTGAGAGGTAGGGGGTCGAGGATGTGGACGTGGGCGAGGATGCAGAGTTCCAAGTGAGGGTGTGGGCACAGGCCAAGTTCCTGGTCCAGGTGTATCCCAGCCGGCTGCTGCGGTATTAGGAGAGAGGCAAGTTTCTGGGGTCCCCAGCTTCATATCACAATTTGTGGGTCCACGTGGTAGACCTTTATTGCAAACAGAGCAGTGTGAGCAGGTCCTGTCGTGGATGGCAGAAAATGCATCCAGCAATGTATCAGGCACCCAGTCTTCTACGCCATCCACTGCAGAAACTCTGAATCCTCTGGCTGCTGCTCCTCCTTCCTCACAGCCTATACTGCTGCTACAAAAATGGTACTGGGGTCTGCGTATATTGCTGCTAGAGAAATGTTACAGGGGTCTGCCTATACTTCCACTACATAAATCGTACTGGGGTCTGCGTATATTGCTGCTAGAGAAATGTTACTGGGGTCTGCCTATACTTCCACTACATAAATGGTACTGGGGTCTGCCTATACTGCTGCTACAAAAATGGTACTGGGGTCGGTCTATACTTCTGCTACACAAATGTTACAGGGGTTTGCCTATACTGCTGCTACAGAAATGTTCCTAGGGTGTGTATATACCTCTGCTACAGGAATGTTACAGCGGTCTGTCTATACTATGGGTGCACTAAGTCTTCCCACCGCGGTGTTTTACCTGTGTGGCACAAATAGTACAGTGGCTGACTAGGCCTGAATTGCTGCCCGAGGCCAAGTTGCTTGGCGGGGCAAAACTATCCCATGGTTGGGCACTCCAATTTCTTCCTGTGTAATACCATCTTTGTCCACTTACAGCATAGGCTAGGCCAAGGAACGCAAAGACTGCCTCTTCCAGTGTTGAGCTATATATGTTGCGACACATGGATTTCTTGTTGCTATGTAACTCAGGGCACCTTGGGTCACAAAGGTGGAGGCTTGGAACCGAGCCTGACCCTGGCCCCGCTAACGTGCTTCCCACACAGACTATAGCGGTTCCTGGTGTCTTGGCCTTGTAATGCCACCTCCTCCCGCTTGGGGTCAGGCGATCAGCAATGCGCATCATGTGCTTTCTCTAGTGTTACCACAGTTATCAGAGAAACTTGTTTGGGCCAAAGGAGAGGAGCATAACTGCATTAACGTTACAGGGGCCTGCCTATACTTCAGCTGCAGAAATGTTACAGGGATCTGCCAATACTGCTGCTACATAAATGTTTCTGGGGTCTGTGTATACTTCTGCAACTAAAATGTTACTGTGGTCTGTCTATACTGTTACTACTGAAATGTACATAATACTCGGCTCTACCTATACTGCTGCTACGGAAATGTTACAGGGGTCTGTCTATACTGTTACTACTGAAATGTTACTAATATTAGGCTCTGCCTATACTGCCGCTACGGAAATGTTACTAGGGTCTGTCTATAATGCTGCTACTGAAATGTTACTAATACTGGGCTCTGCCTATACTGCTGTTACGGAAATGTTACTGGGCTCCATGTGACCCAGGAGAAGAGGCAGCGGTGCTTCCCGCAGGCAGTGCTTGTGCTTGGTTGGAGGTAGTGTGGTGCTTAGCTAAAGTGTGCCTTGCTAATGAGGGTTTGTCCGCAGTTTGTCCGGATCTACACAATGCTGCAACATCAGCAGCGAGGGGCATTTTCTGCTCAGCCATCGTGGTAACTTCACGGAAAACCTTGGTGCCCTCAGCCATGAGCAAGGTGGACGATCCCACCAAGATGTGAAGGTCATGGAGGCAGGGTATCAGGGTAGACGGGGTGCATATATCAGGGCCGACTATTATTGGGGCATCAGTCCGGATTGCCAAAGATTGAACAACACTCCGTGACAAGATATCAGCCTAAAGGTTGCCCTTTGCCGCTACTACTTGCTCACAATGTGACACAAGAACACTAGACCCTTTGTACGGACACGGTGACCTTTACATAAACATTACATTCAGAACTCATTTATTGTATTGTTCTCCATTGTATGTCCATGTTGTTCATTGTGAGCAGATTATTGACCCGCCGGCCGCACTGTGTACCGCGGCTACTGCCTTTACATGTATGACTGCAGGTAGGTACAGTGACCGGAGACTAGTGGGTTAAGGGTTAAATGTACATAGCTAGGCCGGTGTCCCGTGGGAAGTCACGCATGGGGCAGCCCGGACAGGGAGCTGTCTTCCGTGAAGCTTCTTGATGCCACCCGATGGTATTTATTATCCTCTCCTCCCCACGGAGGCATCACATAGACATAGAACAAGAGCAGCGTCCGAGGCAGCTAGGAGAGCCCGTCCTAGAGAGCGCTGCCCCCTCCCCTCACACCTGTCCGGAGGAGGGTTCATGGGAGGGCATGAGGTGCAGCAAAGCCGGAGTGACCCTACTGTACTGAGAAGGAAGCTGGAGGCCGGCCGGGAGACGGAGCTCAGCTACAGTTGTACTGATGCCGTACCATCTGCGCTGCTCCTATTCACTTACAGCTGAGCGGCCCTGGTGCATTATGTCTCCAGCGGATGTAAGGGTGGAAACATGGGTTGGGAGCCCCGAGTTAGATGGTACGTCTAGGCGAGGGGCACGACGGTGGACCGGCTGCCGCACACACACCTCCCCACATGTACCGCCCATTCCCCTGGCAAGCTCACATATCTCCCAGGCGGATTCCCATCTCTGGTCCTGTCTCACACATCTCCCCGCCGGATTGACATCTACGCTCCCCCCCGGGCGCCCGCTGGACAGCTTTGTCTGCTCCCAGCTCCTGTCCCCGTCGGCCGCAGCAGCCGGCGCCGCTGTCACCCTACGCGCTGGCCTCCGCTCCCGTACACCGATGGCACTAGCGCCGCTGCCACGGCGAACCCCGATCTCGCTGCCCATGGCGCCGCTGGTGGGCAGCTCTGCCGATGACTGTGAGCTGCGGTTCGGCCGGAGCAGCGGCTTGCCTACAAGAGCTCCACTAGCTGCCCCTGCACTGCTCTCTTTCTGGGTAGCCTCCTTGGGCGCTAAATAGAAGAGCTGATTAGCGATCTGGAGGGGTATATGGGACCGGGTTGTGGGGGAAGCGGGGGGTCTCACAGTAGCGGTGGTCCTTCAGGGTCTGTGAAAGCTTTCTGGACCAACACGCTCTGCCATAGGAATCCCAGCGGACACTGTACAACATCTGCTGCCCCGGGGATCTACAGTAGAACCCTCCCTGCGGGTTCTGTACGATGTCACCGACTGCGGCACTGGATCTGGCGCTGAGAGTCCCGCTGTATCACTGCTCCGCTCGGACATCAGTGACTGACAGGCCATCGCCGGCTGCAGGAGACCCGCGGGTAGAAGGCTTTGTTCAGGCGTCATTTCTTGGCGATCTACATCCCGATTAGAGCGTTGTTAGATGCCACCGCTCTTCAGCCAAATCCCAAGTTCCATCTTCACCGTCAACGATTGATGGGAACTACAGAGCCGATGCAATGGCCGTCACGTCCAGCACATGATATCCCTGGGATGATATAGAACGGGCAGCAGCCCGCGGGAGGAGATGCACCTGCAGAGAAGAAGAATCGCTTCTTCTTGTGGACAACCACACCCATCATGTCCGGGGTATTAAAGGGACGATAACGTGTGGCATTCCCGATCGTCTGAGTGTACAGGGGGGTACTGGGTTTCCTCATCTTACATTGCGCCGCAGTATAGAGAAGTCTGCAGTATATACAGTATACATTCAGCACCCGGGAGCTGGCAGTGAGCGGAGGCGCCGCCTGTGCTACACCTCTGGGCTCTCGGCAGCTCCAGGTCGTCCTCACATTGTGCAATCAGCTTCTGCACGATGGAGATTGTGGAGTAGATCCCGGGGATGGTGACAAGGGCCGGGAATAGAGGGAAGGCGCTCCCGCAGCGGTTTTATCTCCGCAGATACGCGGTGATGTGCAGATCGGGAGAACTATGGCGAAGATCTCGTGGCCTCCTCTCCGCTCCTCCCCGGAACCTCCGCCAGCGGCGGCTATAAACAGTTGCATGAGATGTCAGAGAGTGAGGAGTCACGTTGAAAGCGAGCTCTCCTGTCCGGTTCTGACCGGTAACGGACTCTTATCCCGGGCAGGGAAGCACAAGAGGAGAACGGAGCGGAGAGGAGGCCCGGATGGGATAAGGCAGTAGCTGTGCTCAGTGTCAGCCAATAGCAGCTCAGGACGGGCCTGCTCACGAGCCAATCAGAGCGCGGCCGCTGTACATATAAGAGGCGCCACCAGCGCCGCTCTCAGAGTTTCTCTTCCAGGAGAGTTTTACTATTTGATTACCGCAGCACACAATGGCAGAAACCGCGCCAGCCGCCGCTCCTCCTGCCGCCGAGCCGGCTGCCAAATCCAAGAAGCAGCCGAAGAAATCCGCCGCAGGGGGCGCCAAGAAAAGCAAGAAGTCCTCCGGTCCCGGCGTGTCGGAGCTGATCGTCAGAGCCGTGTCCGCCTCTAAAGAGCGCAGCGGGGTGTCTCTAGCCGCCCTGAAGAAGGCTCTGGCTGCCGGAGGGTACGATGTAGAGAAGAATAACAGCCGCCTGAAGCTGGCCGTCAAGTCTCTGGTCACCAAGGGCAGCCTGCTCCAGGTGAAAGGCAGCGGCGCCTCCGGCTCCTTCAAGCTGAACAAGAAGCAGGAGACTAAGGACAAGCCGGCCAAAAAGAAGCCAGCGTCTGCGGCCAAGCCCAAGAAGCCCGCTGGAGCCAAGAAAGCGGCGAAATCTCTTAAGAAGCCCAAGAAGGCTCCGGCCAAAAGCCCGAAAAAAGCAAAGAAACCTGCAGCGGCCGCCGCCAAGAAAGTGGCCAAGAGCCCGAAGAAAGCCTCAAAGCCGAAGGCCGCCCCAAAGCCCAAGAAGGTGACGAAGAGTCCGGCTAAGAAGGCGGCCAAACCCAAAGCTGCCAAGAGTCCGGCTAAGAAGGCTGTTAAAGCCAAGAAGAGTGCGGCTAAGAAATAAGCTGAAGCCGCCCGTGCATTTACCCCACAAAGGCTCTTTTCAGAGCCGCCACCTTCTCACCGCAGAGCTGTATTATCACTGCCTCGAATTCTGTTCTAGATAGCAGCGCCCCCATAGCGGCTACAGGGTACTTCATATCAGTTGGGAGTCTAGGGAGCGAGGGGGAGGCTGTAGAGGGGGAGTAATACGAGACATTGTCGCTGCATCATCCCCGTTCCTGTGGGGCACTGTGACCTATACAATGCGTGTATGGATGCCGGGCTGAGTGTGAAGGGGGAGGGGACTCGCCGACCTAATGCATTTCCCATAAAAGCAGCACAGCTTCTAATGGGGGAGACTGCCGTGCAGCGTGGAGTGTGTGTTTCTGCGGACATATCAATGCAGGGAAGCAGCTGAGAACATGATTTCACAGACACCCGTACGTATCATGCAGTGGCCTGATAGGGTGAGGTGGGGCCAGCCTCTGCCGAACGCTGATTGGTCGCGGGCATCAAGCGTTTTGGCGGGCTAGTGGTTTGTTTGAAAAAGCCAATGAGATGTAGGGGGCGATGTTTCTAAGAGCCAATAGGGAAGAGCAAGTAGGGTATAAAGGCTCTGCTCTTTCTACGGCTCCCATCATATCACATCTGTGTGCATCTCTACAGTAGAGCTATGGCCAGAACCAAGCAGACCGCTCGTAAGTCCACCGGAGGGAAAGCTCCCCGCAAGCAGCTGGCTACGAAGGCCGCCAGGAAGAGCGCTCCTGCCACCGGCGGAGTGAAGAAGCCTCACCGCTACCGTCCAGGTACAGTGGCTCTCCGTGAAATCCGTCGCTACCAGAAGTCCACCGAGCTGCTGATCCGTAAGCTTCCCTTTCAGCGCCTGGTGAGAGAGATCGCCCAGGACTTCAAGACTGACCTGCGCTTCCAGAGCTCAGCGGTCATGGCCCTGCAGGAGGCCAGCGAGGCTTACCTGGTAGGACTGTTCGAGGACACCAATCTGTGCGCCATCCACGCCAAGCGGGTCACCATCATGCCCAAAGACATCCAGCTGGCCCGCAGGATTCGCGGAGAGAGGGCTTAGATCTGCTCTGGGCACCGCGTGGGACACAAAGGCTCTTTTCAGAGCCACCAAATCCTCCTCAAACGAGCTGCATCCTGTCCTCCGCTGTCATTCTTCCGATTCCCCCACTCGGGTTCACAGCCAGCCTGTGCGCCGCCGTGTACCCTGGTGCCGCCTCTCCCCAATAATCTTCTGTCGTCAGCAGGAGGTGGTCTGTTAACCCCTTCAGTGACCTAGTCAGTTCCTCAATTAATTAATGCCATTCTCCCATCTTTCAAATGTAGAAAGAGATTTGAATCCCCGGCAGACTGTTATGAACGTGGTTGATCAAACGTGTCCGTATGAGGCATCTATCTGTGCCTGTGGGCCGGGAAGGGATTAGTGTTGAGGATGTATTTATGTGGATATTATCTCATTGTACGAAGAAGAAATACACAAAACTATACTAATTAATACCGCATAATGGGATTGGGAACCGGCCGGGAAACTGTTAAGAATTGTAAGAATACGCGGCAAATTCCAAATTCCAAACGGTTCCGTGTTAAACCAATCAGCAAGGAGAGGGGAGCGGCCAACATGTAATTGCCCCAATAGGAACGCCTAAACTTGCGTCATGTGTTAATGTTTTCAATCTGGTCCGCTCGTCGCGTAGATAAGGGAGGACGCTTGAACTAGTTGGCAATTGTTTTCTGCTTACAACGTAGAAGATGTCTGGTCGCGGTAAGGGAGGGAAAGGTCTTGGGAAGGGCGGTGCCAAGCGGCACAGGAAGGTGCTCCGTGATAACATCCAGGGCATCACCAAGCCTGCCATCCGCCGTCTAGCTCGCAGGGGAGGCGTCAAGCGTATCTCCGGCCTCATCTATGAAGAGACTCGCGGCGTCCTGAAAGTCTTCCTGGAGAACGTGATCCGCGACGCCGTCACCTACACCGAGCACGCCAAGAGGAAGACCGTCACCGCTATGGACGTGGTGTACGCGCTCAAGCGCCAGGGCCGCACTCTCTACGGCTTCGGAGGTTAATAATTCTGCTCTTTCTCCATAACACAAAGGCTCTTCTCAGAGCCGCCCACCTCTTCCAAGGAAAGGCTGTAATCCAACTCCTTGTGGGGTCGCCGCAGATGTCTGAGTGCCCATCTGTTCTGATACGTGTAATCCGCCCTATATCTGATGCCTGCCATCACCCCTTATGCGTTGGCATTGTTAGTGGCTCAAAGCATTTAACCCTTTGAATCACACTTTTGGGTGCCCACCTTTATGCCCATTTTTGTTCTTTGCGTATGCTATAGTCAGCCGTGTTCCCCTCGTGACGCCTTCCCGCAAGGTCTTTGTATCATTAAAATGAGTTGTCTTTACTAATACTAGAGAGAGGGGGCGGGGACAAAGTGAATACATGCCTAGATGCGCACATACATACTTCAGTTATTGCGGATAACAGAGATGTAAGCATTCTATTAAAGATGACTCCCCTAATGTCAGCGAATCGTCTCTTCTTCTACCAGGAAGCAGGCTGCGGCGTTCTGATTGTATGTCCTCCTTGGACTAAAGCATACGGCCTGCCCGCTAATCCGTGTAGTGCTACCATATTGGAGGTGTCCGGCACGGCCGTCCTCTCTCATATAGAAGTGCTGCAATTGCACCAAGCTCTCCTAGGGACCAGCGGAGACATTTTTTTTTGTTTACATAGAATTGCCGTCATAGCAGCCAGCTCTCCCAGAGTGCTGCACTGATTTCCCATTGCGGGACTCTGGGGGACCTGGGTGATATAGCCGGAGCACTAAATTAATCTAGGGAAGAGGGTGGCCCTGCACGTCTCTGAGAAATACAGTCTGCGCCTCTTTGTGAGGGGATGCCCGCTGTTCTCCACGCCAGACTGCCATCTCCGCTCATCTGCGGCCGCTGCCACGATGGTCTCTGCTTCCGCGGCCACTCTGCTCTCCGCTCCCGTTCCCCATGCGGCTGTTGTAGCCGGTGCACTGCCCCTCTGGTTCCCGGTACTCTTCTGTTCCACATGCGGCCTCTGTCACTCTGGTCAATGCTCCCAGTCCCCCTGCGGCGGCTTTATCCGGGCACTGCCACTCTGGTTCTCGCTCCCCACGGTCCCTGCACCCGGGAAGGCTGCCACTTTGGTGACTGCCGGACTGCCATCCCCTCTCCGGTTCCGCTGTCACTGTGGTCCCCTCAGGTTTCTACACCGACATAGAAGGGGGTTCTTCATTGTAAGAGCAGTGAGTGTGGAACTGTCAGCCCGAGGACGTGGCTGATGGCAACTTCGATAAAAGGGTTCAAAAGGGGCATGGGCGTCTCTACATAAGCAGCTGGTGAAGGTGAGGCTATTCTCCTCTTGGCCCCCCTCCCCTTTCCTAGCACCCCCAGTGCTTCAAGCCTCTTATTTTCAGGCATCCCCGATTGCCTCCGCTACCCACTACAATGTACTACAGCCCCCAGCATGTCGTCTGCCTACTACCCCTTTCCCTTTGTGCACCCCACTGCTTTAGGGGGTAGACCCGCATATCCCCTGTAGTCTCCTGCCTTCCGAGCACTCCAGTACAGCTGCTACTTGTGGTCGGCATCTCCCTCCGACGTCGACCGCCTCATGTAGCCACCACGCCGACCTCACCCCACAGCATAATCCAGTCATGGGCGCACTGTGCTCCGTGTACCTCGGTGGCAAAAACGCTGCCGCTTCTCTAATGGCTAATTGTCCGCAGCCGCATCACCGAATCCACGTAGCGCCCACCTCTATGGAGGCGTCCGCATAGCGCGGCTTCGGTCACCGCACGTATCCCTAATCTGCAGCGCAATCAGCATCGCGACCCCCGACAGAGATACAGTTGTGTAGGGCTGCAGGGAAGATCTCCTCAAATCCAGTACATAGACAGAGAACAACTCCGGTACACAGAGACAAAGACGAGTTGTGCAACGCAGGGGACTAAGTAACCGAGCCGATGTATACACAACCTTTGTTACAGAGGAGCAAACGATGATGCTCCCTACACAACCGGGAGGTGACAGCTCTGCTGTAGACGGGGTGGGTGGCTCTTAGAAGAGCCTTTGGGGTGATCGTGCACGGCGGGCCACGGAACAGATTACTTGGCGCTGGTGTACTTGGTGACGGCCTTGGTGCCCTCGGACACGGCGTGCTTGGCCAGCTCTCCGGGCAGCAGCAGGCGCACGGCGGTCTGGATCTCCCGGGAGGTGATGGTGGAGCGCTTGTTGTAGTGAGCCAGGCGGGAGGCTTCCCCTGCGATGCGCTCGAAGATGTCGTTGACGAAGGAGTTCATGATGCCCATGGCCTTGGAGGAGATGCCGGTGTCGGGGTGGACCTGCTTCAGCACCTTGTACACGTAGATGGCATAGCTCTCCTTCCTGGTCTTCTTACGCTTCTTGCCGTCCTTCTTCTGAGTCTTGGTCACGGCTTTCTTGGAGCCCTTCTTGGGCGCTGGAGCAGACTTGGCGGGATCAGGCATGATAAGGTAAAAATACTTTCCGAACTAGAGAGAACAGTTTCCCTGCACCTCCCAGCGCTGCGGTATTTATAGCGGGGCCATGCAAATGAGTACCGCCGTCTGCTTGCTGTTCTACTGGAGCAGCAAAGCATGTGACCCCCTGTGAGCGTCATTAGCCACGCCCAGTGCCGCTCATTGGTTCTTCCTCAAGTCTGGCCTCTATTGCGTGGATTGAAATCTACCCAATTAGAAGAGAGGAGGGCGGAGCAGCAGGTTATAAAAATCAACAGAAGGCTCTTCTCCTTATCACTACTTCCGAAGTGTTTTTTTTCCCTTGTTCTGCTTTCCTGTGCTAGAAGATGTCTGGACGCGGCAAACAAGGAGGCAAAGTCCGTGCTAAGGCCAAGACTCGCTCATCCCGGGCAGGGCTGCAGTTCCCTGTCGGCCGTGTACACAGGCTTCTCCGCAAGGGCAACTACGCTGAGAGGGTGGGCGCCGGCGCTCCGGTCTACATGGCAGCAGTGCTAGAGTATCTGACCGCTGAGATCCTGGAATTGGCTGGCAATGCAGCCCGGGACAACAAGAAGACCCGCATCATCCCCCGTCACCTCCAGCTGGCTGTGCGCAACGACGAGGAGCTGAACAAGCTGCTCGGTGGGGTGACCATCGCCCAGGGAGGCGTCCTGCCCAACATCCAGGCCGTGCTGCTGCCCAAGAAGACCGAGAGCAGCAAGACGAGCAAGAGCAAGTGATCGCGCCGATCCCTCCATAGAACCAAAGGCTCTTCTAAGAGCCACCCACATGCTCCTTACAACAGAGCTGCGCCGCTTCTATGCTGTGATACTCGGTGGCCGGTACGCCGGCTGCACCGGGAAACTAAAACTGTACAGGACTTTCCACAAGGAGGCGGAGATTGGGGCGGATGCCAATGTGGCCATCCCTGTCACCGGCAGAAGCGGACAATCGTCCTGCTCTAGGTGACCTCATGTCCAGAGGACGGGCGGCTGTAGGACTCGCTCACCAGTCCTTGCGATAACGGGTTAACAGAGTCCTCTGTTAGGTCACGTATATACAAGAATCAGAACGCTTCTGTTGTGTTTCGGATAGAACACCCAGCTTTCTCAGGGTCCTGCGTGGGCCGTATGCTTACAAAGCCTTGCAGCCGCATCATCCAGCTCTCTCAGAGCTCTGCACGGTCGCCCCCTTAGAAGTGCGCTCATCATGTCACCCAGTTCTTCACGGCCATGCCCTTTTTATGGAGGTGTAGCTATATCACACAGCTTTCCCAGAGCCCTGCACGGCACAGGCTGGTTTTGGATTATAGTAAACCTACAGGGATTAGACGTCCTCTTGCGTTACTGGTGGAGCAGGTAGAGGATTCCACCGCCCGTCGTAGGGCCGGGATTACGGGGTGCATCTGAGGGTTCTTTACCTCCAGCCCCGAGCGCCTCTATATCAGACGGCCTGGTCACTGATTACACGTGTTACATGGATGGATGGAGGACAGGAAGAGCGGGAGACGCGATCAACTGAGCGGGAAGTTCAAAATCTCCGGTGATCAGCCAATGAGCGGGAAGAATCTGACTATAGCCCCGCCCATAGGCGGCACTAAAACCACCCGACCTCCAACGGCAGGTCTGTTAACCCTTCACCGCACTCATTAATTCAGGCCCAGCTCCTCGCGTATTATAAACATAACCTGCCTGCCCTAAATAGGTTAAGGGGTTTAAAAGCGTGCCGTGACCGCAGCCTGAAGCGCACCCTGACGGGGAGGCTGCTACACCCCGGCTGTATCATGTCAGAGCGCATAGACTATCACCGCTGCTGACGACCCCACAAGGAGTTGGATTACAGCCTTTCCTTGGAAGAGGTGTGCGGCTCTGAGAAGAGCCTTTGTGGTATGGTGAAAGAGCAGAATTATTAACCTCCGAAGCCGTAGAGAGTGCGGCCCTGGCGCTTGAGCGCGTACACCACGTCCATAGCGGTGAGGTCTTCCTCTTGGCGTGCTCGGTGTAGGTGACGGCGTCGCGGATCACGTTCTCCAGGAAGACTTTCAGGACGCCGCGAGTCTCTTCATAGATGAGGCCGGAGATACGCTTGACGCCTCCCCTGCGAGCTAGACGGCGGATGGCAGGCTTGGTGATGCCCTGGATGTTATCACGGAGCACCTTCCTGTGCCGCTTGGCGCCGCCCTTCCCAAGACCTTTCCCTCCTTTACCGCGACCAGACATCTTCTACGTTACAAGCAGAAAGCGATAGCTGCTCAGCGCAGAGCCCTACTCTATATAGACAGTGAGCGGACCAGAGAGGAAACTACTGATCAGGGCCGTCATTGCGGGGCGTTTCTTTTAGTTGTCTAGCGTGAAGGCCCATCCCCTCTCCCTGCTGATTGGCTGAATACAAGAGCCCTTGCCATCTTGTGCAGCCGATTGGCCTGTCAGCTCCTGAAGCAGTGGGAGAGAAGACGGAGGAGGGGTGAAGGAGACAAGGGCCATGCAGCAGAGAGCCGCTGGAGCGTGAATCCCTCCTGTAAAGCGAGCAGTGCAGCTGCTGCCACAAACACGTGGGGGCGAGGAGAGAGCGCGCAGGGAGGCTTCGGTGAAGGGGAGTACTAGAGCTCTGCTGCATCAGCGCTCCCCTGCCGGAGCAGAGAGACACTCAGGAGCCACAGCAGACAGCTGTGGGCGGCAGGAACATCAGGGCACCGTGTATAACAAGGAGGCCCCATAACCTGTGACAGTCCCCGGCACAGGGCATACAGTGGCACTTCTACTGCTACCCCAAGAAGCACCAGCATTACTCCTCCTCTGCTGTGGCCACCATGCTGTGCAACACTCTGCAGATTCTCAAGACCCGGAGTCCCCCTTTACAGTCATCAATGAAGTGCAAACCGAACGACTTCCCTGTGTGACTGCTGCCAGACACTGCTGTATACTCCTTATGTCTTAGGGGCCTTTACAGGTCTACTTAAGGAGCTTTAAGCAACTGGCAAAATCCCCTACAAAGGCAGGAAATGCAGAAGTGGTTCTGCTATGGGACCCACTAGACAGAACTCTCCCAGTGATACACTAAAGATGTTTGTGACGGGGAACCCCCCGACACGGAGCCTACGACATCATCTGCATCAGGAGACGTGGCCTCTGCACCAACCGCCTGTTTGAGTTCGCTTGCTGGGTTGGTTCAGACTTTGCAATGACTGTCCGATCGGCTCTTATCAGCGATGCAGACAGCTACTGCTGCCCTTACGGGTAAAATCCTTGAGATCTGAATGGATGTGAGCCTGTTGAGACAAGCCACCCAGAATCTAAGAGACCGACCGGGTCACTAGTACAGAGGATAGGATCTCTGTGCTGGATGATACCGTATCCCCGACGGCAGCTACTGTGCGAGAGCTTACGCCAAAAGCAGAAATCTGGAAACAAAAGGCGGGCGGCTTGGGAAATGGCTCACAGCGGAATAATCTCTGTGTTGTGGGCCTGCCAGAACGCACTGAGAGGCAGAGACCGCAGGGGATCATGGAAGCATCCACGTAGTCACCGTTCCATGATCCCCTGCGGTCTCTGCCCCTCAGTGCGTTCTGGCAGGCCCACAATACAGAGATTATTCCGCCGTGAACCATTCCCCAAGCCGTCCGCCTTTTGTTTCCAGATTTCTGTCACACAGGTCTTTGTGGTGGAGCGCGCACACCGAGTACCCATGAAACCACCTATACCAGGCGGGCGCTCCTCCCGGACCCCTGTTGGCAAAGCTGCTCAACTTCTGGGATAGAGAGGTGATCCTACAAGCTGCCAGAACAGGAGGCCCTCTTAGATGCAACAATCCTGCAAAATCCATCTCCCCGGACCTAAAACCTCTAACAGTGGGCAGAATACAGCTGGAATGCCTGGGGAAAAAATGGTGCACTTCTGGTCCCAGCCAGCCAAAATGCTAAAGCACACAATAAGAGTAGTCCTAGAAAGGACTGTTGAGTTCATGTAGTCAGGATCCCTGCTTAACTGCTACCTAAGTTTTTCGAGGAAAGGAAGGGAAGGGAAATCTTTGTGTGGTGGAAAGTGGGCCAGGTTCCACAATTAAGCCACAATGGGGACAAGAGCCTGGACCCCCCCCTCCCCCCCCCCCCCCCCCCCCCACACACACACACACACACACACACATCAATTTGTACTTTGGTCAAACCCTCATTAGCAAGGCACACCTTAGCTAAGCACAACACTACCTGCTGCAACCAAGGACAATCACTGCCTGCAGGTGACACTGCTGCCTCCTCTCCTGGGTTACATGCTGCCCAATCCAACGCACACTGCACTCCTGCGTCCACAGCACACACAAAAGTTTCCCTGCGCAGCCTTTAGCTGCCCTCATGCCACACGCTCGATTCATAGCTACACCACCCTCATGCCTCAAGTGCGTCTGAGATGAGGAGGAACCGGGGGCACACACTGCAGAGGGTTGGAAGGGTCAGGCAGAAACCCTTTTTGAATTCCAATCCCGTGCCACCTCTGTCGCAAAATTGTCAGGAGTAGCAAACGTGGGCATAAAGGGGACTCAGGTGCCAGCCCAGCACTTCTACTCATTTCCACAATGCAGCAATACTCTGCGTGGGAAGTATGTGAGCGGGCCCTGGGTCAGGCTTGGTCCCAGACTCCATTTTGTGTGACCCAAGGTACCGCCAATGACATAGCAGTGGGGACTCCATGTGTCCACACACTACTCATTGTGTTTGGGTGTCGGGTACCTCATCGACAACGCAAGGGGAAAGCCATCTGCACTCTGCAGCCTACCCAAGTCAGTGCCTTTGTGCCAGACAGGTAAATCACCGCTATGGGAAGTCTGTGTGCACCCAAAAGCATAGGTGAGTCCAAGGAATCCCAAGACATGAACCATGAAGAAATCAGAGTGCCCAAACATGGCAGACTTTCACTGCACCGAGGACATAGGCCTCTGCACAAACCCTCAGCAATCGTGGGCATAGAGCTGACTCCGATGCTAGTACAGCAGTGAACGTCTCATTTAATTTGTTGCGGTTGCTTTCACCGTTCCAAAGACTGGATTAACCAGGGCCAAGTTCCACGGGCCCAACCTGGTGCAGTTGCATTTCCATCATGAACTAGGCCTCTGCACAAACCCTCAGCAATGGCGGGCATAGAGCGGACTTCAATGCTAGTGCAGCTGTGAACATCTTATTTGTGCAGTATCGCTCCTCTTGTTTGGCCCAAACCAGTCCCGCTTATAACTGTGGAAACGCAAGAGAAAATACATGTTGGCCTCAGCCCACAATTCATGCCCTAGACAGTCAGTGTTTTTGGGCCAGATAGGTAAAACACTGTGATGGGAAGACTTTGTGCACCAATAGTATAGACAGACCCCTGTAACATTCCAGTAGCAAAAGTAAGGGCAGACCCCTGTCACATTTCTGTAGCAGCAGTATAGGCAGACCCCTGTAACATTTCTGTAGCAGCAGTATAGGCAGACCCCTGTAACATTTCTGTTGTAAAAGTACAGGCAGACCCCAGTCACATTTCTATAGCAGCAGTATAGGCAGACCCCTGTAACGTTTCTGTAGTAGAAGTATAGGCGAACCCCTGAAACATTGGTGTACCATTAGTGTAGGCGAAGTCCGGAAAAAATTAGAAAAATAAGTTAGATAATAGAGATGAGCGAGAACCAAAATGCTCGGGTGCTCGTTACTCGAGTCGAAATTTCCGCGATGCTCGAGGGCTCGTTTCGAGTAACGAACCCCATTGAAGTCAATGGGCGACCCAAGCATTTTTGTATATCGCCGATGCTCGCTAAGGTTTTCATTTGTGAAAATCTGGGAAATTCAAGAAAGTGATGGGAACGACACAGAAACGGATAGGGCAGGCGACGGACTACATGTTGGGCTGCATCTCAAGTTCCTAGATCCCACTATTAAGCCACAATAGCGGCAAGAGTGCCCCCCCCCCCTCCCAACAATTTTTACTTCTGAAAAACCCTCATTAGCAAGTCATACCTTAGCTGAGCACCACACTACCTCCAACAAAGCACAATCACTGCCTGCATGACACTCCGCTGCCACTTCTCCTGGGTTACCCCACCTCCCCCCCTGCACGACCCAGTGTCCACAGCACACACCAAAGTGTCCATGTGCAGCCTTCAGCTCCCCTCATGCCACACGCTGCCCTCATGCCACACCACCCTCATGTCTATTTATAAGTGCATCTGCCATGAGTAGGAACCGCAGGCACACGCTGCAGAGGGTTGGCACGGCCAGGCAGCGACCTTCTTTACAAGGGGCGGGGCGATAGCCCACAATGCTTGTACAGAAGCAATGAGAAATCCAATCCTGTGCCACCTCCATCAGGAGCTGCACACGTGGGCATAGCAATGGGGAACCTATGTGCCACACACTATTCATTCTGTCAAGGTGTCTGCATGCCCCAGTCAGACCGGGGTTTTTTATAAATAGTCACAGGCAGGTACAACTCTGCAATGGGAATTCCGTGTGCACCCACAGCATGGGTGGCTCCCTGGAACCCACCGGCTGTACATAAATGTATCCCATTGCAGTGCCCTGGACAGCAGAGCTAACATCAGATTAAATGCAGGTGGGCTTCGGCCCACACTGCATGCCCCAGTCAGACTGGGGTTTTTTTATAAGTAGACACAGACAGGTACAAATCACTAATGTGAAGTCCCTGTGGACCCACAGCATGGGTGGCTCCCTGGAACCCATCGGCGTTACATAAATGTATCCCATTGCAGTGCCCTGGACAGCTGAGGTAACGTCAGATTAAATGCAGGTGGGCTTCAGCCCACACTGCATGCCCCAACCTGACCGGGGTTTTTAATTCATAGACACAGGCAGGTACAAATCCCCAATGTGAAGTCCCTGTGGACCCACATCATGGGTGGCTCCCTGGAACCCACCGGCGGTACATAAATAAATCCCATTGCAGTGCCCAGCACAGCTGAGGTAACGTCAGGTTTAATGCAGGTGGGCTTCGGCCCACACTGCATGCCCCAGTCAGACTGGGGTTCTTTATTACTGGACACATGCAGTTACAACTCCGTGTGGACCAATAGCATAGGTGGGTCCCAGGAAGCCACCAGCGGTACATAAATATAACCTATTGCATGGGGGCGGAGCCTGGCCACGGACAGTGATGGCCGCATGAGAACAGTGCTTCATCACTAAGGCACGGAACCCGGCTCCAAACAGCAGCGATCTGCAGCAAAATGGGGAAAATCACGAGAGAAAGAGGAGGAGAACAGCAGGGGACACCTCGCCCTGCCCGGAGCCAGACGGATATGCAGCCGTTTTTAAAAGACCGGAGCTCCCTCTCCCCGTACGGAGAGGGCAAGATGGCGCCGGCTGCAGCTGCAGCACCGTCCTCAGCAAGGGAGAGAGAGAGTTCATCAGAGGGAGAAGAGGATGAACCACTTTCTAAAGGCTTTATGAAAGACCTCCTGCTGCAAACAATTAAACCAGTAATGGCTGAACTCTCAGAAATCAAGGAAAAGGTAAGGAGCATGGGGAGGAGGGTGGAGGAATTGGAGAACTCTGCCACCACCATAACCACACATTCAAATGAGCTTGCCACTGTAGTTAAAGAACAACATCTGCACATTAACAGACTGCTCCTTACACAAGAGGATATGGAAAACAGGAGCCGGCGTAAAATATCCGTATAAAGGGCTTGCCGGAGTCTTGGGCACAGGACACTCTTGAAAAAAATCGCCCGAGAGATCTTTGCAGATCTACTGGGGTGGGGGGTGGGGGTGGGGGCAGAGCTGCCTCCATAACCATAGAGAGGATTCATAGAGCTCTAAGGCCACAACCCACAACTAAGAACCCCCCCAGAGATATCATATGCAGACTCCTGGCTTTTCCAGACACAGCAGCAATACTGAACGCCGCTAGAAACGCCAGGAATATAACATATGAAGGCGAGTCGATTAAACTATTCCAAGACCTCTCGCCCTCAACACTGGCTAAGCGCAGAATGCTCAAACCCTTATTGGAGGCCCTCAAAGCAAAAAACATCCGCTACGCATGGCTATTCCCGTTCGGGCTAGGTGTCACTCACAAGGGGAAAAGATTAAAGGGGTTGTCCCGCGCCGAAACGTGTTTTTTTTTTTTTTTCAATAGGCGCGCGACAAACCCGATGCATGTGTTAAAAAAAACAAAAAACGGATAGTACTTACCGTAATCCCCGCGCTGCGGCGACTTCTTCCTTACCTTGCTAAGATGGCCGCCGGGATCTTCACCCACGGTGGACCGCAGGTCTTCTCCCATGGTGCACCATGGGCTCTGTGCGTTCCATTGCCGATTCCAGCCTCCTGATTGGCTGGAATCGGCACACGTGACGGGGCGGAGCTACGAGGAGCAGCTCTCTGGCACGAGCGTCCCCATTCACCAGGGAGAAGACCGGACTGCGCAAGCGCGTCTAATCGGGCGATTAGACGCTGAAATTAGACGGCACCATGGAGACGAGGACGCTAGCAATGGAACAGGTAAGTGAATAACTTCTGTATGGCTCATAATTAATGCACGATGTACATTACAAAGTGCATTAATATGGCCATACAGAAGTGTATACCCCCACTTGCTTTCGCGGGACAACCCCTTTAAACATACGCACCCCGGAAGACCTCCATAACAATTGGAAACATCTAGACCTGGACCCCATTGAGCTCCCCAACTGGCTCCCGTTACCGGAGTTTCCGGGCCTCCCACCTCTCCTCGCTCCAGAGCAATGGCGTACAGTCAACCACGCCAAATCTCCCAGAAACAAACAAAAAAAGAAAAACAGAGAGGATAATACCCTTGGAGACACCTGATTCATAGGACATAACGCGAATAACAGCTCCACAAGGATATAGTCCTTTTTGGACAATCCACCTCAGTTCACCCTCGTTTTATTAGGATGTCAAGACGTCCACCCGACGGATCACCTACCCCCACCTACAGAAGGAGACCGACCGTGCCCTTCCGACCAGGCAACTTCCTTTTATTTTTTCCTTTTAGATTTTTCTTTTTCCTAAATCTACTCAAGCTACAGTTTAAAGTTCATCAATTCACCATCCTGACCGCCTCGACCAGACAGCTAGACCTCTCCGTGTGACAGTAACTAGTCGTCCCTCTGAAAAGAGAACTGTTTTTTGGACTCAGCGTACACCAACCATCTTTATTACCCACGTGGTCCATCTTCTTGTTTGTCTTTCAGTGTTAATTGTGTTCCCCCTTCTCCCCCTCTTTTTCCTTCTCCCCCTTTTCCTCTCGTTATTACCCTCCCCAACCCTTCCCCCTGCATACCCAACTTGACCTCCCACCAATTCTATCCACGCAGATACTCAGACCTTAACCTCAGGCGAGCAGAGCGATACAAGCGGTTCCTGACTCCTATTGTTTCCTCAGTTGCAGAGTTTACCCAGTCTCAGCTGCTCCTACATCCGCCCGAACAACCACCCTAGCAAGATCCTAAGACCAGCACCGGCCGGGAAATCATGGAAGCGGTAAGATTCACGTCATTTAATGTTCGGGGTCTTAATACACCGCAGAAAAGATATAGTGTTTCACAATTAGTCAAAAAATACAAATCTAAGGTACTTTTATTACAAGAAACACACTATAAATCAAACAACTGTCCCAATTTACCGGGGCGGCAATTTAATCAATGTTTTCATAATTCCCATCCGACCTCCGCCTCCAAGGGGGTTTCCATCCTTCTTCATAGATCCTTGACATTCAATCTTAAGGCTAAGTACTCGGATGAATTAGGCAGAGTATTGTTTATTAAAGGCACCTCTGATAACGTTAAATTAACGATAGCTAATTTATACTCACCAAATACCAACCAGATCAAATGGCTAATAGACCAACTAAATACACTGAGAGAGTTCGCAGAAGGATTCATAATCCTGGGAGGAGACCTAAATACAGTCCTAAACCCGTTATTAGATTCCTCAACAGGTAGATCCTGGGTCCCCCAGAAGCAAATCCAAAAGCTAAATAAAACTTTAGCAGATATGGGCCTCGTGGACACATGGCGATCCCTCAACCCCTCCCTAAAAGATTACTCCTTCTTCTCCCAACTGCATTCCTCATACCATAGGCTCGATTATATCCTCGTATCCCAGAAGCTGTTAACAAAAATCGAAAAGGCACATATGGAAGCCATTACGGTGTCTGACCACGCACCTACCCATGCAGACATTAAATTCAAGGGGGGGGGGGGGGGAGTGGAGCTGGAAGCTAAATATTTCTCTTCTAGACTCAAAGGAAGAAAAAGAGCAACTGTCTAAACAGTTGTCGGAATTCTTTCTACTGAATGACACGGAGGACCTGAAATTCCCAGTAGTGTGGGAAACGCATAAGGCTTATATAAGAAGCCTCTTTATAGCGCTAGGCTCCAGGATCAAAAAAACGGCGACAAGCCGAAATTGATACCCTTTTATCTAAAATAGCAAAGCTAGAACAAATCGCAAAGCTCTCGCAAGCTTCAGACAAACAAAAGGACGTAATGGAGCTTAGACGCGAACTTAAAAACCTTCTGGAGGCCAGACACAGCAAAAAACACCTCCATCTTAAACACATGACATATGCACACGGTAACAGAGGAAGTAAGCTTCTCACATCCCTAATCAAGAAAACAAAATCTAGAAACGCCATCGCTACAATTAAAGATCACAAGGGTAAACCGACCTCTTCCTCTCAGGGAATTGCCAAAAATTTCCAACGCTACTACGCAAATTTATATAACCTTAAAAAACAAAACCCCTTTAAAACCCAATCGGAGAGAGAAGAACATATTGACCAATTCCTAAACTCCGTACATTTGCCAAAATTAGAAGAAAGTGCAACCAAATCCCTCTTGGCCCCCATAACCATGCAAGAAATAGAGGAGATCATGATGCAATGCCCCGCCGGGAAAAGCCCCGGACCGGATGGCCTACCAAGCACTTATTACAAAGCCTTTAGAGAAATACTAATTCCCAAACTTAAAAACCTCTTTGACGCACTGTTGGCCGGAGAAACGCTTACTAAACAAGCGCAAGAAGCGCACATAACGCTTATATACAAAGAAAATAAGGATCCGGAACTCTGTAGCAGTTACAGACCGATATCCTTGATTAACGTAGACGTCAAACTCTGGGCGAAACTGCTCGCAAAGAGGTTAGAGAATTTGATCCCCTCCTTGATAAACACTGAACAAACAGGCTTTGTTAAAGGTAGGGAAGGCAGACACAATTGCTATAGACTCCTCCACGCTACGAAATATGCACAATCCAAGAGAATCCCCTTAGTTTTGATTAGCACCGACGTCGAAAAGGCTTTTGATAGGGTGGACTGGACTTACATTAAAAAAAGTACCAACCCACTTTAATCTCCCTCCGACATTTATTTCAGCGATTTTTTCGCTATATCAAGAACCACACACCAGAATAAAAATAAACAATCTACTATCACCGCCATTTAACATTAGAAACGGCACTCGCCAGGGCTGCCCCCTCTCCCCGACCCTCTTTGTCCTATCGATGGAACCCCTTCTGCAGGGAGTGAGACTAAACCCCAATATAAAAGGCCTTAAAACAAGATCCAAAGAAATGCATACGGCAGCCTTCGCAGATGATGTGATGTTTGTCATTTCCGACCCAGAAAAGAGCATCCCAAACCTACTATCTCTACTAGAAGAATATAGTAGTATTTCCAACTTTAAAATCAACTTTTCTAAGTCCACCATCTTAAATATCACTCTCCCACCAAGCAAATTTAAAATATTAAGCACAGGCTCACCCTTCAAATGGTCCAACTCATCTGTCGAATATCTAGAGATTACTATCACCAAAGAAGCAGAGGATCTTTATAAACATAACTATATCCCTTTGTTAACGCAAGTTAAACACCTTCTCCACACATACGACATGCCGTTCATATCGTGGTTCGGCAGGAAAAATGTGCTAAACTCTTATGTCCTTCCTAGGATCCTGTATAAAATCAGAATGCTTCCGGTTGCACTCCCTCGGGCCTTCTTCAAAGCACTACGCTCAGCTTTTTCGGGATATGTCTGGAGACAGAGAAGGCCACGATTAGCATATAGCCTTATGGTGAGAAGAAGAGAAGAAGGTGGGATAGGTTTGCCGTGTGTCCACAATTTTTATTTGGCCTCAGAACTTAACTACTGGTGGGACCTAGTGTCTACCTCGGGAGACACTACACTACATTCACTAGCAACAGATACACACGGAGACACACTACTAGAGGATTTATGGTTCCCCAGAAGAGGTATCTATAGGTCCAAAAAGATTAATCCTCTACTGAAGGGACCTCTGGAAGTCTGGGATAAACTGAAATCAAACCTGGCCCCCATACCATCCCCAGAGACCCCTCTTAACCTACTCAATAAGCTTCTTGGAAGGCCAATGGACGAGGCGACCAGAAACATCTGGAAAGACTTGGCCCCATTAAAAATAAGAGACTTACAAGCTCAAGCACATAAAGAAACCCCTGATATCTTAGCGACCTTACTACCCCATACTTCGCTCTCCTTTCTGCAAAGAGCCCACTTATCCCACACGATCGAGGAATTTAAGAAAAAATATAGCTCCACCCGACCTGATACCTCATTCGAAAAACTTCTTAGCCGAGACACCTTCAACAAGAAAGATATAACGTTACTCCGGAAAAAAATCATAACACCCCCTGTAGACTACAAACCCAATTTTCTCCAATCCTGGGAAAAAGAACTAAACATCTCCCTCTCTCCCACCGATACAAAATTAATCCTCCAAACAGCGTCCGGCGCATCCCCATGCATTTTACTACAAGAAAGCCACTATAAGCTTCTAGTCCGCTGGTATAAGACCCCACAGTGGTTGTGTGCTTATAAACTAGCCCCACATGATAGATGTTGGCGATGCTACAAAGACGTAGGATCCTTCAGGCACATTTGGTGGGAGTGCCCAAGTATTTCCGAATATTGGGAGGAAATAGAGAAAGCATTACAACAAATAAAACCGAACTTCGCATTGACAGCAGAGATGCTGTTCCTGTGGAGGCCCTCATCTGCATTCCACCCACTGAAGGATAGGTTAATAGCATTCCTATTAGATGCAGCCAAGGCGCTGATACCAGCCCTATGGATGCAGAAGACTCCCCCGACCTTCCCTCAGTGGAGAGCGAAAGTGGATGCAATCTACAATATGGGGGAATTATCTAGCTGGAACAAAGGTTCTCATGACTGCTTTGACAGGATCTGGGCCCCTTGGAGGCCGATGCGATTTGAGTAAGAGAAACAGGAACAGTCTGATTGACTTATCTGAGTGACAGGCAGATGGGAATGGGAAGGGATGATAACTGAACCCCATTTGCCCCCCCCCCCCCCCCCCGAAAGTAAGAACAGACCCTGACATTGTTTGTGACGTGGATCTGGTTGCTACATCCGACCTGAGGCTGGAGAAGGTCACCGGTCCTATACCTACTACATACTACACATGAAAGTTTGTAAAGAAGGCATTACAGAGGGGGAGAGTTTATAGCAATGTTGTTTATAATTGTAAAATACCAATAAAAATCGGATTTAAAAAAAAAAATTAAAAAAAAAAAATATATATATATCCCATTGCATTGCCCAGCACAGCTGAGGTAACGCCCCATTAAATGCAGGTGGTCTTCGGCCCACACTGCATGCCCCAGTCTGACCGGGGTTTTTAATACATAGACACTGGCAGGTACAAATCCCTAATGTGAAGTCCCTGTGGACCGACAGCATGGGTGGCTCCCTGGAACCCATCGGCGGTACATAAATGTATCCCATTGCAGTGCGCTGCTCAGCAGAGCTAACGTCACATACAATACAGGTGTGCTTCGGCCCACACTGCATTCCCCAGTCTGACCGGGGTTTTTAATACGTAGACACTGGCAGGTACAAATCCCTAATGTGAAGTCCCTGTGGACCGACAGCATGGGTGGCTCCCTGGAACCCATCGGCGGTACATAAATGTATTCCATTGCAGTGCGCTGCTCAGCAGAGCTAACGTCACATACAATACAGGTGTGCTTCGGCCCACACTGCATGCCCCAGTCTGACTGGTAATATGTACCTTAACAGTAACCGTGTTGGTGGGAATGTGGTGGCGACTGCGGACCTAGTAGCGCGGTTTTGTTTAGTTGGTTTTTTGAATGTGGCCAGGATTAAGTGGGCCGTGGCGGGGGGAAGCCTCTGTTTCCACACCCCAGTGGCATAGCATTTCACTATAAGCACCCCTGTAAAGTAAGTAATACTTATTACTATACAAACCATAATCTCTAACACAAACCTCTGCATCTTCTGATTGTCATCTTCCGATACACCGGAGCGCTGGTTTATTTTTTATCTTCTATTGATTAGCATTAGCAGCGGTATAGGCAGAGCCCAGAATTAGTAACATTTCAGCAGTAGCATTAGGGACAGGCCCCAGTAACATATCACTAGCAGCATTATAGGGGGAGCACAGTATTAGTTCCATTTCAGTAGTAGTAGCAGTCCAGACAGGCCCCAGTAACATATCACTAGCAGCAGTATAGGGGGGAGCACAGTTTTAGTTCTATTTCAGTAGTAGTGTGATAGACATGTTGATTATTTTGGTATAAAATGTCTATCGATTTATATAACCCAAATGTATTTTGCTGTTGTAATGACTCTAAGCTCTGAGGAGTTTAAAGGACACACACACAATCTAATCATAGTATTTGCTCTAAGTACATAGAAGTTACACAAGTTGCACAACCAGCCTCTAAGAGTTAAAGGGCCATAGTGTCGTGTATATCCTGTGTTTAATACTGAGTGTTTACCTAGCCCCCTTCCACTCCTCATACAAGCTAGTTAAACAATAGGTTGCCACATACACAGAAACTGCTTAAGGTTGTCTGCATGCTAAAGAGGACAAAGTCCAAACTACACGGGACTTGAGAGAAGGTGGGCAGAAAGGAGGGGAGGATTCTATATAACCTAGCGAATAAGAATATATATATATGTTACTGATGTAATCTGTTGCACGCCCATTGAAGGGCGGTTGTCATGTGTTATAATAAAAAGCCTGAGCCTCTACACATTGTAGAGACTCTCCCAGTTTTAGACCAGCACTTGTGCCTGATCTGGTTCGATGATGTGTGCACACGATATAATTCGGAAGCGACAAAATACCCCAAAAGCCTGCTGGAGAAAACCGTAATCCAGAACAGTAGTAGCACTCAAGACAGGCCCCAGTAACAATTCCGAAGCAGCAGTATAGGGGGAGCACAGTATTAGTTCCATTTCAGTAGTGGTAGTAGCAGTCAAGACAGGCCACAGTAACATTCCCGTTGCAGCTGTTTAGGGAGATAACAGTATCTTTCACATTTCAGTAGTTGCAGTATAGACAAGGCCCCAGTTACATTTATGTAGCAAAAGTGTAGGCCAACCCCACACACCTTGCTGTAGCATGAGTGCAGGCGAAGCCCATAAGAATTACTAGGATTACACTGTAGGCGAGGGCCCAAAAAAATTGGTGTACCAACAGTACTAATGTACCTCAGAAAAATTGCCCATGCCCAACCAAGAGGGCAGGTGAAACCCATTAATCGCTTTGGTTAATGTGGCTTAATTTGTAACTAGGCCTGTAGGCAGCCCAGTTAAAATAAAAATTGGTTCAGGTGCAAGTTTCAACGCTTTAATGAGCATTGAAACGTATAAACATTGTTTACAAAAGTTATATGACTGAGCCTTGTGGGCCTAAGAAAAATTGCCCGTTCGGCGTGATTACGTGAAGTTTCAGGAGGAGCAGGAGGAGGAATATTATACACAGATTGATGAAGCTAAAAGGTCCCCATTTTTGATGCTGATAGAGAACGATGCTTCCATCCGCGGGTGCAGCCTACGTATTGTTTAGGTACCGCTGTTTTCCGCTGGTGGAGAAGAAAAGTCTGGGGAAATCCAGGCTTTGTTCATCTTGATGAGTGTAAGCCTGTCGGCACTGTCGGTTGACAGGTGGGTACGCTTATCTGTGATGATTCCCCCATCCACACTAAACACACTCTCTGACAAGACGCTAGCCGCAGGACAAGCAAGCACCTCCAGGGCATACAGTGCGAGTTCAGGCCACATGTCCAGCTTTGACACCCAGTAGTTGTAGGGGGCAGAGGCGTCACGGAGGACGGTCGTGTGATCGGCTACGTACTCCCTCACCATCCTTTTACAATGCTCCCGCCGACTCAGCCTTGACTGGGGAGCGGTGACACAGTCTTGCTGGGGAGCCATAAAGCTGGCAAAGGCCTTGGAGAGTGTTCCCCTGCCTGCGCTGTACATGCTGCCTGATCTCCGCGCCTCCCCTGCTACCTGGCCCTCGGAACTGCGCCTTCTTCCACTAGCGCTGTCGGATGGAATTTTACCATCAGTTTGTCCGCCAGGGTTCTGTGGTATTCTGTGGTATAGCATCACTCTCGAACCCCTTTCCTCTTCGGGTATGAGAGTGGAAAGGTTCTCCTTATACCGTGGGTCGAGCAGTGTGTACACACAATAATTCGTAGTGGCCAGAATGCATGTAACGCGAGGGTCACGAGAAAGGCATCCTAACATGAAGTCAGCCATGTGTGCCAGGGTACCTGTACGCAACACTCGGCTGTCCTCACTCGGAAGATCACTTTCAGGATCCTCCTCCTCTTCCTCCTCCTCAGGCCATACACACTGAAAGGATGACAGGCAAGCAGCATGGGTACCCTCAGCAGTGGGCCAAGCTGTCTCTTCCCCCTCCTCCTCATGCCCCCCCCTCCTCCTCCTCAACGCGCTGAGATATAGACATGAGGGTGCTCTGACTATCCAGCAACATACTGTTTCCCCCCGGCTCCGTTTCCGAGCGCAAAGCGTCTGCTTTTATGCCTTGCATGGAACTACTCAAGAGGCATAGCAGAGGAATGGTGACGCTAATGATTGCAGCATCGCCGCTCACCATCTGGGTAGACTCCTTAAAGTTTCCAAGGACCTGGCAGATGTCTGCCAACCAGGCCCACTCTTCTGTAAAGAATTGAGGAGGCTGACTCCCACCATGTTGGAGTTGGTATTCCACTATAGCTCTACGCTGCTCATAGAGCCTGGCCAACATGTGGAGCGTAGAGTTCCACAGTGTGGGCACGTCGCACAGCAGTCGGTGCACTGGCAGATTAAACCGATGTTGCAGGGTGCGCAGGGTGGCAGCGTCCGTCTTGGACTTGCGGAAATTTGCGCTGAGCCGGCACACCTTGCCGAGCAGGTCAGGCAAGTGAGGGTAGTTTTTAAGAAACCGCTGAACCACCGGATTGAAGACGTGGGCCAGGCATGGCACATATGTGAGGCTGCCGAGCTGCAGAGCCTCCACCAGGTTACGGCCGTTGTCATACACGACCATGCCCGGTTGGAGGCTCAGCGGCGAAAGCCAGAGGTCGGTCTGCTCTGTCAGACCCTGTAACAGTTCGTGGGCCGTGGGCCGCTTGTCACCTAGGCTGAGTAGTTTCAGCACGGCCTGCTAACGCTTGCCCACCACTGTACTGCCGCGCCGCGCCAAACCGACTGCTGGTGACGTGCTGCTCACACTTCTTAAATGAGAGGTAGAGGTTGCGTAGGAGGAGGGGGGGGGGGGGGTTAGAGTAGGTGGCATAGTGCGATGCAGATACCAGCACCGAGGTAGGACCCGCTATTCTGGGTGTGGGTAGGGCGTGAGCGGTCCCAGGCTCTGACTCGGTCCCAGCCTCCACCAAATTCACCCAATGTGCCGTCAGGGAGATATAGTGGCCCTGCCCGCCAGTACTTGTCCACGTGTCCGTGGTTAAGTGGACCTTCCCAGTAACCGCGTTGGTGAGGGCACAATTTATGTTGCGGGAGACGTGCTGGTGTAGGGCTGGGACGGCACACCAGGAAAAATAGTGGCGACTGGGGACCGAGTAGCGCGGGGCTGCCACCACCATCATGTTTTGAAAGCTTCCGTTTCCTCAAGCCTGTACGGCAGCATCTCTAGGCTGATTAATTTTGCAATGTGCACATTTACAGCTTGTGCGTACGGGTGCGTGGTAGCGTATTTGCGCTTTTGCTCCAACTCTTCTGCTAGCGACAGCTGGACGCTGTGCTGAGAGACATTGCCGGATGGGGTGGAGGACACTGGAGGTGAGGGTGTGGGTGCAGGCCGGGAGGCGCACGTGCCTGTGTCCTGAGCGGGGGAGGGGGGGGGGGATCTGAGTGGCAGGTTGGGGCACAGGGGACAAGGCAGTGGTGTAACCCGGAGGCGGTGAACGACCTTTGTCCCACCTTGTGGGGTGCTTGGCCCTCATATGCCATAGCCTGGTATTGGTGGCTCCCCGGCTGATCTTGGCGCGACACAGGTTGCACACCACTGTTCACCGGTCGTCTGCGCTCTCACTGAAAAACATCCACACCTTTGAACACCTAGCCCTCTGCACGGAGGCTTAGCTCGAGGGGGTGCTTTGGGAAACATTTGGAGGATTCTTCGCCCTGGCCCTGCCTCTACCCCTGGCCACTCCACTGCTTCTTCCAACCTGTCCTGCTGCTGCACTTGCCTCCCCCTCTGAAGACCTGTCCTCAGTAGGCTTAGCAAACCAGGTAGGGTCAGTCACCTCATCGTCCAGCTGCTCTTCCTCCAAATCCTCTGTGCGCTCCTCCCTCGGACTTACTGCCCTTACTACTACCTCACTGATAGACAACTGTGTCTCATCATCATCATCATCCTCCTCACTCACTGAAAACTCTTGAGACAGTTGCCAGAGGTCTCCAGCCTCATCATCCAGACCCCGGGGACTTTCCAAAGGTTGGGCATCGGTCACGACAAACTCCTCAGGTGAGAGAGGAACCATTTTTCCCCACTCATGGCAGGGGCCCGAGAACAGTTCCTGGGAGTCTGTCTGCTCAGAATATGTCATTTTCATGGAGTGAGGAGGCTGGGAGGAAGGAGGATTTGCAGCCAGAGGAATCAGAGTTGCAGTCCCTATCTGGGAGTAGTGGACTGTGTAGAAGACTGGGTGGTTGATACATTGCTGGATGCACTTTCTGCCATCCACGACAGGACCTGCTCACACTGCTCTGTTTGTAATAAAGGTCTACCACGTGGACCCATAAATTGTGATATGAAGCTGGGGACCCCAGAAACTTGCCTTTCGCCTAATCCCGCAGCAGCCGGCTGTGATTCACCTGGACCAGGAACTCGGCCTGTGACCACACCCTCACTTGGACGCCCGCGTCCACCTCCTCGACCCTTACACCTACTCCTTATCATGGCGGATTGCAAATAAAGCAGGGTCTAAATAAATTACCCCACTGTACAGCACTGACGACTTGGCCTTAATTTACCGCACACAGAGACTTGTAGGTAGTGGAGACTCTATGCTGTGGCTTGACAAAAGTAACCTGCTGTCTTGGCTGATACCTAGGGGTATTTTACTGCTCGCAGAGACTTGTAGATAATAGAGGCTGTGTGGAGTGGGAGAAGACTCTAAAGCCAGTGGATAGTGCTGGTAACTGCGGCGATCTCAACCCCACCAAGGAAAGGGTATTGTGAGACGCTCTGCACAGCGGCTGAGCTGAAGTACTTCGCAATAGCCCGGTGATATTACAGTAC
Organism: Eleutherodactylus coqui; assembly: GCF_035609145.1. Classification (NCBI taxonomy): domain Eukaryota; kingdom Metazoa; phylum Chordata; class Amphibia; order Anura; family Eleutherodactylidae; genus Eleutherodactylus; species Eleutherodactylus coqui. The sequence goes on from NC_089844.1 coordinate 205,123,921, forward strand.
TGTTTATCGTGAGAATGGTATTTTACTGCACACTCCAGCCAGAAAAAAATAACACGGAAGGCTGCAAACAGGCCTAGCTGCGTATTACTAAAATGGAAGCACTACAACTCCCATCAGCCACCCAGCAAAATGCACACGGTCAGATGTAGCCCAACAAGGAGCTTTGGGGTTTTTTTTTGCGCAGAGGATACAGGCCGTATCGTGTATATCACTTTCCCTCTAGAAGTGGCTGTGGCCCTACGCTGTGCGTCTAATTTACTGCAGACACAGACTGCTATAAATAAGCAAGGAATTATTTGCGTACACTTTCACGCTGAGAGCAGTATTTTTACGCACACTTCAGCCAGAAAAAAAATAAATAAACATTACGGAAGGCTGCAAACAGGCCTAGCTGCATAATACTAAAATGGAAGCACTACAACTCCCAGTAGCCACCCGGTAAAATCCACACAGTCAGATGTAGCCCTAGGAAGGACCATTGGGGTTATTGAAGACAGGATCCTACACTAACACTCCCCCTATAGTAGCAGCACTTTCCCTATACACTCCCAGTGTGTGTCTGAGGCGAGCCGCGAGCGGGCCCGCTTTAAATATTCTAACTAATAGAGATGAGCGAGCGTACTCGTCTGAGCTTGATACTCGTTCGAGCATTAGGGTACTTGGAATGCTCGTTACTCGAGACGAGCACCATGCGGTACTCGAGGCAATTCAATTTCCTTCCCTGAAATGTTAGCACAATTTTCTGGCCAATAGACACGCAGGGAAGGCATTACAACTTCCTCCTGTGACGTTCCAGCCCTATCCCACACCCCTGCAGTGAGTGGCTGTCGAGATCAAGTGACCCCTGAGTATTTAAAGTGGGTCCGCTTGTGGCTCGCCACAGTCACACACTGGGAGAGATCAGGGGCAGTGCTGCTGCTGCTATAGGGAAAGTGATAGTGTAGGAACCTGTGTACAAGAACCCCAACGGTCCTTCTTAGGGCCGCATAGGACCACCTGCATTACTGTTGTGGCTGCTGGTAGCAGTTTTGCATTTATTTTATTTTTGTATATCGGGGTGTGCAGCCCCATTACAGCTATAGCGTTCTCAGGCTGCAGTCTGTACTACTTAGTATAGGGACAGCGTTGCTGAGATAGGGAGAGTGGTAGTGTAGGATCCTGTGTGCAAGAACCCCAATGGTCCTTCTTAGGGCTACCTGTGACCGTGTGCATTTTACAGGTTGTCGGATGGGAGTTGTAGTCCATCACTATTGCACAGCTAGGCCTGTTTGCAGCCTTCCGTGTGTATATATATATATATATATATATATATATATATATATATATATATATATATATATATATATATATATATATTATTTTATTTTATTTTATTTTTTTTATTTTTTTTCTGGCTGCAGTTGGCGTTAGAATACCGCTCTCAACCTCCAACTGTACGCCAATAATTCCAATTTTTTTACACCACTCTGTGTCTGCGGTCAACTTCACGCACAGCGTACGGCGACAGCCCGCCCTGATACAGGGGAAGTCATATACACGCTATCTAACTGGTAATTTTTTTTTTTAATAAATAAATAAAAGCTCCTTCCTCCGGCTAGCTGTGACCGTGTGCGTTTTACAGGTTGTCTAATGGGAGTTGTAGTCCCACACTATTGCACTTAGGCCTGTTTGCGGCCTTCCTGACTATTTTTTTCTGCCTGGAGTTTGCCTTACTATACCGCTCTCAGTGACAAAGTCTACGCGCATAATTCCAAGATTATTTACACCGGGCTGTGTCTGCAGTGAATTAGAGACGCACAACATACGGCCACAGCGACTGATAGAGGGAAAGTGATATACACACTATATAGCCTGTATTCTTTGACCAAAAAAACAAAAAAGCTCCTACTTAGGGCTACCGCTGAGCGTCTGCATTTTACTGGGTGCCTGGCGGGAGTTCTGGTGCATCACTATTGCATTGCTTCCATTTTTTTCTGCCTGGAGTTAGCGTTACGATTCCGCTCCCTGCCTGAAAGTGTACGCATATAATTCCATAATTATTTACAGCGGTCGGTGTCTGCTCTATTCGTAATCCACCATGCTGAGGGGTAGGGGTCGAGGATGTGGACGTGGACGAGGATGCGGAGTTCCAAGTGAGGGTGTGGGCACAGGCCAAGTTCCTGGTCCAGGTGTATCCCAGCCGGCTGCTGCAGGATTAGGAGAGAGGCAAGTTTCTGGGGTCCCCAGCTTCATATCACAATTTGTGGGTCAACGTGGTAGACCTTTATTGCAAACAGAGCAGTGTGAGCAGGTCCTGTCGTGGATGGCAGAAAATGCATCCAGCAATGTATCAGGCACCCAGTCTTCTACGCCATCCACTGCTGAAACTCTGAATCCTCTGGCTGCTGCTCCTTCTTCCTCACAACCTATACTGCTGCTACAAAAATGGTACTGGGGTCTGCATACGCTTCTGCTACATAAATGTTACAGGGGTCTGCTGCTACAGAAATGTTACAGGGGTCTGCGTATATTGCTGCTAGAGAAATGTTACTGGGGTCTGCCTATACTTCCACTACAGAAATGGTACTGGGGTCTGCCTATACTGCTGCTACAAAAATGGTACTGGGGTCGGTCTATACTTCTGCTACACAAATGTTACATGGGTTTGCCTATACTGCTGCTACAGAAATGTTCCTAGGGTGTGTATATACCTTTGCTACAGGAATGTTACAGCGGTCTGTCTATACTATGGGTGCACTAAGTCTTCCCATCGCGGTGTTTTACCTATGTGGCACAAATAGTACAGTGGCTGACTAGGCCTGAATTGCTGTCCGAGGCCAAGTTGCTTGGCGGGGCAAAACTCTCCCATGGTTGGGCACTCCGATTTCTTCCTGTGTAATACCATCTTTGTGCACTTACAGCATAGTCTAGGCCAAGGAACGCAAAGACTGCCTCTTCCAGTGTTGAGCTATCTATGTTGCGACACATGGATTTCTTATTGCTATGTAACTCAGGGCACCTTGGGTCACAAAGGTGGAGGCTTGGAACCGAGCCTGACCCTGGGCCCCCTAACGTGCTTCCCACACAGACTATAGCGGGTCCTGGTCATGGTGTCTTGGCCTTGTAATGCCACCTCCTCCCGCTTGGGGTCAGGGGATCAGCAATGCGCATCATGTGCTTTCTCTAGTGTTACCACAGTTATCGGAGAAACTTGTTTGGGCCAAAGGAGAGGAGCGTTACTGCATTAACGTTACAGGGGCCTGCCTATACTTCAGCTGCAGAAATGTTACAGGGGTCTGCCAATACTGCTGCTACATAAATGTTTCTGGGGTCTGTGTATACTTCTGCAACTAAAATGTTACTGTGGTCTGTCAATACTGTTACTACTGAAATGTACCTAATACTCGGCTCAACCTATACTGCTGCTACGGAAATGTTACAGGGGTCTGTCTATACTGTTACTACTGAAATGTTACTAATATTAGGCTCTGCCTATACTGCTGCTAGGAAATGTCAATGGGGTCTGTCTATACTGTTACTACTGAAATGTTACTAATATTGGGCTCTGCCTATACTGCCGCTACGGAAATGTTACTAGGGTTTGTCTATAATGCTGCTACTGAAATGTCACTAATACTGGGCTCTGCCTATACTGCTGTTACGGAAATGTTACAGGGGTCTGTCGATACTGTTACTACTGAAATGTAACTGATACTGGGCTCTGCCTATACTGCAGCTACTGAAATGTTACTGGGGTCCGTCTATACTATTACTACAGAAGTGTTAATAGGGTCTCCCTGGACTTCTGCAGCATAACTGTTAGTGGGGTCAGCTTATACCTTTGCTTCAGGAGTATTACAGGGGTCTGTGCATACTATCGGTGCACTAAGTGTTCCCATTGTGGTGTTCAACGTACATGGCCCCCCAAAAAATTATCCAGACTGACTAGGGCATGCAGTGTGGGCCGAAGCCTACCTGCATTTTATCTCACGTTACCTTAGCTATTCGGGGCACTGCTATGTTATGAATAATTCACAGAAAAAGCCAAAAATCCAATACCCCTTACTCTTCCAAGCGGACACGGTCGCCATAGGCAGTATCGCCACAAGGCAGGCACAATCACCATCGGCAAAAATCGCAGTAGGACAGGCGCAACCGCCATAAGCACTACAAATATGCCGGCAGCCAGACAATGCTGTGGAGGACAAACCTGTCCATGGCAGGCGAATATGCTGTCACTCACTCAACCCACCCCGTCGGTGGGTTCCCTGGAGCCACCCATACTGTGGGTGCACACAGACTTCCCATAGCGGAGTTCTACGTACCTGTGACAATGTAAATTACACATACTGACTGGAGCATGCAGTGTGGGCCGAAGCCAACCTGCATTTCTTCTTGTGTTACCTCAGCTTTAAGGGAGGCACTGCAATGGAATTAATTTATGTATCGCCGGTAGGTTCCAGGGAACCACCCATGCTGCGGGTGCACACGGAATTCCCATTGCGGAGCTGTACCTGCCTGTGTCTATAAAAAAAAAAACAGACTGACTAGGGCATGCAGTGTGGGCCAAAGCCAACCTGTATTTTATCTGACGTTAGCTCTGCTATCCGGGGCACTGCAATGGGATTTATTTATGTACCGTTGGTGGGTTCCAGGGAGCCACCCATGCTGTGGGTCCACACAGACTTCCCATAGGGGAGTTGTACCTGCCTGTGACTATTAATTAAAAAAAAAACAGTCTGACTCGGGCATGCAGTGTGGGCCGAAGCCCACCTGTATTTTATCTGGCGTTAGTTCAGCTATCCAGGGCACTGCAATGAATTCATGAATGGGTGAGTGACTGCTGCCTCTCATCTGATTGGTCCCGCTGAGCCAATGAGAGGCAGCAGTCACTCACCCATTCATAAATTCATAAATCAGTGTGTCAGTGAGATCTGCCTCTGATTGGTCAGGCTGTGACCAATTAGAGGCAGCTCATTCAGCAGGCGGGGATTTTAAATATATAAATAAATATATATAGATGTATTTTATAAATAAATATATTTATTTTATATATATATATATATATATATATATATATATATATATATATATATATATATATATACATTTCTGGATGCATTGCAGGGAAGGGCTTATATATTTAACCCCTTCCCGACAATTCATCCCGCGATCGCCGGCAGCCCATTGCTGTATTGTCGGCTCCATTGAATTCAATGGGCTAACATCGTTCTGCCGGGACAAGGTGAGTATATATATCTATATATATATAATTGAATGTATGTCTGTATGCGTGCGTGCGTGTCTGTCTGTCTGTTTGTCCTACTACACCATTCATCCGATCGCCATGAAACTTTGATTTCCATCGCTGGATGTCTATAAATAGTAAAAGCTAATGGGTCCCAACTCCATTATTCAATTCTATGCGCCAAAGAATTGGCGTCCAAAATGTTACGTACGGAATCTAATTCCATCACTTCCTGATGTCATCTATTTATATAAAAAGGAATGTCTGTCTGTCCTTTTTGCGCTACTACACCATTCATCTAATCGCCATGAAACTTCGGGAAGTTGTTGAGTACACTCCTGGGAAGATTACTGGCATAGTACAACTACCCTTCGAGCATCGTCGACAGTTATGCCCCCCAGACAAAGATCTTTGATTTCCATCTCGAGCACAAAAGCAAAAGGCATTACGAGCAACGGGAGGCGTGTTCAACTACAAAATGATGCATCCGCCGAACGTATCACAAGACAATTGCTGGATATTGAGAATGCTGAGGTAAAATGAAAGCTGTGCTGTGATTGGTTGCAATTTCTTATACTGCTGAGGTAAAATGAAAGCTGTGCTCTGATTGGTTGCTATTTCTTATACTGCTGAGGTAAAATGAAAGCTGTGCTGTGATTGGTTGCTATATATTATCCCGCTGGGGTAACATGAAAGCTGTGCTGTGATTGGTTGCTATATATTATACTGCTGAGGTAACATGAAAGCTGCTGTGGTGTGATTGGTTGTTATATATTATACCGCTGAGGTAACTTGAAAGCTACGCTGTGATTGGTTGTTATCTAGATATATAAAAACGAATGTATGTATGTATGTCTGTCTTCGCGGCAACGCGCAACGGGTACGCTAGTATATATATATTTTTTTTATTTTTGCACATTTCTGGATGAATTGCAGGGAAGGGCTTATATATTTAACCCCTTCCCGACAATTCATCCCGCGATCGCCGGCAGCCCATTGCTTTCAATGGAGCCGGCTGTATTGCCGGTGCTAACATCGTTCTTCTCTGCCACTTTATGCTGACAGTGGGGGGGGGGGGGGGGTCTCACTCTTACCACTATTGTGCTTAATAGTGGGACCTGGGAACTTGAGATGCAGCCCAACAGTTAGCCCCTCGCCTGCCCTATCCTGCATCGGCGATATACAAAAATGCTCGAGTCGCCAATTGAATTCAATGGGGTTCGTTACTCGAAACGAACTCTCGAGCATCACTGAAAGTTCGACTCGAGTAATGAGCACCCGAGCATTTTGGTGCTCGCTCATCTCTATTGCCAACTCTTATACAGGAAGAAGAGGGTGTATCCAAATGTTGCTTGGTACAAAGATTAGTGTTACGTAGCATACTGTTACAAAGGTGAAACTACTTATTGATCTTAAGACTTATTGACATCTACCAAATATTCTCAAAGCTCTTAAGACCCGTCACAGAAATAGAAATTACCTAAGTCAGGATATTGCTGTTGCATTAGACAACATTTCTGCAATAGTTGTGTGTCTTCTCTGTTAACATAGCTTAGCCTTATTTAATTTGTCTGTTGACTTATTATCTTAAAATCCTAGTTCCCGGCACTACAAAGCATAGGTTTCAGTCTTCTCATCACGGGCTTCCGTATCTACCAATTTGGCACCTGGCAACGAGGTCATCAGATCGGTAGCGGTGTGGTCTGATAACACAGAGGATGGGTGCTGCTCTGGTGAAGTCCTGAAGGCGAGCATGTGAGGTTCGTATTAGAGGGATGTTTATTCTGAGTGTGTTAACGGATGGGAGTGAGAGGGCTGTGTGGTGTACGGAAAGGAGGGAGGTGATACATGGAGGTGCAGCACCATGCACAGCTTTGTGGGTGCGGTTGAGGAGTTTAAATTTAGTTCTGCAGCGGATGGGCAGCCAATGCAGCGACTGACATAGTGCAGAGGTGCCTGAATTATGGCTGGATAGAAATAAAATGAGCCTAGCTGCCATGGTTAGTATGGATTGGAGCGAGTCTGGTGCGGGGGAAGCTGATGAGAAGCAAGTTGCAGCAGTCGAGTCAGGAGTGGTTGAGTGCAACCACCAGTGTTTTTAGCATGTCCATGGTGAGGAACGGACAAAATTTGGCAATATGTCTGAGGTGTAGGTTGAATATTTGGGCAAAAGATCGGATGCGCGGGTGTCTATCAGACCCAAACCAAACCGGCTGTTTACCACTCAGGGTATTTAAAGCAAACGCGGATGCTAGTACTTCTGTGAAAGTCTCATGAAATCAGTTACAGTTCCTTTCATCGCTCCAAAGACAGCATGAAACATGAAGAAATTTTAATGGGCAAAGCAGGACAATTCATTCTGTGTATGTGTCAGATAGCTGAACACCGCGCTGGGAAACCTTTGTGTACCAAGAGTATAGACAATCCCCTGAAGCGTTTATGTACCAAGAGTACAGGCGAACAGCTGAAAAAAAATGTATTGCATCACTCTCGTACTCCTTCCCTCTTCGGGAATGAGAGTGGAAAGCTTGGGTCAAGAAGGGTGAGCGGACAGTGATCCTGGTTGGCCATAATGCATCTAACGTGAGGGTCACGGGAAAGACAGCTTAACATGGAGTCAGCCATGTATGCCAGAGTCCCAGTACGCAACACATCACTGTCTTCACTAGGAGTATGACTTTCATGATCCTCCTCCTCCTCCTTCGCTTCAGCCCATACCCGCTGAGCAGATGTGAGGGAAGTAGCATGGATACCCTATGCAGTGTGTGCGGCAGTCTCTTCCCCCTCCTCCTCCTCCACCACCCCCTCCTCCTCCTCCTCCACTCCCTCCTCCTCCAATACGCATTGAGAAACAGGCATGAGGGTGGTCTGGCTATCAAGCGACATACTGCCATCCCCCATCTCCTGTCATAACCGCAAAGCATCGGCCTTTATGCTTAGCAGCAAACTTCTCAGCAGGCAGAGCAGCGGGATGGTTACACTGATAATGGCCGCACCGCCGCTCACCATTTGTGTAGACTCCTCAAAGTTTTCTAGGACCTGACAGATGTCTGCCATCCATGCCCACTCCTTTTCGAAGAACTGCGGAGGCTGACTACCACTCCGCTGGCCATGTTGCAGCTGGTATTCTACAATGGTTATATGCTGCTCGTATAGCCTGGCCAACATGTGCAACATAGAATTCCAGCGTGTGGGTATGTCGCACAGCAGTCGGTGCTCTGGCAGCTGGAACTGATGTTGCAGTGTATTGACGGTGGCAGCATCTGTGGTGGACTTCCTTAAATGGGCGCACACGCGACACACCTTGCTGAGCAGGTCAGACAAATGGGGGTAGTTTCTCAGAAAGTGCTGAACCACCAGATTGAGCATGTGGGCCAGGCATGGCTCGTGTGTTAGTCTGCCAAGCTACAGAGCCGCCACCAGGTTACGCCCATTATCACACACGACCATGCCTGGTTGGAGGTTCCCTGCGAAAGCCACGGATCTGTCCGCTCTGTCAAACCCTGCAACAGCTCTTGGGTGGTGTGCCTCTTCTATTCCAAGCCGGAGAAACCTTCACGGACATAGGACCCGGAATCCTCAGTTTGGGTAGCATGTGAGCAGACCCAATGTCAGACTCGGTCTCTGCCTCCACGAAGTTCACCCAATGTGCAGTCAGGGGGATGTAGTGTCCCTGCCCGCCAGCACTTGTCCACGTGTAGGTGGTTAAGTTGACCTTTCCAGTAACCACGTTTGTGAGGGCACGGTTTATGTTGAGTGAGGCGTGCTGGTGCAGGGCGGGCACGCACACCGGGAAAAATAGTGGCCACTGGCTACCGAGGTAACGCCACCGCCATCATGTTGCAGAAAACCTCAGTTTCTACTAGCCCGCATGGCAGCATCTCCAGGCTAAGTAGCTGTGCGATATGCACGTTTAAAGATCTTGCATGTGGGTGGGTGGCCACGTATTTCCGCTTTCATTCCAACGATTGGGTTAGCGACAGCTGAACGCTGCGCTGGTGCGCTGGGACACATTGGTGGAGGACCGTGAAGGTGAGGGTGTGGGTGCAGGCCGGGAAATGCTTGTGTCTGTGTCCTGGGAGGGGGGTTGCATCTCAGTGCCAGGATGTGACACTGGGGAAGAGGCAGTGGTGTGACCCGCAGGCGGTGAATGGCTTGCGTTCCACCTTGTGGGGGTGCTTAGCCATCATATGCCTGTGCATGCTGGTGGTGGTCAGGATGGTAGCGGGGGCTCCCTGGCTGATCTTGGTGCAGCGCAGGTTCGCACCACTGTTCGCTGGTTGTCTGCGCTCTCTTTATAAATCAATGTTTATTGGTTTTGTGAGAATTACAGAAACAAAAACAGTCAGAAATAATAATAAGAGGTACAAACAGCATTCCAATATACTTTTCGTGTCACCTCGGTTATCCCAGTTGGAGACAACTAAAGTGGCTAAAAACGATTCAGAGGGAAAGGAACTTTACTAGAATCGAACACTATGAACCTCTTCTAGGAAAAAGAAGAGAACGAAAAGGGAGGCTGTGGCAACCGCGCTGATAGCCCTGAATATATAAAACAGCCACCTGCTGTTTTCTGACGCACAGGACGAACAACGGTACAAATAGGATAAGTTGGGGGTGGAGGGAGGGGGAGGGGAAGGGGAGGTGGGGGAGAGGGAGGAGGAAGATGGTGCTCTCCAGGATAGGCCGGTCCCGGAGTGTCAGTTTGAAATGCTGCCCAAAGATCAGCTCGGGAGCAACATGGGCGACAGGGGGGGGGGGGGGGTTCAAGAGAGGCATCCGTGGTATGGATGGGGTGCCTGTCCGCCGTAACCCTTACGCTTCCTCTATGGCTCAACCCTGAATCACTCTCCTGATGGCCCGCCAGGGCCCCCAGATCTCTAGGAACCTGTCATGCGTTCCATTGGACCAGCTTGAAAGTTCTTCTAGGTTTGCTAGCATATCGACTCTGGCCCTCCAAAGAGTTAATGTGGGAGGGTCCTTCTGCTTCCACATCGCTGGAATAAGGGATCTAGCTGTATCCACCAGGAGAGCGATCAGTCTATGCTTGGTCGGGCGAAAGGTAGGGGTAGGTCTCCACAGGAAGACCACATCAGGGGAGAGCACTAGATCGGGGGAGATCTTTTTCATCTCACCCGCCAAGCTGCTCCAGAAGGGAGCTATAATCGGACAGTCCCACCATATGTGGAGATAAGAACCCGTAGAGCTCCCACACCTCCAACACTCATTCCCTGCTACCAGCTTGTGATCGTGTAGCCATTGTGGGGTCCTGTACCACCGCGCCAGAAGTTTATAATGGGACTCCTGGGGGGTAACACAAGCGGAGAGCCCAAATGCTGTTTTTAAAATCGATCTGGTCTCTCTATCGGATAGGGTGATGCGAAGTTCTATCTCCCAGGAGATGAGGAAGGCAGGTTTCGTCTGGGAAGGGCGAGATACGTAGTTCTTGCGAATGTGAGCTATTTTTCTCAGGGAGGGAGTGGAGAGGTTACTAATCACGGTTTCAAAAGGGGTAAGTGGCCTGGAGGAGATGCAGGTTTTCCTGAAATTATTTAGGGTTCTCACCATATGGGTCAGAGTCAGGAAGGGGAGGGGGCGATTAGGTAGGAGCTCATTTAGGGTAGTGAGGGGTGCTTCCTGGGTGAGGGCGAATACATCTTGAAAGTGTTTTTCAGAAAGCATCCTCCAAGCCCGTGTCGAGCATGAGTCCAAAGGAAGATTCATATATTTGTAAAGGGCAGATAGTGGCGTGCGTGGGGAAGGGGGAGGCGCCAGATTTTTCCCTAGGGCGTCCCATGATTCCATCGCTCCCTCCAAAAGGGTTTTTTTTTCTGCAAACCTTACACCTCCTGTTCTCTGGGAACCAGAGGTCCTCCACCAAGGTAGGGCCATAGGACCCTTTTGCTAAGCGCTGAATCAATGGGTCTCTATTTGGGTGTGTGAGTTCTATCCAGTGATTCAATAGGTTAGCTAGATAGAATTCACGCGGACAGGGTAGGTCCACTCCTCCCTCCGTGCGCCTCCTAGTCAGAAGGCTGTAGGCCAGTCTGGGTTTTTTTCCCATCCAGAGATACCTGGAAAAAAGTGAGCGGAGCGATTTAAAGAAGCTGGGTGGGAGATATATAGGGAGGAGCCTCATCTTATAGAGGATAATAGGGATAATATAGGTCTTCAAGATGTTCTTACGGCCTAACCATGAAATAAAGGGGAGATCGTAAGAACGTAATAGCTTCTTGATCTTCGTTAAGGTGGGGAGGAAATTTATCGCAAACAGGTCCTCCGCCTTCTTCGTTAATTTTATACCCAAGAAGTCAATGGCCGAGTCGGACCACGAAAAGGGGGATATTTTCTTGATAGCCTTGAATCGGGAAGTGGAAATTGAAACTTTTAGGGCCACGGATTTAGTAAAATTGATTTTAAAATTAGAAAGGTCTCCGAAGGTCTCCAGTAGGGAGGTAAGGCGAGGAAGCCCCTCCTCCGGGTTAGTAATAAGAAAGACGATATCGTCGGCATATGCTGCCGTCGACAGGACCTCGTTCTCGATTCTCAAACCCTGTACAAGCGGGTCTAGTCTGATCTTTTGGAGGAGTGGCTCCAGGGCGAGTATAAAGAGGGTGGGGGAGAGGGGACACCCCTGCCTAGTACCGTTTTTTATATCAAATGGTGGGGAGAGAGAATTATTAATCTTAAGCCTTGCGTGGGGCATTGCGTAAAGAGAAAAAATTGCCGATACAAATTTGGGGGGAATGTTAAAATGGAGCAAGACTTGTTTCATGTACAGCCAATTCACGCGGTCAAACGCCTTTTCGGCGTCCGTGCCTACTAAGGCGAGTGGTATGTTATGGGTTTGAGAGAATCTGGCTGCATATAGGAGCCTTAAGCAATTATCTCGTCCCTCTCTACCCCCTACAAAGCCCGTTTGTTCTGGGCTGACTAGGGAAGTAATGTGTTTCTCTAGGCGTTTTCCTCTCAGAAAAGGAACCCTGCCCTCCCCATCTGCGTAGCGAGCCTCACAAAAAAAAATTAAGAGATTTGTGTATTAACGTTGACACACCTTTGGAAGCGGAGGAGGGGTGGGAGCTATGAAAAGCCATCGGGAACTGACCTCCAGGGAGGGATAAACATATGTCCCCTTTAAAATGGGTCTCCTGTAGGAACACTACCCCTGAGCCATACCTTTTCAGAAGAAGGGCCACGTGGTGTCTCTTGTTTGGGGAATTCAAGCCGTTGACGTTAAAGGTCGAGAACTGGAGAGGTCTTGTCATCTCGATCTCGTGGGCGGGCAGACGATTTCCTAACTAGGAGAGGAAAAGAGCAAGCAAATTACACAGGTGTAGGCCTAAATATCAAATCCAGGGGGGGGGTCCCCTGGGCGAGCACCGGGTTAGAGGTAAGGAGTGGGGAGAGGAGGGGGAAAGGGGATGGAGCAAAATAGGAGGTAGACACAAGAGGAGAGAGCGTGTAGGGGGGTAGGTTGCAAACCACAACCTAAAATAGAGGGTTAAGGACGGCGGTTCCTAAAAGTAAGGAGTCCGCTGAGGTGTGGGGCGAGTTGTTTGGGCCCTACAAAGGAGGTCCAACAACTACTTTGATATCGGCCCAACCAGATAGGCGCCCGCAGAGGCCCCGACACCAGCGGGTAGAAATAGGGAGCATATAATTTCTACTAAAGGAGGAAAAACAGCGTTAGTACAAATAATCTGCTAAAAACAGCAACAACGAACAATGTGATCAAAATAGGCGATAGCCCAAGATCTTCAATAACGAGAAGTGAATGTCAACTTGGAGACACATCACAAAAAGTCGCAATCACCCGGAGGGTCCAAACTGGATAAGTGTGAAGCCAGGTCGGCGTCCGGTGGGAGGCGTAGTGAGAGATCTAGATGACATTACTTCTTCAGTCGTCAGGGGCAACATGAGGGTCTTTGGCCTTCTTCCTTTTGTTTCTGGGTGACTTAAGGTTACTCGCCACCTGCCACGATTCTGGGAGGGAAAGCTTTGGAAGCTTAGGGAACTCCGGGAGGGGTAGCCAGTTTGGTAGCTCTATTGGGTCCATCTCAAGGTGCTCCCAGCAATTGCTGAGGTCGTCTGGAGTACGAATCAATAATCTGCGGCCATTGTATGATATATTAATGCCGAAAGGGAAGAGCCATGTCTCTTGCTCTGAGGGCTTCCAGAAGAGGTAGCATAATTCGCCTCTTTGTAAGAGTAGCAGGGGATAGATCCTGGAAAATGTGGATTGAAGAGTCCCCGTTTGTTAAGATTTTGGCCCCTAATTTCATGTCGAAATTAATCAGGGAGATGGGACGGTAGCTCCCACAGGACTCAGGGTCCTTGTTATCTTTATGCACCAGGGTAATGTGCGCTTCCTGCGCTTGTCTAGGCAGGGGGGTCCCACTCAGGAGAGAATTATAAAGCTCAGTTAGTTTGGGGATAAGGGAAGCGCCAGGGGATTTGTAGTATATAAGGGGGAGGCCGTCCAGGCCCGGGCTCTTGCCGGGTGGAGACGAATTTAGAAGGTCACCCACCTCTTGTGGAGTGATCGGAGACAGAAAGGATGCAGCTTGGGGAGATTTAAGTCTATGAGAAAATGGTCAATTTGTTTTTTAACGATGGGAATGTTTTCAGCGGAGAGGGGGTCCCGTAGGTTATAGAGGCAAGAATAGAAAGCTTGAAATTCTTTGGCAATTTCTGGGGTGGAGGTGACACGCTGACCTGAGGGGGATTTAATGGCCTTTATGAGATTTCTTGTTTGGGCTTTTTTAATGAGGGACAACGTAAACTTACTACCTTTGTTTCCTTGTGCGTATGAAATGTGTTTGAGGTAGAGATATTTTTTATTAAATTTAGCTTCTAGGAGAAGTTTAAGTTCTGTGCGAAGGAAACCAAGTTTTTCAGCAGATGCTTTACACTGGGAGAGTTTAGTCAGGCGCTCTAACTTGGCAATTTGAGTAAGTAGGTCGTCAATGTCCTTTTGCTGCTTCTTCTTTGCCCTGAAGCCCGCGGCAATCAGAAGTCCTCTCATAAAGGCCTTATGGGCCTCCCACACTGTCGGGACTGACATGTCCTCTGAGGTGTTAAGTTGGAAGAATTCCTCTAGAGCTTTGCTTAACTGGGATCCGTCTTCCGCTGAATCAAGGAGAGATGGGTTAAGCCTCCGCTCACGCGGGAGGGAATTTGGAAGGTGGAGAGTCAGGTGGACTGGGGCGTGGTCCGATATGGCCATGGCGTCTATCATAGCTTTTTTTTGAGTGTTGCAACAAGGAGGAGGAGACGGAAATGTAGTCTAAACGCTGGAAGGAGGAGTGGACCTGCGAGAAAAAAAGTATAATCCTTGGTGGATGGGTTAAGACATCTCCAGGCATCAACTATGTTTAGCTGTGAGATGCACCTAATGAGTTTGCTCAACTTTTTTCTGCGAGATTTGGGATTTCCCTGACGAGGAGTCCATATTAGGGGATAGAGTGAGGTTAAAGTTCCCTCCTAAAATGACCTGGCCACTAGCGAAGTGTTTGAGTATTTCTAATTGAGTTGTAAGCCATACTATCTGGTCTTTATTGGGGGCATAGAGATTCGCAAGGGTCACTTTATTTTCGTTAAGGCGTCCTCTCAGAAAAGGAACCCTGCCCTCCCCATCTGCATAGCGAGCCTCACAAAAAAAAATTAAGAGATTTGTGTATTAACGTTGACACACCTTTGGAAGCGGAGGAGGGGTGGGAGCTATGAAAAGCCATCGGGAACTGACCTCCAGGGAGGGATAAACATATGTCCCCTTTAAAATGGGTCTCCTGTAGGAACACTACCCCTGAGCCATACCTTTTCAGAAGAAGGGCCACGTGGTGTCTCTTGTTTTGGGAATTCAAGCCGTTGACGTTAAAGGTCGAGAACTGGAGAGGTCTTGTCATCTCGATCTCGTGGGCGGGCAGACGATTTCCTAACTAGGAGAGGAAAAGAGCAAGCAAATTACACAGGTGTAGGCCTAAATATCAAATCCAGGGGGGGGGGGGTCCCCTGGGCGAGCACCGGGTTAGAGGTAAGGAGTGGGGAGAGGAGGGGGAAAGGGGATGGAGCAAAATAGGAGGTAGACACAAGAGGAGAGAGCGTGTAGGGGGGTAGGTTGCAAACCACAACCTAAAATAGAGGGTTAAGGACGGCGGTTCCTAAAAGTAAGGAGTCCGCTGAGGTGTGGGGCGAGTTGTTTGGGCCCTACAAAGGAGGTCCAACAACTACTTTGATATCGGCCCAACCAGATAGGCGCCCGCAGAGGCCCCGACACCAGCGGGTAGAAATAGGGAGCATATAATTTCTACTAAAGGAGGAAAAACAGCGTTAGTACAAATAATCTGCTAAAAACAGCAACAACGAACAATGTGATCAAAATAGGCGATAGCCCAAGATCTTCAATAACGAGAAGTGAATGTCAACTTGGAGACACATCACAAAAAGTCGCAATCACCCGGAGGGTCCGAACTGGATAAGTGTGAAGCCAGGTCGGCGTCCGGTGGGAGGCGTAGTGAGAGATCTAGATGACATTACTTCTTCAGTCGTCAGGGGCAACATGAGGGTCTTTGGCCTTCTTCCTTTTGTTTCTGGGTGACTTAAGGTTACTCGCCACCTGCCACGATTCTGGGAGGGAAAGCTTTGGAAGCTTAGGGAACTCCGGGAGGGGTAGCCAGTTTGGTAGCTCTATTGGGTCCATCTCAAGGTGCTCCCAGCAATTGCTGAGGTCGTCTGGAGTACGAATCAATAATCTGCGGCCATTGTATGATATATTAATGCCGAAAGGGAAGAGCCATGTCTCTTGCTCTGAGGGCTTCCAGAAGAGGTAGCATAATTCGCCTCTTTGTAAGAGTAGCAGGGGATAGATCCTGGAAAATGTGGATTGAAGAGTCCCCGTTTGTTAAGATTTTGGCCCCTAATTTCATGTCGAAATTAATCAGGGAGATGGGACGGTAGCTCCCACAGGACTCAGGGTCCTTGTTATCTTTATGCACCAGGGTAATGTGCGCTTCCTGCGCTTGTCTAGGCAGGGGGGTCCCACTCAGGAGAGAATTATAAAGCTCAGTTAGTTTGGGGATAAGGGAAGCGCCAGGGGATTTGTAGTATATAAGGGGGAGGCCGTCCAGGCCCGGGCTCTTGCCGGGTGGAGACGAATTTAGAAGGTCACCCACCTCTTGTGGAGTGATCGGAGACAGAAAGGATGCAGCTTGGGGAGATTTAAGTCTATGAGAAAATGGTCAATTTGTTTTTTAACGATGGGAATGTTTTCAGCGGAGAGGGGGTCCCGTAGGTTATAGAGGCAAGAATAGAAAGCTTGAAATTCTTTGGCAATTTCTGGGGTGGAGGTGACACGCTGACCTGAGGGGGATTTAATGGCCTTTATGAGATTTCTTGTTTGGGCTTTTTTAATGAGGGACAACGTAAACTTACTACCTTTGTTTCCTTGTGCGTATGAAATGTGTTTGAGGTAGAGATATTTTTTATTAAATTTAGCTTCTAGGAGAAGTTTAAGTTCTGTGCGAAGGAAACCAAGTTTTTCAGCAGATGCTTTACACTGGGAGAGTTTAGTCAGGCGCTCTAACTTGGCAATTTGAGTAAGTAGGTCGTCAATGTCCTTTTGCTGCTTCTTCTTTGCCCTGAAGCCCGCGGCAATCAGAAGTCCTCTCATAAAGGCCTTATGGGCCTCCCACACTGTCGGGACTGACATGTCCTCTGAGGTGTTAAGTTGGAAGAATTCCTCTAGAGCTTTGCTTAACTGGGATCCGTCTTCCGCTGAATCAAGGAGAGATGGGTTAAGCCTCCGCTCACGCGGGAGGGAATTTGGAAGGTGGAGAGTCAGGTGGACTGGGGCGTGGTCCGATATGGCCATGGCGTCTATCATAGCTTTTTTTTGAGTGTTGCAACAAGGAGGAGGAGACGGAAATGTAGTCTAAACGCTGGAAGGAGGAGTGGACCTGCGAGAAAAAAAGTATAATCCTTGGTGGATGGGTTAAGACATCTCCAGGCATCAACTATGTTTAGCTGTGAGATGCACCTAATGAGTTTGCTCAACTTTTTTCTGCGAGATTTGGGATTTCCCTGACGAGGAGTCCATATTAGGGGATAGAGTGAGGTTAAAGTTCCCTCCTAAAATGACCTGGCCACTAGCGAAGTGTTTGAGTATTTCTAATTGAGTTGTAAGCCATACTATCTGGTCTTTATTGGGGGCATAGAGATTCGCAAGGGTCACTTTATTTTCGTTAAGGCGTCCTCTCAGAAAAGGAACCCTGCCCTCCCCATCTGCATAGCGAGCCTCACAAAAAAAAATTAAGAGATTTGTGTATTAACGTTGACACACCTTTGGAAGCGGAGGAGGGGTGGGAGCTATGAAAAGCCATCGGGAACTGACCTCCAGGGAGGGATAAACATATGTCCCCTTTAAAATGGGTCTCCTGTAGGAACACTACCCCTGAGCCATACCTTTTCAGAAGAAGGGCCACGTGGTGTCTCTTGTTTTGGGAATTCAAGCCGTTGACGTTAAAGGTCGAGAACTGGAGAGGTCTTGTCATCTCGATCTCGTGGGCGGGCAGACGATTTCCTAACTAGGAGAGGAAAAGAGCAAGCAAATTACACAGGTGTAGGCCTAAATATCAAATCCAGGGGGGGGGGGGTCCCCTGGGCGAGCACCGGGTTAGAGGTAAGGAGTGGGGAGAGGAGGGGGAAAGGGGATGGAGCAAAATAGGAGGTAGACACAAGAGGAGAGAGCGTGTAGGGGGGTAGGTTGCAAACCACAACCTAAAATAGAGGGTTAAGGACGGCGGTTCCTAAAAGTAAGGAGTCCGCTGAGGTGTGGGGCGAGTTGTTTGGGCCCTACAAAGGAGGTCCAACAACTACTTTGATATCGGCCCAACCAGATAGGCGCCCGCAGAGGCCCCGACACCAGCGGGTAGAAATAGGGAGCATATAATTTCTACTAAAGGAGGAAAAACAGCGTTAGTACAAATAATCTGCTAAAAACAGCAACAACGAACAATGTGATCAAAATAGGCGATAGCCCAAGATCTTCAATAACGAGAAGTGAATGTCAACTTGGAGACACATCACAAAAAGTCGCAATCACCCGGAGGGTCCGAACTGGATAAGTGTGAAGCCAGGTCGGCGTCCGGTGGGAGGCGTAGTGAGAGATCTAGATGACATTACTTCTTCAGTCGTCAGGGGCAACATGAGGGTCTTTGGCCTTCTTCCTTTTGTTTCTGGGTGACTTAAGGTTACTCGCCACCTGCCACGATTCTGGGAGGGAAAGCTTTGGAAGCTTAGGGAACTCCGGGAGGGGTAGCCAGTTTGGTAGCTCTATTGGGTCCATCTCAAGGTGCTCCCAGCAATTGCTGAGGTCGTCTGGAGTACGAATCAATAATCTGCGGCCATTGTATGATATATTAATGCCGAAAGGGAAGAGCCATGTCTCTTGCTCTGAGGGCTTCCAGAAGAGGTAGCATAATTCGCCTCTTTGTAAGAGTAGCAGGGGATAGATCCTGGAAAATGTGGATTGAAGAGTCCCCGTATGTTAAATTTTTGTGTTGTCTGGCAGCTTTCAGGATGGCAGACGTGTCCTGGAAGGTGAGGAGCCTGCAGATAACATCCCTGGGGGGCTCTGCAGGCGGGGGGAGGGGTCTAAGAGCGCGGTGGATGCGTTCCACAGAAATTGTCGACGCTCTGTCTTGCCCAAGTAGCTGGCCAAATATTTCAATGGCAACTTTAGACAGGGCCTCCGCTGCCCAGGATTCAGAGAAATTTCCTTGAAACAGATATTGCACCTCTGGTTACGATTCTCCAGGTCCTCCTGGAGAATGAGGGCTTTATTTAAATTGTCGTGCTGTTCCTTTAAGAGTTTAGCCATGGCCAGGGCATGAGATGTAGCAGAGGCAGAGGCAGACTCCAGCTCCTCAACTCTGCCGCCCATCTGCCTTATAACAGCTTTTATCTCTGTTAGCTCGTTTATGAGGGGGGGGCAGAGCCTTTGAGATAAGCTCCTTCATAAATCCCCGAGACACAGGGCTGGAATCCTCTTCATCAGAGGAGAGCTCTCCCTCCCCCTCCTTACTGTAGGCAGATGCAGCCTCCGAGGCCAGCGCCATCTTGATGGAAGGGTGGGGGGAGCGGGAGCTGCGCTCCTTCAGAGAGCGCTGCATCCCCGTCTGGCTTTTGGAGGTCCTGGGTGTGCAGGCTTGTTCTCCACCTTTGTCCCTTACAGGTTTGGGCATTTTGATGCTGCTATCAGTGCTGTGGGTCCTCCGCGGGCGCCTCGCCGAGGGAGCTCCGGTCTCAAGCGGCCATCTTGCTCCGGAGTTAGGCCACGCCCCGGTTGTCTGCGCTCTCAATAAAAAACCTCCAGACTTTCGAACACCTATACCTCTGCATGGAGGCTTGCCACGAGGGTGTGCTGTGGGGAACAGTTGGTGGATTATTTGCTATGGCTCTGGTTCTCCCCCTGACCACCACACTGCCTCTCCCAACCTTTTCTGCTGCTTGTTCTCTCCCCCCCCCCCCCAAGCCCTGTCTTCAGTAGGGTTTGCAAGCCAGGTGGGGTCAGTCACCTCATCGTCCATCAGCTCTTCCTCTTACTCCTCAGTCTGCTCCTCCCTCAGACTTATTGCCCTAACAACCACCTCGCTGACAGACAACTGTCTCATCGTCATCATCCACAAATAGCTCTTGAGACAGTAATTCAAAGTCCCCACCCTCATCACCCTGAGTCTGTGAAAGTTCCACATTTACGGCATCGGTCACGACAAACTCCTCACGTTGCTGTGGAACCAGTTTTTTTTTTTTTTTTTAGACTCAGGGCAGGGATGCAGGAAGAGTTCTTGGGTGTATGCCTGTTCAACGCAAACTCCCATTTCCCTGGAGTGACCAGGCTGGGAGGAAGGAAGAGCTGCCTGAGGATACAGAGGTGCAGTCTCCTATGGGTGGCGTGAGTGGACTGTGTGGAAGACTGGGTGTTGGGTAAAGTACTGGAGGTGTTATCCGCTATCCATGTCAGCACGTGATCGCAGTGCTGTGCTTTTAATAATGGTCTACCATGCGGACCTGCAAAATATGACATGGAGCTGGGGAGTGGAGATAAGCGGCGCTCTACCAATCCCTCAGCAGCAGGCACTGTTTCACCCTGCCCAGGACCTCGGCCTGTGCCCACACCCTCATTCTAACGCCCGCGTCCACGTCCTCGTCCTCGACCCTTACCCCTAGTCCTCGTCGTGTAGGGTAAAGGACAGAGCAGGGCCAGAAAAAAAAATATTCAATGTATACCTCTGATACCTAAGGCTAATTCACCACCCACAGAGACTGGTAGATTTTAGAGACTATGAGCAAGGCCAGAAAAAAATGTAACCAGTGTAAAGTGCTGAGACCTAGGCCTCATTAACGGCACACAGAGACTGATGGATATGAGAGGCTTTGTGTAGTGCCAGAAAAAAAATTGAACCTGTGTAAAGTGCTGACATCTAGGCCTAATTCACCACCCACAGAGACTGGCAAATATGAGAGGCTCAATGCAGTGCTAGAAAAAAAATTAAGAAGTGTAAAGCACTGAAAACTATTCCTAATACACCGCACACAGAGACTTGTAGATTTGAGACGCTTTGAGCAGGGCCAGACAAAAATGGAACCAGTGTAAAACGCTGATACCTAGTAGTAATTTACCGTACACAGAGGCTTGGAGATTTGAGAGACTCTGTTCAGGGCCAGAAAATTAGTTACGGTTCATTTCATCACTCCAACGACTGGATGAACCACAAATAAATTCCACAGGCCAAGCTTGACACAGTTGCCATCACCCAGGACCTTAGCCTCTCCACCCACCCTCAACAAACGTGGGCATAAAGTGGACTTGAATGCTAGTACTTCTGTGAAAGTCTCATTAAATCAGTTACGGTTCCTTTCATCTCTCCAAAGACAACATGAAACATGAAGAAATTTGAATGAGCAAAGCAGGACAATTCAATCTGTGTATGTGTCAGATAGCTGAACACCGTGCTGGGAAACCGTTGTGTAACAAAAGTTTAGACAAACCACTGGAAAACTGGTGGACCAAGGGTAGAGGCGAACACCTGGAAACATGTGTTTAGCAAGAGTATAGGCGAAGCCCGCAAAAAGAAAATAGTTTGCGAAAGTAAAGGCGAAGGCCTGAAAAAATAGTGTACCAAGAGTACAGGTGTACCCCTGAAATATGTGTTTACCCAGAGTGCAAGTGAAATCCAGGAACACTTTTTTTTTTTTTTTTTTAAAGATAGAGCTTGTTGTTGCTTAATTTGATAACAGAGCCTGGAGGCAGCCCTCAAAAAAAAAAAAAAAAGATAGTTTTTACAGAGCCTTTTGACCCGCAGAAGAATTGGCTGCTCAGCGTGATGTCATGCTGGTATAGGAGAAGGTGGAAGAGGAGGAAGATCAGAGAAGGATAGACCAAGATACTTCCCTCTTTTTTTTGGGGGGGGGGGGGGGGGTGATATAGGATGCATGGTTCTTTAGTTCCAGCTTAAATAATCTTTATGCTCCGCTGCTCTCCATTGGTGGAGAAGATAAGTCAGGGGAAATCCAGCCTTTGTTCATCTTAATGAGTGTAAGCCTGTTGGCGCTCTCAGTCGACAGGCTGGTACGCTTATCCGTGATTATCCATCCAACAGCACTAAACACCCTCTCTGATAATATGCTAGCGGCAGGGCAGGCCAGCACCTCCAAGGCGTACAGCACCAGTTTGTGCCACGTGTCTATTGAACCCCCCCCCCCCCCTAACTAAATATAAACCCCTAGTAGTACGCAGCATAAAACCTCTAACAGTGGGCAGAATACAG
This sequence comes from Eleutherodactylus coqui, assembly GCF_035609145.1. NCBI lineage: Eukaryota > Metazoa > Chordata > Amphibia > Anura > Eleutherodactylidae > Eleutherodactylus > Eleutherodactylus coqui. The sequence goes on from NC_089844.1 coordinate 205,145,974, forward strand.
CTGGGATGCTTGAAAACAAATGGTGCACTACTGGTCCCAGCCAGCCAAAATGCTAAAGCACACAATAAGGCCTCCTTCCCACGAGCGTGACGGGCTCCGCAGCGTAATATTCCGCTGTGAAGCCCGTCACGGCGCCCCCCAGAGCCCCTATACTTACCTGCGGGAGATAGCATGAAATCGCTTCCCCGCCCACCGCCGCGCGTCACCGCCCGTCACCGCCCACCGCCCTCGCGTCACCAGCCGTGTCACGTGCACGGCCGGCCGTGTCACGTGACGCGGCCGGACCGCGTCATTTGGCGTCATATGACGCTCGGCGGTGGGCGGGAAAGCGTTTTTTCACGCTATCTCCCGCTGGTTACAGCGGGAGATAGCGTGAATGGACGGCTTCCATTGACTGCAATGGAAGCCGTCAGTGCGTACAGCCCGTCCTCACCCGCAGAAAATAGAGCATGCTGCGGGTGAGGACGGGAGAAATCGCGGTGCGTAATTCCGCGGTGGAATTACGCATCGTGAGCATTGTGCTATTAGGTTCAATAGAACCTAATAGCTGCGGGCAACGCAGCGGATTTTCGCCGCGAATTACGCGGCGGAAATCCGTTCGTGGGAAGGAGGCCTAAGAGTAGTCCAAGAAAGGACTTTTGGGTTCATGGAGTCAGGATCCCTGCTTAACTGCTACCTAATCCCTACACTAACACTTTCCCTATCTCAGCAGCTCTATCCCTAAACTCTGCCAGCATGCATCTGAGGCGAGTCACGGGTGGCAACAGTTTAAGTGCACAGCATTCGCCTGATCCGGCCAGCCACTCACTGCTGTAGACGTGCACGGGGTTGGAACGTCTCAGCAGGAAGTGGTAATGCCTCCCCTGCGTGTTTAGTGGCTTAAAAAATAAAATAAAAATGGCACTAAACATGCAGGAGGGGACATTAAAGTTTTTCGAGGAAAGGAAGGGAAGGGAAATCTTTGTGTGGTGGAAAGTGGGCCAGGTCCCACAATTAAGCCACAATGGTGGCAAGAGTCTACACATTCCCACAATGCAGCAATACTTTGTGTGGGAAGTATGTGAGCGGGCCCTGGGTCAGGCTTGGTCCCAGCCTCCATGTTGTGTGAACGAAGGTACCGCCAATGACATAGCAGTGGGGACTCCATGTGTCCATACACTACTCATTGTGTTTGGGTGTCGGATACCTCATCGACAATGCAAGGGGAAAGCCATCTGCACTCTGCAGCCTACCCAAGTCAGTCAGTGTCTTTGTGCCAGACAGGTAAATCCCCGCTATGGGAAGTCTGTGTGCACCCACAGCATAGGTGAGTCCAAGGAATCCCAAGACATGAACCATGAAGAAATCAGAGTGCCCAAACATGGCAGACTTTTGGGCGGAGCCTTCTTGGGCTTCTTAGGAGATTTCGCCGCTTTCTTGGCTCCAGCGGGCTTCTTAGGCTTGGCCGCAGACGCTGGCTTCTTTTTGGCCGGCTTGTCCTTAGTCTCCTGCTTCTTGTTCAGCTTGAAGGAGCCGGAGGCGCCGCTGCCTTTCACCTGGAGCAGGCTGCCCTTGGTGACCAGAGACTTGACGGCCAGCTTCAGGCGGCTGTTATTCTTCTCTACATCGTACCCTCCGGCAGCCAGAGCCTTCTTCAGGGCGGCTAGAGACACCCCGCTGCGCTCTTTAGAGGCGGACACGGCTCTGACGATCAGCTCCGACACGCCGGGACCGGAGGACTTCTTGCTTTTCTTGGCGCCCCCTGCGGCGGATTTCTTCGGCTGCTTCTTGGATTTGGCAGCCGGCTCGGCGGCAGGAGGAGCGGCGGCTGGCGCGGTTTCTGCCATTGTGTGCTGCGGAAATCAAATAATAAAACTCTCCTGGAAGAGAAACTCTGAGAGCGGCGCTGGTGGCGCCTCTTATATGTACAGCGGCCGCGCTCTGATTGGCTCGTGAGCTGGCCCGTCCTGAGCTGCTATTGGCTGACACTGAGCACAGCTACTGCCTTATCCCATCCGGGCCTCCTCTCCGCTCCGTTCTCCTCTTGTGCTTCCCTGCCCGGAATAAGAGTCCGTTACCGGTCAGAACCGGACAGGAGAGCTCGCTTTCAACGTGACTCCTCACTCTCTGACATCTCATGCAACCGTTTATAGCCGCCGCTGGCGGAGGTTCCGGGGAGGAGCGGAGAGGAGGCCACGAGATCTTCGCCATAGTTCTCCCGATCTGCACATCACCGCGTATCTGCGGAGATAAAACCGCTGCGCGAGCGCCTTCCCTCTATTCCCGGCCCTTGTCACCATCCCCGGGATCTACTCCACAATCTCCATCGTGCAGAAGCTGATTGCACAATGCGAGGACGACCTGGAGCTGCCGAGAGCACAGAGGTGTAGCACAGGCGGCGCCTCCGCTCACTGCCAGCTGCCGGGTGCTGAATGTATACTGTATATACTGCAGACTTCTCTATACTGCGGCGCAATGTAAGATGAGGAAACCCAGTACCCCCTGTACACTCAGACGATCGGGAATGCCACACGTTATCGTCCCTTTAATACCCCGGACATGATGGGTGTGGTTGTCCACAAGAAGAAGCGATTCTTCTTCTCTGCAGGTCCATCTCCTCCCGCGGGCTGCTGCCCGTTCTATATCATCCTAGGGATACCATGTGCTGGACGTGACGGCCATTGCATCGGCTCTGTAGTTCCCATCAATCGTTGACGGTGAAGATGGAACTTGGGATTCTGCTGCAGAGCGGTGGCATCTAACAACGCTCTAATCGGGATGTAGATCGCCAAGAAATGACGCCTGAACAAAGCCTTCTACCCGCGGTTCTCCTGCAGCCGGCGATGGCCTGTCAGTCACTGATGTCCGAGCGGAGCAGTGATACAGCGGGACTCTCAGCGCCAGATCCAGTGCCGCAGTCGGTGACATCGTACAGAACCCGCAGGGAGGGTTGCACTGTAGATCCCCGGGGCAGCAGATGTTGTACAGTGTCCGCTGGGATTCCTATGGCAGAGCGTGTTGGCCCAGAAAGCTTTCACAGACCCTGAAGGACCATCGGTACTGTGAGACCCCCGCTTCCCCCACAACCCGGTCCCATATACCCTTCCAGATCGCTAATCAGCTCTTCTATTTAGCGCCCAATGAGGCAACCCAGAAAAAGAGCAGTGCAGGGGCAGCTAGTGGAGCTCTTGTAGGCAAGCCGCTGCTCCGACCGAACAGCAGCTCACAGTCATCGGCAGAGCTGGCCACCAGCGGCGCCATGGGCAGCGAGAGCGGGGTTCGCCGTGGCAGCGGCGCTAGTGCCATCGGTGTACGGGAGCGGAGATATGTGAGCTTGCCAGGGGAATGGACGGTACATGTGGGGAGGTGTGTGTGCGGCAGCCGGTCCACCGTCGTGCCCCTCGCCTAGACGTACCATCTAACTTGGGGCTCCCAACCCATGTTTCCACCCTTACATCCGCTGGAGACATAATGCACCAGGGCCGCTCAGCTGTAAGTGAATAGGAGCACCGCAGATGGTACGGCATCAGTACAACTGTAGCTGAGCTCCGTCTCCCGGCCGGCCTCCAGCTTCCTTCTCAGTGCAATAGGGTCACTCCGGCTTTGCTGCACCTCATGCCCTCCCATGAACCCTCCTCCGGACAGGTGTGAGGGGAGGGGGCAGCGCTCTCTAGGACGGGCTCTCCTAGCTGCCTCGGACGCTGCTCTTGTTCTATGTCTATGTGATGCCTCCGTGGGCAGGAGAGGATAATAAATACCATGCTATATGCACCCCGTCTACCCTGATACCCTGCCTCCATGACCTTCACTTCTTGGTGGGATCGTCCACCTTGCTCATGGCTGAGGGCACCACGGTTTTCCGTGAAGTTACCATGATGGCTGAGCAGAAAATGCCCCTCGATGCTGATGTTGTAGCATTGTGTAGCTCTGGACAAACCATCATTAGCAAGGCACACTTTAGATAAGCACCACACTACCTCCAACCAAGCACAAGCGCTGCCTGCAGGACACACCGCTGCCTCTTCTCCTGAGTTACAGTATAGTCAGACCCCAGTAACATTTCAGTTTCAGCAGTATAGGCAGAGCCCAGTATTAGAAACATTTCAGTAGTAACAGTATAGACAGACCCCAGTAACATTTCAGTAGCAGCAATATAGGCAGAGTCCAGTATTAGTAAAATTTCAGTAGCAGCAGTATAGGCAGACCCTAGTAACATTTTCGTAACGGCAATATAGGCAGAGCCCAGTGTTAGTAACATTTTAGTAGTAACAGTATAGACAGACCCCACTAACATTTTAGTTGCAGAAGTATACACAGACCCCAGAAACATTTATGTAGCAGCAGTATTGGCAGACCCCTGTAACATTTCTGCAGCTGAAGTATAGGCAGGCCCCTGTAACGTTAATGCAGTTACGCTCCTCTCCTTTGGCCCAAACAAGTTTCTCTGATAACTGTGGTAACACAGGAGAAAATACATGATGCCCAGTGCTGATCCCCTTGTGATAGACATGTTGATTATTTATAAAATGTCTATCAATTTGTATAACCCAAATGTATTATGCTATTGTAATGACTTCAGCCTAAGGTGGAACTCTGCTGCATAAGGAAAGAGTTAAATCACAGTGTTATGTTATTGCTTGAGTGTTTTCCCAGTCCTCCCCATCCCCCACACACAGAATCTTCTTGAACAAAGGGATATCTACTTTCACTTTCAGATTTGGACACATGTTAAAGACAAAAGCTTCTACTTGAGAGAGGTGGGGAGAAGGGGAGGCGGGGGATTCTATATGATCCGACAAATGAGAATCCTATATGTTACTGATGTAACCTGTTGCACGCCCATTGTGTGTCTGTACAATAAAAGGTCCTGTCTGGCTGTTTCTGGGCAGAGAGCCATTTTGGATATGAGGCTGATAGCTTGTGTCTAATTTGCTCCACGAAGTGTGCACACGATACAATTAGGAAAGCGACAAAATACCCCAAAAGCCTGCTGGAGAAAATCATAATCCAGATCAGTGGAGTCCCTGGGTGAGCGAGTGGATCTGTGAGGTCACAGCCTGGAACGTACAGAGATCGGCAGATGGCACGCAGAACTCAGGGGCCCGAAAATCTACAGAACACGGTAAGATTGCTTTATCTACCTGTGTCAAAGCTGGGTTTTGACTGCTTTTCTGCCTGTTCCTGATCCAGACTGGACCTTCACTGAAAGACAGGTAATAACTCTAGTTCTGTCCACTCGGAAAAATCACCATGTTACCTGTCTAGGGGTATTTTGTATGCTGTTATGTCTGAGACGGTTAAAAATTGTGTATACAAGACCAAGAGATAAATTCTGTGAGGGTTAATGTGTCGGGAGGGCGGACTCGGCTGTTTAAGTCTGAGGGAACACGCCAGTGACACGTGCTCCTAGGTAATACTAGTGTGAGGTTAGGAAGATTTATGATACGTATACTTACCTTTATGATTGAGCGTGTTATGTTCTCATATGTGAAAAGGTATTTACGGGTGAATATAGCCGTGGTGTGACGGCTGGCTCCAGAAACTCTTGGTCATTGAAAATAATCGTCAGTCTCTGTGTATAGCTAAATGTCCTGTCTAGGACGTGTACAGGAAGTGCTCTTCGGGATTGCTAGTAGACCTTGGGTTGATATAAAGGTGGATGAGATATATATATATACCCTGAGCCATTGTGGGTATTCTCCAGTAATCCCGTCTGTCTGCTATTATAGAAAGAATGTGCAGTGTTTATTATTGCGGGGAGGGGTGCTGATAAGAGAGTGAACTGAAAGCTTTTTTCAATTAACCCTTTCTGTTTCCTTTGTCTTTTCTGAGTGGGAAAGAGAGGTTATATGGGAAGGATTTGAAGAAAGCAGATTTTACAAAAGGAACACTTCGAAGTTTCTGGACACCGTATAGAATAGAATAAGCAGGCAGAATAGAATGAGGGATCAGTACAGGATGTTTTGGAATATGCAAAACATGTAGAAATGTTATACAAAGAGAAGGATCAGGAAAAGTTGCAGAAAGGAATGTTAGGTCATGGACAGATAAGCAGAAATGAGTATGGACAGGTAAGATAGACTGTAGAAAGTTTTCAGAAGATGAGCAGGAAGCCCAGCAGAAAGAAAGGTGTTTTTAGATTGCTAGGAGGAGGTATAACGTAGTTAAGAGATTGAAGAGGAGAAAGCATGTAGGGGGGTATGTGTATTGCTTATGAACAATGTAATGCCTTTGTGTTGACTACAGCCCCTCCCTGTAATGGCGGCCGCGCTTGCAATGTTTACAATCCAACATAGTGTGACTCTGCAGTAAATGTAGTGAGGCCTGCCCCCACCCTGAAGTTACTTCCCCCCATGTGCTCACTTTCAGGGTGTGTGATGTTACTTCCGGTCCCTCCCCATCCGGGACAGGACCTGGGGCCGCCCATTCCTCCAGCGGCCATTTTGCCTCACCTGGGAGATCTGTAGCCCCGCCCCTTTCTGCCTCTGGCGGCCATTTTGCTGCATTTGGGAGGCCTATATTCCCCAATGCCACTGTATCCAGTGCTAACATCATGATTGTCTGAAGTAAGGTTTTGTTTGACCAGACTTTGTTACGCTCCAAGATGTGGCCACTTTGGATGTGTGATAAGTTCAGGGAAACAAACCTTTGTGAAGATGCAGCTTGGGACATAGTAGATGACTAAGCTGGTTTATAGTGCATGGAAGATTGGAGTTGATGCATGGGGGGCAGAGACCAGGAATACATGACAGGGGGCGCTCTCTCATGTTTCCAGGGGCTCTGTTTTCCACTGCCCGCTTCTCCAATGGATACTCAGACAGATGATGTTACGGAAGGCTCCTACAGATGAAATAATTTCCCTATAGTCACCCAGCAAACTTTTTCATGCAATTTGGTGAAGTAATTTTACTTTTTATGTGAAGAAAGAGGGACTGAATTGCCCAGAGTAGGATGTTAATTCATCCGTATTCTTTAGTTTTTCTTTAAGCCTTTTGTATATTCTAGTGTCAGTCTACACTGAAGCTATAATTATGTTCCGACAGGAGAGTAAAAGCTAAACGCTGGCCATACCCTGAAATACTATTACACTGGGTGACGTAAAATTTGAATTGTGTGGCGCCCCTTGTGGTAAAAAATGCTAACTGCAACCTGAAAAAAAAATCTAAAGGATATTTTTGCTCAGACTTCGCTGCATACAATGTCACCTTGACCTACAAAGTGCTTGTTTTTGTGCCTCTTGGTTTACTAGTTTGAACGCAATTACTCTTTTTCCATTGAGTATTCCGGTTCAAAAGTGGGGAGGCATAGGTGATCTGGGTCATAGATGATCTAGGTGTTGTAGATCAGCTATTGGGTTTGAAAAAATAAATAAATAAATAAATAAATGGAATAAGATAACAAGATTCCGAGCCATGTGAAATAGAACATCAGCACGATTATTTAGTACTAATTCGGTAAGAAACTGCAGGTATGCAAACAGTTACCAGAACCCCTGTTGATAATGCATATGTTGAGCTTTTTGCAGATGGTACCAGGGTGAGGATTGATGACTCCACATCGGATATGCAGTGGCCACACAACAAGATGTCCTAGAAGCAGAAGCTGTGCCTCCGCATGTCACAGTACAAGAAGCGGAATTGAAGGCCCTCACTGAGGCGAGTAGAGTGGTGAGAGGTAAGACGGCAAACATTTACACTGACTCCCGGTATGCATTTGGCATAGCTCATGATTACGGCCCAATATGGAAGGCCAGACAGTTTTTTTACCTTAGCAGGACAACCAATTGAGAATGGTGCAGCTGTACAGAGTCGCATGGAGGCCCTGCTTCTACCTGACAAAGTTGAGAGTTCGCACCGAGTCCTACACTGGAGAGGCGAGAGACGACACCCTCGCTGACAGCGCAGCAAAGGCAGTGGCCCTCAAGCCGTGGAAGAAAGAAGAAAGATACTGACAGCATGAGTCAGTGGTAAAAAACTTTGGACATTGACAAAAATTTGGACTTTGATATGCTAAAAGACTTTTGCAGTTACAAGCCAGCAAGGAAGAAAAGAATAAATGGACTAATATGGGAGCAGCAGAAACAGGACAGCGTGTGGTGAACGGTCAACAGCACTTGCCCACCACAGTTCCTGTATCCCATGATGGCCCAGCTGATGGACGCAAAGACCCACCTAGTAAAGCAGCACTGACGACGACGCTTGAAAGAGGTTGGGCGACTTCTGGGTTCTCTGTAGCTGCTGCATCATTTGTCCAGTTTAGCATGATCTATGCCATAGGTGAGTCAGGGCAGAAGTAAATTTGCCACATCCCACTTGCCGGGACCACTCTACCCATTTCAGGGATTGCAAATTGACTACGTTCAACTCCCACTTGTTGGGAAGTATGAATACGTGCTTGTTGTTGTTGATGTCTTTGCAGGTTGGAGGCCGACCCTGTTACCAAGGTAAACAAGTAGGTAACCGCAAAGAAGCTCATGAACGAGGTAAACTGTGAATATGGGGTACCAAAAGTGATTCAGAGTCAGACAGAGGTATAAACCTCGCAGGTGAATGTAACATGTCATGTCTGCTCTGGGTGTATCCCAGGCCTTTTACATACTCTACCACCTTTAGAGTAGTTGCAAGGTGGAGAGACGTAGTGGCACGCTAAAAGTAAGATACTTAAAAATGACGCCACTTTGGAAAGACTGTCATCCAATAGCCTTATACAGTGTTAGATATGAACCCAGGGGGGATCATACATTATCTCCCTACGAGATTGTTTGGGCTAGCCCCAAGGCTAGGTCGTTACTATCCTCAGTAGTTACAACTACAATCTGATGTGTTGACTGAGTATGTGATTTCCGTTGTTAAAGAACTAACCAAAGCCTATGCACAGGTGTTCTCTTCCAGACTCAGAGGCAGGCACTGGGACACATATCTTGCAGCCTGGGGATTGGGTGTGCGTCAAGAAGTTCCCCAGGAAGCACCCTCTTGAGCCCCGATTTGATGGCCCCTACCAGGTGCTTCTGACTACTGCCACAGCTGTGAAACTAGCCGAAAGACTTACATGGATCCACGCTTCATACTGTAAGAAAGCTTCGGATCCGGGAGACCAGTCTTAGTTGTGCCAAAGACATTACTCTGGTTAGGGCTAGTGAGAGAGGAGGGTGGCAACTGGAATCCTTAGTCGGAAGAATATGAGGGTATGGTTACCTTCTAGTATAACTCGTCCAATGCTCAAGTAGCCGCATATTCCTCCGACTATTGTACTGTGGTCCCGTGTCTAGGCGCAAGATCCCACCGCAGGCCAGATTTAGCTCAGTCCAGCTGGTTATATGACTTATATACCCGGGGAATACAATATGTTTGCGCCACTGATAACGTCTGGGGAGAAGACTGCCGTTATTGGGGATTAGTGGGATGGAACACAGGAATAGACCGGTCCTATAAACCGCGAAGTGCCTTAAATAAGAAAGATAGGAGTGGGAAATCCCTAATTAGTCGTATAACCCTCCTTGAGAATAATAAAGGACAGCAGGAATTGGAAGGCTGAACTTAGTATGTTGCTTGGTTTTAATGCGGTTTTTACATTAACCATGGGAGATCCAAGCCCGGGGGACGGGGAGACTTATAGTCTGGGGACATACCGGTACGGGAGGACAGATCCCTTAGGGAAGTTTAAAATAAGGGGTATGGTAGATGCAGCCGAATGGAAGCCTTCACTTAGTCCCGTGCCCATAATTAACCCCCTCCGCCGTAAGATAAAGACCTTGACGAACATGATGATCATAGCCGACCCTACCTTTTGAGGACACCTTGACAGTAGCGACTGGCTACTCTGACCAGAATCTCTGGTTGGAGTTGATGAGGTACAATGCTAACAGGAGCACCAAGTCTAACTGTTGCGTGTGCGGTAGTGCCCGACTACACTCGGGGATGGTCCCCCTAAATCTCCCTGTAGATGCTGAAGAGTGGTTTATTAGTCTCTTCACGAACATTTCCGCTAATTACACTGTCCGTGAGAAATGGAAGAAGGAATACTCTATAACTACTTAAGTGTTTTGCACCGGAGAGAGTGTTACTGACTACCCTGGAAACTACACCTGCCGGGCAATTAGGCAGGGTAGAGGGAGATTTTTGGGGAACTCACCAATATTTCCCTTGTTTAAAAAAGGATGAAGAGCCAGTTCCGATAATGCCAACCACATACGCTACCAAAGGAAAGGAGAAATGTACTAGTACTGTGCCTGCCCCGATCTCCTAAGATGGATTGTCAGTGGAATTCCCATTTGCCAAGGGATAGTGCAGAAGACCTTAGGTTCCGGCGAGGGCACACCCTGTGGGGTGTTAACTTGAACAGATAGAGGGTATGGATGCCCGGAAATGAGCCCAGGGAATCCATGGCCTCCCTCTGAGGTGAGGTAGGGATCCCCCCCTCCTAGGAGTAGGGACTTACGGGCAGTGGGAAAACCCTGACGCAAGGGTGAGGCGACCTGGACGTGTTCACCATTAGGACTATCTCCAGGAGGGACATTGGTGTGGGTGAAGATTAGGGAGTCCCACGCCGTGCGTACCTGTGCACGCTACTAGTATTGTAACATTATGCTAGAGCGAGAAGAGAGACCCCTGGTGGTAGTTTTGATCTACACGTATACATTGACGTCATAGGATAGCCAAGGGGGGTACCTGACAAGTTTTAAAAATTAGAGACCAAGTTAAAACTAGATTCGAGTCCATTTTCCTGATCATTAGGGTAAATAAATGTTGACTGGATTAATTATGTTTATTATAATTAGCAGTGGTTTATAAATTATACTAGAGATGCCTTATAGGGACTAGTCGACCAATAGGACCTACCTCGACTATGACTTTTAAAATAGAATGACCTTAGATATGACTTTAGCTAAAAAGGGGAGTGTCTGTAAGATGATAGGGGAGACTTGTTGTACCTACATCCTAGACGACACGTGACCCGCGGGTAAAGACGCACTTGCCATTAAGAAGCTGACTGCACTAACTAAAAAGAGCTAACTTTTGGGACCAGCACTCGCCATGGATGAGCGGGTGGTAAAGGATCCTGGCACAGACGGGCGTCGCTGTTGTATGTGAACTGATGGTTACCTTTTCTGTTCTAGTCTGCTGTGTTATCCCCTGTGTCAGAGAGACCTGTGAAACTGATGCTGGAAAAGCCGCTCCCACCATGAGTTTGCTGGATGCATCCCCAGAAGGAGTGGACAAGTCCTACACCCCCTTGAAGACTCTAAAACGAACCTTCAACGCGCTCCAGTTATAGGCTCATGCGCAGAGAACTGTGAAAATTAGATAGAGAGTTAGAGGATAGACATTTTAAGGGGGGATTGTGATAGACATGATGATTATTTATAAAATGTTTATCGATTTGTATAACCCAAATGTATTATGCTATTGTAATGACTTCAGCCTAAGGTGGAACTCTGCTGCATAAGGAAAGAGTTAAATCACAGTGTTATGTTATTGCTTGAGTGTTTTCCCAGTCCTCCCCATCCCCCACACACAGAATCTTCTTGAACAAAGGGATATCTACTTTCACTTTCAGATTTGGACACATGTTAAAGACAAAGGCTTCTACTTGAGAGAGGTGGGGAGAAGGGGAGGCCGGGGATTCTATATGATCCGACAAATGAGAATCCTATATGTTACTGATGTAACCTGTTGCACGCCCATTGTGTGTCTGTACAATAAAAGGTCCTGTCTGGCTGTTTCTGGGCAGAGAGCCATTTTGGATATGAGGCTGATAGCTTGTGTCTAATTTGCTCCATGAAGTGTGCACACGATACAATTAGGAAAGCGACAAAATACCCCAAAAGCCTGCTGGAGAAAATCATAATCCAGATCAGTGGAGTCCCTGGGTGAGCGAGTGGATCTGTGAGGTCACAGCCTGGAACGTACAGAGATCGGCAGATGGCACGCAGAACTCAGGGGCCCGAAAATCTACAGAACACGGTAAGATTGCTTTATCTACCTGTGTCAAAGCTGGGTTCTGACTGCTTTTCTGCCTGTCCCTGATCCAGACTGGACCTTCACTGAAAGACAGGTAATAACTCTAGTTCTGTCCACTCGGAAAAATCACCATGTTACCTGTCTAGGGGTATTTTGTATGCTGTTATGTCTGAGACGGTTAAAAATTGTGTATACAAGACCAAGAGATAAATTCTGTGAGGGTTAATGTGTCGGGAGGGCGGACTCGGCTGTTTAAGTCTGAGGGAACACGCCAGTGACACGTGCTCCTAGGTAATACTAGTGTGAGGTTAGGAAGATTTATGATACGTATACTTACCTTTATGATTGAGCGTGTTATGTTCTCATATGTGAAAAGGTATTTACGGGTGAATATAGCCGTGGTGTGACGGCTGGCTCCAGAAACTCTTGGTCATTGAAAATAATCGTCAGTCTCTGTGTATAGCTAAATGTCCTGTCTAGGACGTGTACAGGAAGTGCTCTTCGGGATTGCTAGTAGACCTTGGGTTGATATAAAGGTGGATGAGATATATATATACCCTGAGCCATTGTGGGTATTCTCCAGTAATCCCGTCTGTCTGCTATTATAGAAAGAATGTGCAGTGTTTATTATTGCGGGGAGGGGTGCTGATAAGAGAGTGAACTGAAAGCTTTTTTCAATTAACCCTTTCTGTTTCCTTTGTCTTTTCTGAGTGGGAAAGAGAGGTTATATGGGAAGGATTTGAAGAAAGCAGATTTTACAAAAGGAACACTTCGAAGTTTCTGGACACCGTATAGAATAGAATAAGCAGGCAGAATAGAATGAGGGATCAGTACAGGATGATTTGGAATATGCAAAACATGTAGAAATGTTATACAAAGAGAAGGATCAGGAAAAGTTGCAGAAAGGAATGTTAGGTCATGGACAGATAAGCAGAAATGAGTATGGACAGGTAAGATAGACTGTAGAAAGTTTTCAGAAGATGAGCAGGAAGCCCAGCAGAAAGAAAGGTGTTTTTAGATTGCTAGGAGGAGGTATAACGTAGTTAAGAGATTGAAGAGGAGAAAGCATGTAGGGGGGTATGTGTATTGCTTATGAACAATGTAATGCCTTTGTGTTGACTACAGCCCCTCCCTGTAATGGCGGCCGCGCTTGCAATGTTTACAATCCAACATAGTGTGACTCTGCAGTAAATGTAGTGAGGCCTGCCCCCACCCTGAAGTTACTTCCCCCCATGTGCTCACTTTCAGGGTGTGTGATGTTACTTCCGGTCCCTCCCCATCCGGGACAGGACCTGGGCCCGCCCATTCCTCCAGCGGCCATTTTGCCTCACCTGGGAGATCTGTAGCCCCGCCCCTTTCTGCCTCTGGCGGCCATTTTGCTGCATTTGGGAGGCCTATATTCCCCAATGCCACTGTATCCAGTGCTAACATCATGATTGTCTGAAGTAAGGTTTTGTTTGACCAGACTTTGTTACGCTCCAAGATGTGGCCACTTTGGATGTGTGATAAGTTCAGGGAAACAAACCTTTGTGAAGATGCAGCTTGGGACATAGTAGATGACTAAGCTGGTTTATAGTGCATGGAAGATTGGAGTTGATGCATGGGGGGCAGAGACCAGGAATACATGACAGGGGACGCTCTCTCATGTTTCCAGGGGCTCTGTTTTCCACTGCCCGCTTCTCCAATGGATACTCAGACAGATGATGTTACGGAAGGCTCCTACAGATTAAATAATTTCCCTATAGTCACCCAGCAAACTTTTTCATACAATTTGGTGAAGTAATTTTACTTTTTATGTGAAGAAAGAGGGACTGAATTGCCCAGAGTAGGATGTTAATTCATCCGTATTCTTTAGTTTTTCTTTAAGCCTTTTGTATATTCTAGTGTCAGTCTACACTGAAGCTATAATTATATTCCGACAGGAGAGTAAAAGCTAAACGCTGGCCATACCCTGAAATACTATTACACTGGGTGACGTAAAATTTGAATTGTGTGGCGCCCCTTGTGGTAAAAAATGCTAACTGCAACCTGAAAAAAAAAATCTAAAGGATATTTTTGCTCAGACTTCGCTGCATACAATGTCACCTTGACCTACAAAGTGCTTGTTTTTGTGCCTCTTGGTTTACTAGTTTGAACGCAATTACTCTTTTTCCATTGAGTATTCCGGTTCAAAAGTGGGGAGGCATAGGTGATCTGGGTCATAGATGATCTAGGTGTTGTAGATCAGCTATTGGGTTTGAAAAAAAATAAATAAATAAATAAATGGAATAAGATAACAAGATTCCGAGCCATGTGAAATAGAACATCAGCACGATTATTTAGTACTAATTCGGTAAGAAACTGCAGGTATGCAAACAGTTACCAGAACCCCTGTTGATAATGCATATGTTGAGCTTTTTGCAGATGGTACCAGGGTGAGGATTGATGACTCCACATCGGATATGCAGTGGTCACACAACAAGATGTCCTAGAAGCAGAAGCTCTGCCTCCGCATGTCACAGTACAAGAAGCGGAATTGAAGGCCCTCACTGAGGCGAGTAGAGTGGTGAGAGGTAAGACGGCAAACATTTACACTGACTCCCGGTATGCATTTGGCATAGCTCATGATTACGGCCCAATATGGAAGGCCAGACAGTTTTTTTACCTTAGCAGGACAACCAATTGAGAATGGTGCAGCTGTACAGAGTCGCATGGAGGCCCTGCTTCTACCTGACAAAGTTGAGAGTTCGCACCGAGTCCTACACTGGAGAGGCGAGAGACGACACCCTCGCTGACAGCGCAGCAAAGGCAGTGGCCCTCAAGCCGTGGAAGAAAGAAGAAAGATACTGACAGCATGAGTCAGTGGTAAAAAACTTTGGACATTGACAAAAATTTGGACTTTGATATGCTAAAAGACTTTTGCAGTTACAAGCCAGCAAGGAAGAAAAGAATAAATGGACTAATATGGGAGCAGCAGAAACAGGACAGCGTGTGGTGAACGGTCAACAGCACTTGCCCACCACAGTTCCTGTATCCCATGATGGCCCAGCTGATGGACGCAAAGACCCACCTAGTAAAGCAGCACTGACGACGACGCTTGAAAGAGGTTGGGCGACTTCTGGGTTCTCTGTAGCTGCTGCATCATTTGTCCAGTTTAGCATGATCTATGCCATAGGTGAGTCAGGGCAGAAGTAAATTTGCCACATCACACTTGCCGGGACCACTCTACCCATTTCAGGGATTGCAAATTGACTCCGTTCAGCTCCCACTTGTTGGGAAGTATGAATACGTGCTTGTTGTTGTTGATGTCTTTGCAGGTTGGAGGCCGACCCTGTTACCAAGGTAAACAAGTAGGTAACCGCAAAGAAGCTCATGAACGAGGTAAACTGTGAATATGGGGTACCAAAAGTGATTCAGAGTCAGACAGAGGTATAAACCTCGCAGGTGAATGTAACATGTCATGTCTGCTCTGGGTGTATCCCAGGCCTTTTACATACTCTACCACCTTTAGAGTAGTGGCAAGGTGGAGAGACGTAGTGGCACGCTAAAAGTAAGATACTTAAAAATGACGCCACTTTGGAAAGACTGTCATCCAATAGCCTTATACAGTGTTAGATATGAACCCAGGGGGGATCATACATTATCTCCCTACGAGATTGTTTGGGCTAGCCCCAAGGCTAGGTCGTTACTATCCTCAGTAGTTACAACTACAATCTGATGTGTTGACTGAGTATGTGATTTCCGTTGTTAAAGAACTAACCAAAGCCTATGCACAGGTGTTCTCTTCCAGACTCAGAGGCAGACACTGGGACACATATCTTGCAGCCTGGGGATTGGGTGTGCGTCAAGAAGTTCCCCAGGAAGCACCCTCTTGAGCCCCGATTTGATGGCCCCTACCAGGTGCTTCTGACTACTGCCACAGCTGTGAAACTAGCCGAAAGACTTACATGGATCCACGCTTCATACTGTAAGAAAGCTTCGGATCCGGGAGACCAGTCTTAGTTGTGCCAAAGACATTACTCTGGTTAGGGCTAGTGAGAGAGGAGGGTGGCAACTGGAATCCTTAGTCGGAAGAATATGAGGGTATGGTTACCTTCTAGTATAACTCGTCCAATGCTCAAGTAGCCGCATATTCCTCCGACTATTGTACTGTGGTCCCGTGTCTAGGCGCAAGATCCCACCGCAGGCCAGATTTAGCTCAGTCCAGCTGGTTATATGACTTATATACCCGGGGAATACAATATGTTTGCGCCACTGATAACGTCTGGGGAGAAGACTGCCGTTATTGGGGATTAGTGGGATGGAACACAGGAATAGACCGGTCCTATAAACCGCGAAGTGCCTTAAATAAGAAAGATAGGAGTGGGAAATCCCTAATTAGTCGTATAACCCTCCTTGAGAATAATAAAGGACAGCAGGAATTGGAAGGCTGAACTTAGTATGTTGCTTGGTTTTAATGCGGTTTTTACATTAACCATGGGAGATCCAAGCCCGGGGGACGGGGAGACTTATAGTCTGGGGACATACCGGTACGGGAGGACAGATCCCTTAGGGAAGTTTAAAATAAGGGGTATGGTAGATGCAGCCGAATGGAAGCCTTCACTTAGTCCCGTGCCCATAATTAACCCCCTCCGCCGTAAGATAAAGACCTTGACGAACATGATGATCATAGCCGACCCTACCTTTTGAGGACACCTTGACAGTAGCGACTGGCTACTCTGACCAGAATCTCTGGTTGGAGTTGATGAGGTACAATGCTAACAGGAGCACCAAGTCTAACTGTTGCGTGTGCGGTAGTGCCCGACTACACTCGGGGATGGTCCCCCTAAATCTCCCTGTAGATGCTGAAGAGTGGTTTATTAGTCTCTTCACGAACATTTCCGCTAATTACACTGTCCGTGAGAAATGGAAGAAGGAATACTCTATAACTACTTAAGTGTTTTGCACCGGAGAGAGTGTTACTGACTACCCTGGAAACTACACCTGCCGGGCAATTAGGCAGGGTAGAGGGAGATTTTTGGGGAACTCACCAATATTTCCCTTGTTTAAAAAAGGATGAAGAGCCAGTTCCGATAATGCCAACCACATACGCTACCAAAGGAAAGGAGAAATGTACTAGTACTGTGCCTGCCCCGATCTCCTAAGATGGATTGTCAGTGGAATTCCCATTTGCCAAGGGATAGTGCAGAAGACCTTAGGTTCCGGCGAGGGCACACCCTGTGGGGTGTTAACTTGAACAGATAGAGGGTATGGATGCCCGGAAATGAGCCCAGGGAATCCATGGCCTCCCTCTGAGGTGAGGTAGGGATCCCCCCCTCCTAGGAGTAGGGACTTACGGGCAGTGGGAAAACCCTGACGCAAGGGTGAGGCGACCTGGACGTGTTCACCATTAGGACTATCTCCAGGAGGGACATTGGTGTGGGTGAAGATTAGGGAGTCCCACGCCGTGCGTACCTGTGCACGCTACTAGTATTGTAACATTATGCTAGAGCGAGAAGAGAGACCCCTGGTGGTAGTTTTGATCTACACGTATACATTGACGTCATAGGATAGCCAAGGGGGGTACCTGACAAGTTTTAAAAATTAGAGACCAAGTTAAAACTAGATTCGAGTCCATTTTCCTGATCATTAGGGTAAATAAATGTTGACTGGATTAATTATGTTTATTATAATTAGCAGTGGTTTATAAATTATACTAGAGATGCCTTATAGGGACTAGTCGACCAATAGGACCTACCTCGACTATGACTTTTAAAATAGAATGACCTTAGATATGACTTTAGCTAAAAAGGGGAGTGTCTGTAAGATGATAGGGGAGACTTGTTGTACCTACATCCTAGACGACACGTGACCCGCGGGTAAAGACGCACTTGCCATTAAGAAGCTGACCGCACTAACTAAAAAGAGCTAACTTTTGGGACCAGCACTCGCCATGGATGAGCGGGTGGTAAAGGATCCTGGCACAGACGGGCGTCGCTGTTGTATGTGAACTGATGGTTACCTTTTCTGTTCTAGTCTGCTGTGTTATCCCCTGTGTCAGAGAGACCTGTGAAACTGATGCTGGAAAAGCCGCTCCCACCATGAGTTTGCTGGATGCATCCCCAGAAGGAGTGGACAAGTCCTACACCCCCTTGAAGACTCTAAAACGAACCTTCAACGCGCTCCAGTTATAGGCTCATGTGCAGAGAACTGTGAAAATTAGATAGAGAGTTAGAGGATAGACATTTTAAGGGGGGATTGTGATAGACATGATGATTATTTATAAAATGTCTATCGATTTGTATAACCCAAATGTATTATGCTATTGTAATGACTTCAGCCTAAGGTGGAACTCTGCTGCATAAGGAAAGAGTTAAATCACAGTGTTATGTTATTGCTTGAGTGTTTTCCCAGTCCTCCCCATCCCCCACACACAGAATCTTCTTGAACAAAGGGATATCTACTTTCACTTTCAGATTTGGACACATGTTAAAGACAAAGGCTTCTACTTGAGAGAGGTGGGGAGAAGGGGAGGCGGGGGATTCTATATGATCCGACAAATGAGAATCCTATATGTTACTGATGTAACCTGTTGCACGCCCATTGTGTGTCTGTACAATAAAAGGTCCTGTCTGGCTGTTTCTGGGCAGAGAGCCATTTTGGATATGAGGCTGATAGCTTGTGTCTAATTTGCTCCACGAAGTGTGCACACGATACAATTAGGAAAGCGACAAAATACCCCAAAAGCCTGCTGGAGAAAATCATAATCCAGATCAGTGGAGTCCCTGGGTGAGCGAGTGGATCTGTGAGGTCACAGCCTGGAACGTACAGAGATCGGCAGATGGCACGCAGAACTCAGGGGCCCGAAAATCTACAGAACACGGTAAGATTGCTTTATCTACCTGTGTCAAAGCTGGGTTCTGACTGCTTTTCTGCCTGTCCCTGATCCAGACTGGACCTTCACTGAAAGACAGGTAATAACTCTAGTTCTGTCCACTCGGAAAAATCACCATGTTACCTGTCTAGGGGTATTTTGTATGCTGTTATGTCTGAGACGGTTAAAAATTGTGTATACAAGACCAAGAGATAAATTCTGTGAGGGTTAATGTGTCGGGAGGGCGGACTCGGCTGTTTAAGTCTGAGGGAACACGCCAGTGACACGTGCTCCTAGGTAATACTAGTGTGAGGTTAGGAAGATTTATGATACGTATACTTACCTTTATGATTGAGCGTGTTATGTTCTCATATGTGAAAAGGTATTTACGGGTGAATATAGCCGTGGTGTGACGGCTGGCTCCAGAAACTCTTGGTCATTGAAAATAATCGTCAGTCTCTGTGTATAGCTAAATGTCCTGTCTAGGACGTGTACAGGAAGTGCTCTTCGGGATTGCTAGTAGACCTTGGGTTGATATAAAGGTGGATGAGATATATATATACCCTGAGCCATTGTGGGTATTCTCCAGTAATCCCGTCTGTCTGCTATTATAGAAAGAATGTGCAGTGTTTATTATTGCGGGGAGGGGTGCTGATAAGAGAGTGAACTGAAAGCTTTTTTCAATTAACCCTTTCTGTTTCCTTTGTCTTTTCTGAGTGGGAAAGAGAGGTTATATGGGAAGGATTTGAAGAAAGCAGATTTTACAAAAGGAACACTTCGAAGTTTCTGGACACCGTATAGAATAGAATAAGCAGGCAGAATAGAATGAGGGATCAGTACAGGATGATTTGGAATATGCAAAACATGTAGAAATGTTATACAAAGAGAAGGATCAGGAAAAGTTGCAGAAAGGAATGTTAGGTCATGGACAGATAAGCAGAAATGAGTATGGACAGGTAAGATAGACTGTAGAAAGTTTTCAGAAGATGAGCAGGAAGCCCAGCAGAAAGAAAGGTGTTTTTAGATTGCTAGGAGGAGGTATAACGTAGTTAAGAGATTGAAGAGGAGAAAGCATGTAGGGGGGTATGTGTATTGCTTATGAACAATGTAATGCCTTTGTGTTGACTACAGCCCCTCCCTGTAATGGCGGCCGCGCTTGCAATGTTTACAATCCAACATAGTGTGACTCTGCAGTAAATGTAGTGAGGCCTGCCCCCACCCTGAAGTTACTTCCCCCCATGTGCTCACTTTCAGGGTGTGTGATGTTACTTCCGGTCCCTCCCCATCCGGGACAGGACCTGGGCCCGCCCATTCCTCCAGCGGCCATTTTGCCTCACCTGGGAGATCTGTAGCCCCGCCCCTTTCTGCCTCTGGCGGCCATTTTGCTGCATTTGGGAGGCCTATATTCCCCAATGCCACTGTATCCAGTGCTAACATCATGATTGTCTGAAGTAAGGTTTTGTTTGACCAGACTTTGTTACGCTCCAAGATGTGGCCACTTTGGATGTGTGATAAGTTCAGGGAAACAAACCTTTGTGAAGATGCAGCTTGGGACATAGTAGATGACTAAGCTGGTTTATAGTGCATGGAAGATTGGAGTTGATGCATGGGGGGCAGAGACCAGGAATCCATGACAGGGGACGCTCTCTCATGTTTCCAGGGGCTCTGTTTTCCACTGCCCGCTTCTCCAATGGATACTCAGACAGATGATGTTACGGAAGGCTCCTACAGATTAAATAATTTCCCTATAGTCACCCAGCAAACTTTTTCATACAATTTGGTGAAGTAATTTTACTTTTTATGTGAAGAAAGAGGGACTGAATTGCCCAGAGTAGGATGTTAATTCATCCGTATTCTTTAGTTTTTCTTTAAGCCTTTTGTATATTCTAGTGTCAGTCTACACTGAAGCTATAATTATATTCCGACAGGAGAGTAAAAGCTAAACGCTGGCCATACCCTGAAATACTATTACACTGGGTGACGTAAAATTTGAATTGTGTGGCGCCCCTTGTGGTAAAAAATGCTAACTGCAACCTGAAAAAAAAAATCTAAAGGATATTTTTGCTCAGACTTCGCTGCATACAATGTCACCTTGACCTACAAAGTGCTTGTTTTTGTGCCTCTTGGTTTACTAGTTTGAACGCAATTACTCTTTTTCCATTGAGTATTCCGGTTCAAAAGTGGGGAGGCATAGGTGATCTGGGTCATAGATGATCTAGGTGTTGTAGATCAGCTATTGGGTTTGAAAAAAAATAAATAAATAAATAAATGGAATAAGATAACAAGATTCCGAGCCATGTGAAATAGAACATCAGCACGATTATTTAGTACTAATTCGGTAAGAAACTGCAGGTATGCAAACAGTTACCAGAACCCCTGTTGATAATGCATATGTTGAGCTTTTTGCAGATGGTACCAGGGTGAGGATTGATGACTCCACATCGGATATGCAGTGGTCACACAACAAGATGTCCTAGAAGCAGAAGCTCTGCCTCCGCATGTCACAGTACAAGAAGCGGAATTGAAGGCCCTCACTGAGGCGAGTAGAGTGGTGAGAGGTAAGACGGCAAACATTTACACTGACTCCCGGTATGCATTTGGCATAGCTCATGATTACGGCCCAATATGGAAGGCCAGACAGTTTTTTTACCTTAGCAGGACAACCAATTGAGAATGGTGCAGCTGTACAGAGTCGCATGGAGGCCCTGCTTCTACCTGACAAAGTTGAGAGTTCGCACCGAGTCCTACACTGGAGAGGCGAGAGACGACACCCTCGCTGACAGCGCAGCAAAGGCAGTGGCCCTCAAGCCGTGGAAGAAAGAAGAAAGATACTGACAGCATGAGTCAGTGGTAAAAAACTTTGGACATTGACAAAAATTTGGACTTTGATATGCTAAAAGACTTTTGCAGTTACAAGCCAGCAAGGAAGAAAAGAATAAATGGACTAATATGGGAGCAGCAGAAACAGGACAGCGTGTGGTGAACGGTCAACAGCACTTGCCCACCACAGTTCCTGTATCCCATGATGGCCCAGCTGATGGACGCAAAGACCCACCTAGTAAAGCAGCACTGACGACGACGCTTGAAAGAGGTTGGGCGACTTCTGGGTTCTCTGTAGCTGCTGCATCATTTGTCCAGTTTAGCATGATCTATGCCATAGGTGAGTCAGGGCAGAAGTAAATTTGCCACATCACACTTGCCGGGACCACTCTACCCATTTCAGGGATTGCAAATTGACTCCGTTCAGCTCCCACTTGTTGGGAAGTATGAATACGTGCTTGTTGTTGTTGATGTCTTTGCAGGTTGGAGGCCGACCCTGTTACCAAGGTAAACAAGTAGGTAACCGCAAAGAAGCTCATGAACGAGGTAAACTGTGAATATGGGGTACCAAAAGTGATTCAGAGTCAGACAGAGGTATAAACCTCGCAGGTGAATGTAACATGTCATGTCTGCTCTGGGTGTATCCCAGGCCTTTTACATACTCTACCACCTTTAGAGTAGTGGCAAGGTGGAGAGACGTAGTGGCACGCTAAAAGTAAGATACTTAAAAATGACGCCACTTTGGAAAGACTGTCATCCAATAGCCTTATACAGTGTTAGATATGAACCCAGGGGGGATCATACATTATCTCCCTACGAGATTGTTTGGGCTAGCCCCAAGGCTAGGTCGTTACTATCCTCAGTAGTTACAACTACAATCTGATGTGTTGACTGAGTATGTGATTTCCGTTGTTAAAGAACTAACCAAAGCCTATGCACAGGTGTTCTCTTCCAGACTCAGAGGCAGACACTGGGACACATATCTTGCAGCCTGGGGATTGGGTGTGCGTCAAGAAGTTCCCCAGGAAGCACCCTCTTGAGCCCCGATTTGATGGCCCCTACCAGGTGCTTCTGACTACTGCCACAGCTGTGAAACTAGCCGAAAGACTTACATGGATCCACGCTTCATACTGTAAGAAAGCTTCGGATCCGGGAGACCAGTCTTAGTTGTGCCAAAGACATTACTCTGGTTAGGGCTAGTGAGAGAGGAGGGTGGCAACTGGAATCCTTAGTCGGAAGAATATGAGGGTATGGTTACCTTCTAGTATAACTCGTCCAATGCTCAAGTAGCCGCATATTCCTCCGACTATTGTACTGTGGTCCCGTGTCTAGGCGCAAGATCCCACCGCAGGCCAGATTTAGCTCAGTCCAGCTGGTTATATGACTTATATACCCGGGGAATACAATATGTTTGCGCCACTGATAACGTCTGGGGAGAAGACTGCCGTTATTGGGGATTAGTGGGATGGAACACAGGAATAGACCGGTCCTATAAACCGCGAAGTGCCTTAAATAAGAAAGATAGGAGTGGGAAATCCCTAATTAGTCGTATAACCCTCCTTGAGAATAATAAAGGACAGCAGGAATTGGAAGGCTGAACTTAGTATGTTGCTTGGTTTTAATGCGGTTTTTACATTAACCATGGGAGATCCAAGCCCGGGGGACGGGGAGACTTATAGTCTGGGGACATACCGGTACGGGAGGACAGATCCCTTAGGGAAGTTTAAAATAAGGGGTATGGTAGATGCAGCCGAATGGAAGCCTTCACTTAGTCCCGTGCCCATAATTAACCCCCTCCGCCGTAAGATAAAGACCTTGACGAACATGATGATCATAGCCGACCCTACCTTTTGAGGACACCTTGACAGTAGCGACTGGCTACTCTGACCAGAATCTCTGGTTGGAGTTGATGAGGTACAATGCTAACAGGAGCACCAAGTCTAACTGTTGCGTGTGCGGTAGTGCCCGACTACACTCGGGGATGGTCCCCCTAAATCTCCCTGTAGATGCTGAAGAGTGGTTTATTAGTCTCTTCACGAACATTTCCGCTAATTACACTGTCCGTGAGAAATGGAAGAAGGAATACTCTATAACTACTTAAGTGTTTTGCACCGGAGAGAGTGTTACTGACTACCCTGGAAACTACACCTGCCGGGCAATTAGGCAGGGTAGAGGGAGATTTTTGGGGAACTCACCAATATTTCCCTTGTTTAAAAAAGGATGAAGAGCCAGTTCCGATAATGCCAACCACATACGCTACCAAAGGAAAGGAGAAATGTACTAGTACTGTGCCTGCCCCGATCTCCTAAGATGGATTGTCAGTGGAATTCCCATTTGCCAAGGGATAGTGCAGAAGACCTTAGGTTCCGGCGAGGGCACACCCTGTGGGGTGTTAACTTGAACAGATAGAGGGTATGGATGCCCGGAAATGAGCCCAGGGAATCCATGGCCTCCCTCTGAGGTGAGGTAGGGATCCCCCCCTCCTAGGAGTAGGGACTTACGGGCAGTGGGAAAACCCTGACGCAAGGGTGAGGCGACCTGGACGTGTTCACCATTAGGACTATCTCCAGGAGGGACATTGGTGTGGGTGAAGATTAGGGAGTCCCACGCCGTGCGTACCTGTGCACGCTACTAGTATTGTAACATTATGCTAGAGCGAGAAGAGAGACCCCTGGTGGTAGTTTTGATCTACACGTATACATTGACGTCATAGGATAGCCAAGGGGGGTACCTGACAAGTTTTAAAAATTAGAGACCAAGTTAAAACTAGATTCGAGTCCATTTTCCTGATCATTAGGGTAAATAAATGTTGACTGGATTAATTATGTTTATTATAATTAGCAGTGGTTTATAAATTATACTAGAGATGCCTTATAGGGACTAGTCGACCAATAGGACCTACCTCGACTATGACTTTTAAAATAGAATGACCTTAGATATGACTTTAGCTAAAAAGGGGAGTGTCTGTAAGATGATAGGGGAGACTTGTTGTACCTACATCCTAGACGACACGTGACCCGCGGGTAAAGACGCACTTGCCATTAAGAAGCTGACCGCACTAACTAAAAAGAGCTAACTTTTGGGACCAGCACTCGCTATGGATGAGCGGGTGGTAAAGGATCCTGGCACAGACGGGCGTCGCTGTTGTATGTGAACTGATGGTTACCTTTTCTGTTCTAGTCTGCTGTGTTATCCCCTGTGTCAGAGAGACCTGTGAAACTGATGCTGGAAAAGCCGCTCCCACCATGAGTTTGCTGGATGCATCCCCAGAAGGAGTGGACAAGTCCTACACCCCCTTGAAGACTCTAAAACGAACCTTCAACGCGCTCCAGTTATAGGCTCATGTGCAGAGAACTGTGAAAATTAGATAGAGAGTTAGAGGATAGACATTTTAAGGGGGGATTGTGATAGACATGATGATTATTTATAAAATGTCTATCGATTTGTATAACCCAAATGTATTATGCTATTGTAATGACTTCAGCCTAAGGTGGAACTCTGCTGCATAAGGAAAGAGTTAAATCACAGTGTTATGTTATTGCTTGAGTGTTTTCCCAGTCCTCCCCATCCCCCACACACAGAATCTTCTTGAACAAAGGGATATCTACTTTCACTTTCAGATTTGGACACATGTTAAAGACAAAGGCTTCTACTTGAGAGAGGTGGGGAGAAGGGGAGGCGGGGGATTCTATATGATCCGACAAATGAGAATCCTATATGTTACTGATGTAACCTGTTGCACGCCCATTGTGTGTCTGTACAATAAAAGGTCCTGTCTGGCTGTTTCTGGGCAGAGAGCCATTTTGGATATGAGGCTGATAGCTTGTGTCTAATTTGCTCCACGAAGTGTGCACACGATACAATTAGGAAAGCGACAAAATACCCCAAAAGCCTGCTGGAGAAAATCATAATCCAGATCAGTGGAGTCCCTGGGTGAGCGAGTGGATCTGTGAGGTCACAGCCTGGAACGTACAGAGATCGGCAGATGGCACGCAGAACTCAGGGGCCCGAAAATCTACAGAACACGGTAAGATTGCTTTATCTACCTGTGTCAAAGCTGGGTTCTGACTGCTTTTCTGCCTGTCCCTGATCCAGACTGGACCTTCACTGAAAGACAGGTAATAACTCTAGTTCTGTCCACTCGGAAAAATCACCATGTTACCTGTCTAGGGGTATTTTGTATGCTGTTATGTCTGAGACGGTTAAAAATTGTGTATACAAGACCAAGAGATAAATTCTGTGAGGGTTAATGTGTCGGGAGGGCGGACTCGGCTGTTTAAGTCTGAGGGAACACGCCAGTGACACGTGCTCCTAGGTAATACTAGTGTGAGGTTAGGAAGATTTATGATACGTATACTTACCTTTATGATTGAGCGTGTTATGTTCTCATATGTGAAAAGGTATTTACGGGTGAATATAGCCGTGGTGTGACGGCTGGCTCCAGAAACTCTTGGTCATTGAAAATAATCGTCAGTCTCTGTGTATAGCTAAATGTCCTGTCTAGGACGTGTACAGGAAGTGCTCTTCGGGATTGCTAGTAGACCTTGGGTTGATATAAAGGTGGATGAGATATATATATACCCTGAGCCATTGTGGGTATTCTCCAGTAATCCCGTCTGTCTGCTATTATAGAAAGAATGTGCAGTGTTTATTATTGCGGGGAGGGGTGCTGATAAGAGAGTGAACTGAAAGCTTTTTTCAATTAACCCTTTCTGTTTCCTTTGTCTTTTCTGAGTGGGAAAGAGAGGTTATATGGGAAGGATTTGAAGAAAGCAGATTTTACAAAAGGAACACTTCGAAGTTTCTGGACACCGTATAGAATAGAATAAGCAGGCAGAATAGAATGAGGGATCAGTACAGGATGATTTGGAATATGCAAAACATGTAGAAATGTTATACAAAGAGAAGGATCAGGAAAAGTTGCAGAAAGGAATGTTAGGTCATGGACAGATAAGCAGAAATGAGTATGGACAGGTAAGATAGACTGTAGAAAGTTTTCAGAAGATGAGCAGGAAGCCCAGCAGAAAGAAAGGTGTTTTTAGATTGCTAGGAGGAGGTATAACGTAGTTAAGAGATTGAAGAGGAGAAAGCATGTAGGGGGGTATGTGTATTGCTTATGAACAATGTAATGCCTTTGTGTTGACTACAGCCCCTCCCTGTAATGGCGGCCGCGCTTGCAATGTTTACAATCCAACATAGTGTGACTCTGCAGTAAATGTAGTGAGGCCTGCCCCCACCCTGAAGTTACTTCCCCCCATGTGCTCACTTTCAGGGTGTGTGATGTTACTTCCGGTCCCTCCCCATCCGGGACAGGACCTGGGCCCGCCCATTCCTCCAGCGGCCATTTTGCCTCACCTGGGAGATCTGTAGCCCCGCCCCTTTCTGCCTCTGGCGGCCATTTTGCTGCATTTGGGAGGCCTATATTCCCCAATGCCACTGTATCCAGTGCTAACATCATGATTGTCTGAAGTAAGGTTTTGTTTGACCAGACTTTGTTACGCTCCAAGATGTGGCCACTTTGGATGTGTGATAAGTTCAGGGAAACAAACCTTTGTGAAGATGCAGCTTGGGACATAGTAGATGACTAAGCTGGTTTATAGTGCATGGAAGATTGGAGTTGATGCATGGGGGGCAGAGACCAGGAATCCATGACAGGGGACGCTCTCTCATGTTTCCAGGGGCTCTGTTTTCCACTGCCCGCTTCTCCAATGGATACTCAGACAGATGATGTTACGGAAGGCTCCTACAGATTAAATAATTTCCCTATAGTCACCCAGCAAACTTTTTCATACAATTTGGTGAAGTAATTTTACTTTTTATGTGAAGAAAGAGGGACTGAATTGCCCAGAGTAGGATGTTAATTCATCCGTATTCTTTAGTTTTTCTTTAAGCCTTTTGTATATTCTAGTGTCAGTCTACACTGAAGCTATAATTATATTCCGACAGGAGAGTAAAAGCTAAACGCTGGCCATACCCTGAAATACTATTACACTGGGTGACGTAAAATTTGAATTGTGTGGCGCCCCTTGTGGTAAAAAATGCTAACTGCAACCTGAAAAAAAAAATCTAAAGGATATTTTTGCTCAGACTTCGCTGCATACAATGTCACCTTGACCTACAAAGTGCTTGTTTTTGTGCCTCTTGGTTTACTAGTTTGAACGCAATTACTCTTTTTCCATTGAGTATTCCGGTTCAAAAGTGGGGAGGCATAGGTGATCTGGGTCATAGATGATCTAGGTGTTGTAGATCAGCTATTGGGTTTGAAAAAAAATAAATAAATAAATAAATGGAATAAGATAACAAGATTCCGAGCCATGTGAAATAGAACATCAGCACGATTATTTAGTACTAATTCGGTAAGAAACTGCAGGTATGCAAACAGTTACCAGAACCCCTGTTGATAATGCATATGTTGAGCTTTTTGCAGATGGTACCAGGGTGAGGATTGATGACTCCACATCGGATATGCAGTGGTCACACAACAAGATGTCCTAGAAGCAGAAGCTCTGCCTCCGCATGTCACAGTACAAGAAGCGGAATTGAAGGCCCTCACTGAGGCGAGTAGAGTGGTGAGAGGTAAGACGGCAAACATTTACACTGACTCCCGGTATGCATTTGGCATAGCTCATGATTACGGCCCAATATGGAAGGCCAGACAGTTTTTTTACCTTAGCAGGACAACCAATTGAGAATGGTGCAGCTGTACAGAGTCGCATGGAGGCCCTGCTTCTACCTGACAAAGTTGAGAGTTCGCACCGAGTCCTACACTGGAGAGGCGAGAGACGACACCCTCGCTGACAGCGCAGCAAAGGCAGTGGCCCTCAAGCCGTGGAAGAAAGAAGAAAGATACTGACAGCATGAGTCAGTGGTAAAAAACTTTGGACATTGACAAAAATTTGGACTTTGATATGCTAAAAGACTTTTGCAGTTACAAGCCAGCAAGGAAGAAAAGAATAAATGGACTAATATGGGAGCAGCAGAAACAGGACAGCGTGTGGTGAACGGTCAACAGCACTTGCCCACCACAGTTCCTGTATCCCATGATGGCCCAGCTGATGGACGCAAAGACCCACCTAGTAAAGCAGCACTGACGACGACGCTTGAAAGAGGTTGGGCGACTTCTGGGTTCTCTGTAGCTGCTGCATCATTTGTCCAGTTTAGCATGATCTATGCCATAGGTGAGTCAGGGCAGAAGTAAATTTGCCACATCACACTTGCCGGGACCACTCTACCCATTTCAGGGATTGCAAATTGACTCCGTTCAGCTCCCACTTGTTGGGAAGTATGAATACGTGCTTGTTGTTGTTGATGTCTTTGCAGGTTGGAGGCCGACCCTGTTACCAAGGTAAACAAGTAGGTAACCGCAAAGAAGCTCATGAACGAGGTAAACTGTGAATATGGGGTACCAAAAGTGATTCAGAGTCAGACAGAGGTATAAACCTCGCAGGTGAATGTAACATGTCATGTCTGCTCTGGGTGTATCCCAGGCCTTTTACATACTCTACCACCTTTAGAGTAGTGGCAAGGTGGAGAGACGTAGTGGCACGCTAAAAGTAAGATACTTAAAAATGACGCCACTTTGGAAAGACTGTCATCCAATAGCCTTATACAGTGTTAGATATGAACCCAGGGGGGATCATACATTATCTCCCTACGAGATTGTTTGGGCTAGCCCCAAGGCTAGGTCGTTACTATCCTCAGTAGTTACAACTACAATCTGATGCGTTGACTGAGTATGTGATTTCCGTTGTTAAAGAACTAACCAAAGCCTATGCACAGGTGTTCTCTTCCAGACTCAGAGGCAGACACTGGGACACATATCTTGCAGCCTGGGGATTGGGTGTGCGTCAAGAAGTTCCCCAGGAAGCACCCTCTTGAGCCCCGATTTGATGGCCCCTACCAGGTGCTTCTGACTACTGCCACAGCTGTGAAACTAGCCGAAAGACTTACATGGATCCACGCTTCATACTGTAAGAAAGCTTCGGATCCGGGAGACCAGTCTTAGTTGTGCCAAAGACATTACTCTGGTTAGGGCTAGTGAGAGAGGAGGGTGGCAACTGGAATCCTTAGTCGGAAGAATATGAGGGTATGGTTACCTTCTAGTATAACTCGTCCAATGCTCAAGTAGCCGCATATTCCTCCGACTATTGTACTGTGGTCCCGTGTCTAGGCGCAAGATCCCACCGCAGGCCAGATTTAGCTCAGTCCAGCTGGTTATATGACTTATATACCCGGGGAATACAATGTGTTTGCGCCACTGATAACGTCTGGGGAGAAGACTGCCGTTATTGGGGATTAGTGGGATGGAACACAGGAATAGACCGGTCCTATAAACCGCGAAGTGCCTTAAATAAGAAAGATAGGAGTGGGAAATCCCTAATTAGTCGTATAACCCTCCTTGAGAATAATAAAGGACAGCAGGAATTGGAAGGCTGAACTTAGTATGTTGCTTGGTTTTAATGCGGTTTTTACATTAACCATGGGAGATCCAAGCCCGAGGGACGGGGAGACTTATAGTCTGGGGACATACCGGTACGGGAGGACAGATCCCTTAGGGAAGTTTAAAATAAGGGGTATGGTAGATGCAGCCGAATGGAAGCCTTCACTTAGTCCCGTGCCCATAATTAACCCCCTCCGCCGTAAGATAAAGACCTTGACGAACATGATGATCATAGCCGACCCTACCTTTTGAGGACACCTTGACAGTAGCGACTGGCTACTCTGACCAGAATCTCTGGTTGGAGTTGATGAGGTACAATGCTAACAGGAGCACCAAGTCTAACTGTTGCGTGTGCGGTAGTGCCCGACTACACTCGGGGATGGTCCCCCTAAATCTCCCTGTAGATGCTGAAGAGTGGTTTATTAGTCTCTTCACGAACATTTCCGCTAATTACACTGTCCGTGAGAAATGGAAGAAGGAATACTCTATAACTACTTAAGTGTTTTGCACCGGAGAGAGTGTTACTGACTACCCTGGAAACTACACCTGCCGGGCAATTAGGCAGGGTAGAGGGAGATTTTTGGGGAACTCACCAATATTTCCCTTGTTTAAAAAAGGATGAAGAGCCAGTTCCGATAATGCCAACCACATACGCTACCAAAGGAAAGGAGAAATGTACTAGTACTGTGCCTGCCCCGATCTCCTAAGATGGATTGTCAGTGGAATTCCCATTTGCCAAGGGATAGTGCAGAAGACCTTAGGTTCCGGCGAGGGCACACCCTGTGGGGTGTTAACTTGAACAGATAGAGGGTATGGATGCCCGGAAATGAGCCCAGGGAATCCATGGCCTCCCTCTGAGGTGAGGTAGGGATCCCCCCCTCCTAGGAGTAGGGACTTACGGGCAGTGGGAAAACCCTGACGCAAGGGTGAGGCGACCTGGACGTGTTCACCATTAGGACTATCTCCAGGAGGGACATTGGTGTGGGTGAAGATTAGGGAGTCCCACGCCGTGCGTACCTGTGCACGCTACTAGTATTGTAACATTATGCTAGAGCGAGAAGAGAGACCCCTGGTGGTAGTTTTGATCTACACGTATACATTGACGTCATAGGATAGCCAAGGGGGGTACCTGACAAGTTTTAAAAATTAGAGACCAAGTTAAAACTAGATTCGAGTCCATTTTCCTGATCATTAGGGTAAATAAATGTTGACTGGATTAATTATGTTTATTATAATTAGCAGTGGTTTATAAATTATACTAGAGATGCCTTATAGGGACTAGTCGACCAATAGGACCTACCTCGACTATGACTTTTAAAATAGAATGACCTTAGATATGACTTTAGCTAAAAAGGGGAGTGTCTGTAAGATGATAGGGGAGACTTGTTGTACCTACATCCTAGACGACACGTGACCCGCGGGTAAAGACGCACTTGCCATTAAGAAGCTGACCGCACTAACTAAAAAGAGCTAACTTTTGGGACCAGCACTCGCCATGGATGAGCGGGTGGTAAAGGATCCTGGCACAGACGGGCGTCGCTGTTGTATGTGAACTGATGGTTACCTTTTCTGTTCTAGTCTGCTGTGTTATCCCCTGTGTCAGAGAGACCTGTGAAACTGATGCTGGAAAAGCCGCTCCCACCATGAGTTTGCTGGATGCATCCCCAGAAGGAGTGGACAAGTCCTACACCCCCTTGAAGACTCTAAAACGAACCTTCAACGCGCTCCAGTTATAGGCTCATGTGCAGAGAACTGTGAAAATTAGATAGAGAGTTAGAGGATAGACATTTTAAGGGGGGATTGTGATAGACATGATGATTATTTATAAAATGTCTATCGATTTGTATAACCCAAATGTATTATGCTATTGTAATGACTTCAGCCTAAGGTGGAACTCTGCTGCATAAGGAAAGAGTTAAATCACAGTGTTATGTTATTGCTTGAGTGTTTTCCCAGTCCTCCCCATCCCCCACACACAGAATCTTCTTGAACAAAGGGATATCTACTTTCACTTTCAGATTTGGACACATGTTAAAGACAAAGGCTTCTACTTGAGAGAGGTGGGGAGAAGGGGAGGCGGGGGATTCTATATGATCCGACAAATGAGAATCCTATATGTTACTGATGTAACCTGTTGCACGCCCATTGTGTGTCTGTACAATAAAAGGTCCTGTCTGGCTGTTTCTGGGCAGAGAGCCATTTTGGATATGAGGCTGATAGCTTGTGTCTAATTTGCTCCACGAAGTGTGCACACGATACAATTAGGAAAGCGACAAAATACCCCAAAAGCCTGCTGGAGAAAATCATAATCCAGATCAGTGGAGTCCCTGGGTGAGCGAGTGGATCTGTGAGGTCACAGCCTGGAACGTACAGAGATCGGCAGATGGCACGCAGAACTCAGGGGCCCGAAAATCTGCAGAACACGGTAAGATTGCTTTATCTACCTGTGTCAAAGCTGGGTTCTGACTGCTTTTCTGCCTGTTCCTGATCCAGACTGGACCTTCACTGAAAGACAGGTAATAACTCTAGTTCTGTCCACTCGGAAAAATCACCATGTTACCTGTCTAGGGGTATTTTGTATGCTGTTATGTCTGAGACGGTTAAAAATTGTGTATACAAGACCAAGAGATAAATTCTGTGAGGGTTAATGTGTCGGGAGGGCGGACTCGGCTGTTTAAGTCTGAGGGAACACGCCAGTGACACGTGCTCCTAGGTAATACTAGTGTGAGGTTAGGAAGATTTATGATACGTATACTTACCTTTATGATTGAGCGTGTTATGTTCTCATATGTGAAAAGGTATTTACGGGTGAATATAGCCGTGGTGTGACGGCTGGCTCCAGAAACTCTTGGTCATTGAAAATAATCGTCAGTCTCTGTGTATAGCTAAATGTCCTGTCTAGGACGTGTACAGGAAGTGCTCTTCGGGATTGCTAGTAGACCTTGGGTTGATATAAAGGTGGATGAGATATATATATACCCTGAGCCATTGTGAGTATTCTCCAGTAATCCTGTCTGTCTGCTATTATAGAAAGAATGTGCAGTGTTTATTATTGCGGGGAGGGGTGCTGATAAGAGAGTGAACTGAAAGCTTTTTTCAATTAACCCTTTCTGTTTCCTTTGTCTTTTCTGAGTGGGAAAGAGAGGTTATATGGGAAGGATTTGAAGAAAGCAGATTTTACAAAAGGAACACTTTGAAGTTTCTGGACACCGTATAGAATAGAATAAGCAGGCAGAATAGAATGAGGGATCAGTACAGGATGTTTTGGAATATGCAAAACATGTAGAAATGTTATACAAAGAGAAGGATCAGGAAAAGTTGCAGAAAGGAATGTTAGGTCATGGACAGATAAGCAGAAATGAGTATGGACAGGTAAGATAGACTGTAGAAAGTTTTCAGAAGATGAGCAGGAAGCCCAGCAGAAAGAAAGGTGTTTTTAGATTGCTAGGAGGAGGTATAACGTAGTTAAGAGATTGAAGAGGAGAAAGCATGTAGGGGGGTATGTGTATTGCTTATGAACAATGTAATGCCTTTGTGTTGACTACAGCCCCTCCCTGTAATGGCGGCCGCGCTTGCAATGTTTACAATCCAACATAGTGTGACTCTGCAGTAAATGTAGTGAGGCCTGCCCCCACCCTGAAGTTACTTCCCCCCATGTGCTCACTTTCAGGGTGTGTGATGTTACTTCCGGTCCCTCCCCATCCGGGACAGGACCTGGGCCCGCCCATTCCTCCAGCGGCCATTTTGCCTCACCTGGGAGATCTGTAGCCCCGCCCCTTTCTGCCTCTGGCGGCCATTTTGCTGCATTTGGGAGGCCTATATTCCCCAATGCCACTGTATCCAGTGCTAACATCATGATTGTCTGAAGTAAGGTTTTGTTTGACCAGACTTTGTTACGCTCCAAGATGTGGCCACTTTGGATGTGTGATAAGTTCAGGGAAACAAACCTTTGTGAAGATGCAGCTTGGGACATAGTAGATGACTAAGCTGGTTTATAGTGCATGGAAGATTGGAGTTGATGCATGGGGGGCAGAGACCAGGAATACATGACAGGGGGCGCTCTCTCATGTTTCCAGGGGCTCTGTTTTCCACTGCCCGCTTCTCCAATGGATACTCAGACAGATGATGTTACGGAAGGCTCCTACAGATGAAATAATTTCCCTATAGTCACCCAGCAAACTTTTTCATGCAATTTGGTGAAGTAATTTTACTTTTTATGTGAAGAAAGAGGGACTGAATTGCCCAGAGTAGGATGTTAATTCATCCGTATTCTTTAGTTTTTCTTTAAGCCTTTTGTATATTCTAGTGTCAGTCTACACTGAAGCTATAATTATATTCCGACAGGAGAGTAAAAGCTAAACGCTGGCCATACCCTGAAATACTATTACACTGGGTGACGTAAAATTTGAATTGTGTGGCGCCCCTTGTGGTAAAAAATGCTAACTGCAACCTGAAAAAAAAATCTAAAGGATATTTTTGCTCAGACTTCGCTGCATACAATGTCACCTTGACCTACAAAGTGCTTGTTTTTGTGCCTCTTGGTTTACTAGTTTGAACGCAATTACTCTTTTTCCATTGAGTATTCCGGTTCAAAAGTGGGGAGGCATAGGTGATCTGGGTCATAGATGATCTAGGTGTTGTAGATCAGCTATTGGGTTTGAAAAAAATAAAAATAAATAAATAAATGGAATAAGATAACAAGATTCCGAGCCATGTGAAATAGAACATCAGCACGATTATTTAGTACTAATTTGGTAAGAAACTGCAGGTATGCAAACAGTTACCAGAACCCCTGTTGATAATGCATATGTTGAGCTTTTTGCAGATGGTACCAGGGTGAGGATTGATGACTCCACATCGGATATGCAGTGGTCACACAACAAGATGTCCTAGAAGCAGAAGCTCTGCCTCCGCATGTCACAGTACAAGAAGCGGAATTGAAGGCCCTCACTGAGGCGAGTAGAGTGGTGAGAGGTAAGACGGCAAACATTTACACTGACTCCCGGTATGCATTTGGCATAGCTCATGATTACGGCCCAATATGGAAGGCCAGACAGTTTTTTTTACCTTAGCAGGACAACCAATTGAGAATGGTGCAGCTGTACAGAGTCGCATGGAGGCCCTGCTTCTACCTGACAAAGTTGAGAGTTCGCACCGAGTCCTACACTGGAGAGGCGAGAGACGACACCCTCGCTGACAGCGCAGCAAAGGCAGTGGCCCTCAAGCCATGGAAGAAAGAAGAAAGATACTGACAGCATGAGTCAGTGGTAAAAAACTTTGGACATTGACAAAAATTTGGACTTTGATATGCTAAAAGACTTTTGCAGTTACAAGCCAGCAAGGAAGAAAAGAATAAATGGACTAATATGGGAGCAGCAGAAACAGGACAGCGTGTGGTGAACGGTCAACAGCACTTGCCCACCACAGTTCCTGTATCCCATGATGGCCCAGCTGATGGACGCAAAGACCCACCTAGTAAAGCAGCACTGACGACGACGCTTGAAAGAGGTTGGGCGACTTCTGGGTTCTCTGTAGCTGCTGCATCATTTGTCCAGTTTAGCATGATCTATGCCATAGGTGAGTCAGGGCAGAAGTAAATTTGCCACATCCCACTTGCCGGGACCACTCTACCCATTTCAGGGATTGCAAATTGACTCCGTTCAGCTCCCACTTGTTGGGAAGTATGAATACGTGCTTGTTGTTGTTGATGTCTTTGCAGGTTGGAGGCCGACCCTGTTACCAAGGTAAACAAGTAGGTAACCGCAAAGAAGCTCATGAACGAGGTAAACTGTGAATATGGGGTACCAAAAGTGATTCAGAGTCAGACAGAGGTATAAACCTCGCAGGTGAATGTAACATGTCATGTCTGCTCTGGGTGTATCCCAGGCCTTTTACATACTCTACCACCTTTAGAGTAGTGGCAAGGTGGAGAGACGTAGTGGCACGCTAAAAGTAAGATACTTAAAAATGACGCCACTTTGGAAAGACTGTCATCCAATAGCCTTATACAGTGTTAGATATGAACCCAGGGGGGATCATACATTATCTCCCTACGAGATTGTTTGGGCTAGCCCCAAGGCTAGGTCGTTACTATCCTCAGTAGTTACAACTACAATCTGATGTGTTGACTGAGTATGTGATTTCCGTTGTTAAAGAACTAACCAAAGCCTATGCACAGGTGTTCTCTTCCAGACTCAGAGGCATACACTGGGACACATATCTTGCAGCCTGGGGATTGGGTGTGCATCAAGAAGTTCCCCAGGAAGCACCCTCTTGAGCCCCGATTTGATGGCCCCTACCAGGTGCTTCTGACTACTGCCACAGCTGTGAAACTAGCCGAAAGACTTACATGGATCCACGCTTCATACTGTAAGAAAGCTTCGGATCCGGGAGACCAGTCTTAGTTGTGCCAAAGACATTACTCTGGTTAGGGCTAGTGAGAGAGGAGGGTGGCAACTGGAATCCTTAGTCGGAAGAATATGAGGGTATGGTTACCTTCTAGTATAACTCGTCCAATGCTCAAGTAGCCGCATATTCCTTCGACTATTGTACTGTGGTCCCGTGTCTAGGCGCAAGATCCCACCGCAGGCCAGATTTAGCTCAGTCCAGCTGGTTATATGACTTATATACCCGGGGAATACAATATGTTTGCGCCACTGATAACGTCTGGGGAGAAGACTGCCGTTATTGGGGATTAGTGGGATGTAACACAGGAATAGACCGGTCCTATAAACCGCGAAGTGCCTTAAATAAGAAAGATAGGAGTGGGAAATCCCTAATTAGTCGTATAACCCTCCTTGAGAATAATAAAGGACAGCAGGAATTGGAAGGCTGAACTTAGTATGTTGCTTGGTTTTAATGCGGTTTTTACATTAACCATGGGAGATCCAAGCCCGGGGGACGGGGAGACTTATAGTCTGGGGACATACCGGTACGGGAGGACAGATCCCTTAGGGAAGTTTAAAATAAGGGGTATGGTAGATGCAGCCGAATGGAAGCCTTCACTTAGTCCCGTGCCCATAATTAACCCCCTCCGCCGTAAGATAAAGACCTTGACGAACATGATGATCATAGCCGACCCTACCTTTTGAGGACACCTTGACAGTAGCGACTGGCTACTCTGACCAGAATCTCTGGTTGGAGTTGATGAGGTACAATGCTAACAGGAGCACCAAGTCTAACTGTTGCGTGTGTGGTAGTGCCCGACTACACTCGGGGATGGTCCCCCTAAATCTCCCTGTAGATGCTGAAGAGTGGTTTATTAGTCTCTTCACGAACATTTCCGCTAATTACACTGTCCGTGAGAAATGGAAGAAGGAATACTCTATAACTACTTAAGTGTTTTGCACCGGAGAGAGTGTTACTGACTACCCTGGAAACTACACCTGCCGGGCAATTAGGCAGGGTAGAGGGAGATTTTTGGGGAACTCACCAATATTTCCCTTGTTTAAAAAAGGATGAAGAGCCAGTTCCGATAATGCCAACCACATACGCTACCAAAGGAAAGGAGAAATGTACTAGTACTGTGCCTGCCCCGATCTCCTAAGATGGATTGTCAGTGGAATTCCCATTTGCCAAGGGATAGTGCAGAAGACCTTAGGTTCCGGCGAGGGCACACCCTGTGGGGTGTTAACTTGAACAGATAGAGGGTATGGATGCCCGGAAATGAGCCCAGGGAATCCATGGCCTCCCTCTGAGGTGAGATAGGGATCCCCCCCTCCTAGGAGTAGGGACTTACGGGCAGTGGGAAAACCCTGACGCAAGGGTGAGGTGACCTGGACGTGTTCACCATTAGGACTATCTCCAGGAGGGACATTGGTGTGGGTGAAGATTAGGGAGTCCCACGCCGTGCGTACCTGTGCACGCTACTAGTATTGTAACATTATGCTAGAGCGAGAAGAGAGACCCCTGGTGGTAGTTTTGATCTACACGTATACATTGACGTCATAGGATAGCCAAGGGGGGTACCTGACAAGTTTTAAAAATTAGAGACCAAGTTAAAACTAGATTCGAGTCCATTTTCCTGATCATTAGGGTAAATAAATGTTGACTGGATTAATTATGTTTATTATAATTAGCAGTGGTTTATAAATTATACTAGAGATGCCTTATAGGGACTAGTCGACCAATAGGACCTACCTCGACTATGACTTTTAAAATAGAATGACCTTAGATATGACTTTAGCTAAAAAGGGGAGTGTCTGTAAGATGATAGGGGAGACTTGTTGTACCTACATCCTAGACGACACGTGACCCGCGGGTAAAGACGCACTTGCCATTAAGAAGCTGACCGCACTAACTAAAAAGAGCTAACTTTTGGGACCAGCACTCGCCATGGATGAGCGGGTGGTAAAGGATCCTGGCACAGACGGGCGTCGCTGTTGTATGTGAACTGATGGTTACCTTTTCTGTTCTAGTCTGCTGTGTTATCCCCTGTGTCAGAGAGACCTGTGAAACTGATGCTGGAAAAGCCGCTCCCACCATGAGTTTGCTGGATGCATCCCCAGAAGGAGTGGACAAGTCCTACACCCCCTTGAAAACTCTAAAACGAACCTTCAACGCGCTCCAGTTATAGGCTCATGCGCAGAGAACTGTGAAAATTAGATAGAGAGTAGAGGATAGACATTTTAAGGGGGGATTGTGATAGACATGATGATTATTTATAAAATGTCTATCGATTTGTATAACCCAAATGTATTATGCTATTGTAATGACTTCAGCCTAAGGTGGAACTCTGCTGCATAAGGAAAGAGTTAAATCACAGTGTTATGTTATTGCTTGAGTGTTTTCCCAGTCCTCCCCATCCCCCACACACAGAATCTTCTTGAACAAAGGGATATCTACTTTCACTTTCAGATTTGGACACATGTTAAAGACAAAGGCTTCTACTTGAGAGAGGTGGGGAGAAGGGGAGGCGGGGGATTCTATATGATCCGACAAATGAGAATCCTATATGTTACTGATGTAACCTGTTGCACGCCAATTGTGTGTATGTACAATAAAAGGTCCTGTCTGGCTGTTTCTGGGCAGAGAGCCATTTTGGATATGAGGCTGATAGCTTGTGTCTAATTTGCTCCACGAAGTGTGCACACGATACAATTAGGAAAGCGACAAAATACCCCAAAAGCCTGCTGGAGAAAATCATAATCCAGATCAGTGGAGTCCCTGGGTGAGCGAGTGGATCTGTGAGGTCACAGCCTGGAACGTACAGAGATCGGCAGATGGCACGCAGAACTCAGGGGCCCGAAAATCTACAGAACACGGTAAGATTGCTTTATCTACCTGTGTCAAAGCTGGGTTCTGACTGCTTTTCTGCCTGTTCCTGATCCAGACTGGACCTTCACTGAAAGACAGGTAATAACTCTAGTTCTGTCCACTCGGAAAAATCACCATGTTACCTGTCTAGGGGTATTTTGTATGCTGTTATGTCTGAGACGGTTAAAAATTGTGTATACAAGACCAAGAGATAAATTCTGTGAGGGTTAATGTGTCGGGAGGGCGGACTCGGCTGTTTAAGTCTGAGGGAACACGCCAGTGACACGTGCTCCTAGGTAATACTAGTGTGAGGTTAGGAAGATTTATGATACGTATACTTACCTTTATGATTGAGCGTGTTATGTTCTCATATGTGAAAAGGTATTTACGGGTGAATATAGCCGTGGTGTGACGGCTGGCTCCAGAAACTCTTGGTCATTGAAAATAATCGTCAGTCTCTGTGTATAGCTAAATGTCCTGTCTAGGACGTGTACAGGAAGTGCTCTTCGGGATTGCTAGTAGACCTTGGGTTGAAATAAAGGTGGATGAGATATATATATACCCTGAGCCATTGTGAGTATTCTCCAGTAATCCCGTCTGTCTGCTATTATAGAAAGAATGTGCAGTGTTTATTATTGCGGGGAGGGGTGCTGATAAGAGAGTGAACTGAAAGCTTTTTTCAATTAACCCTTTCTGTTTCCTTTGTCTTTTCTGAGTGGGAAAGAGAGGTTATATGGGAAGGATTTGAAGAAAGCAGATTTTACAAAAGGAACACTTCGAAGTTTCTGGACACCGTATAGAATAGAATAAGCAGGCAGAATAGAATGAGGGATCAGTACAGGATGTTTTGGAATATGCAAAACATGTAGAAATGTTATACAAAGAGAAGGATCAGGAAAAGTTGCAGAAAGGAATGTTAGGTCATGGACAGATAAGCAGAAATGAGTATGGACAGGTAAGATAGACTGTAGAAAGTTTTCAGAAGATGAGCAGGAAGCCCAGCAGAAAGAAAGGTGTTTTTAGATTGCTAGGAGGAGGTATAACGTAGTTAAGAGATTGAAGAGGAGAAAGCATGTAGGGGGGTATGTGTATTGCTTATGAACAATGTAATGCCTTTGTGTTGACTACAGCCCCTCCCTGTAATGGCGGCCGCGCTTGCAATGTTTACAATCCAACATAGTGTGACTCTGCAGTAAATGTAGTGAGGCCTGCCCCCACCCTGAAGTTACTTCCCCCCATGTGCTCACTTTCAGGGTGTGTGATGTTACTTCCGGTCCCTCCCCATCCGGGACAGGACCTGGGCCCGCCCATTCCTCCAGCGGCCATTTTGCCTCACCTGGGAGATCTGTAGCCCCGCCCCTTTCTGCCTCTGGCGGCCATTTTGCTGCATTTGGGAGGCCTATATTCCCCAATGCCACTGTATCCAGTGCTAACATCATGATTGTCTGAAGTAAGGTTTTGTTTGACCAGACTTTGTTACGCTCCAAGATGTGGCCACTTTGGATGTGTGATAAGTTCAGGGAAACAAACCTTTGTGAAGATGCAGCTTGGGACATAGTAGATGACTAAGCTGGTTTATAGTGCATGGAAGATTGGAGTTGATGCATGGGGGGCAGAGACCAGGAATACATGACAGGGGGCGCTCTCTCATGTTTCCAGGGGCTCTGTTTTCCACTGCCCGCTTCTCCAATGGATACTCAGACAGATGATGTTACGGAAGGCTCCTACAGATGAAATAATTTCCCTATAGTCACCCAGCAAACTTTTTCATGCAATTTGGTGAAGTAATTTTACTTTTTATGTGAAGAAAGAGGGACTGAATTGCCCAGAGTAGGATGTTAATTCATCCGTATTCTTTAGTTTTTCTTTAAGCCTTTTGTAT
Organism: Eleutherodactylus coqui; assembly: GCF_035609145.1. Lineage (NCBI taxonomy): Eukaryota > Metazoa > Chordata > Amphibia > Anura > Eleutherodactylidae > Eleutherodactylus > Eleutherodactylus coqui. The sequence goes on from NC_089844.1 coordinate 205,187,142, forward strand.
ATTCTAGTGTCAGTCTACACTGAAGCTATAATTATATTCCGACAGGAGAGTAAAAGCTAAACGCTGGCCATACCCTGAAATACTATTACACTGGGTGACGTAAAATTTGAATTGTGTGGCGCCCCTTGTGGTAAAAAATGCTAACTGCAACCTGAAAAAAAAATCTAAAGGATATTTTTGCTCAGACTTCGCTGCATACAATGTCACTTTGACCTACAAAGTGCTTGTTTTTGTGCCTCTTGGTTTACTAGTTTGAACGCAATTACTCTTTTTCCATTGAGTATTCCGGTTCAAAAGTGGGGAGGCATAGGTGATCTGGGTCATAGATGATCTAGGTGTTGTAGATCAGCTATTGGGTTTGAAAAAAATAAAAATAAATAAATAAATGGAATAAGATAACAAGATTCCGAGCCATGTGAAATAGAACATCAGCACGATTATTTAGTACTAATTTGGTAAGAAACTGCAGGTATGCAAACAGTTACCAGAACCCCTGTTGATAATGCATATGTTGAGCTTTTTGCAGATGGTACCAGGGTGAGGATTGATGACTCCACATCGGATATGCAGTGGTCACACAACAAGATGTCCTAGAAGCAGAAGCTCTGCCTCCGCATGTCACAGTACAAGAAGCGGAATTGAAGGCCCTCACTGAGGCGAGTAGAGTGGTGAGAGGTAAGACGGCAAACATTTACACTGACTCCCGGTATGCATTTGGCATAGCTCATGATTACGGCCCAATATGGAAGGCCAGACAGTTTTTTTTACCTTAGCAGGACAACCAATTGAGAATGGTGCAGCTGTACAGAGTCGCATGGAGGCCCTGCTTCTACCTGACAAAGTTGAGAGTTCGCACCGAGTCCTACACTGGAGAGGCGAGAGACGACACCCTCGCTGACAGCGCAGCAAAGGCAGTGGCCCTCAAGCCGTGGAAGAAAGAAGAAAGATACTGACAGCATGAGTCAGTGGTAAAAAACTTTGGACATTGACAAAAATTTGGACTTTGATATGCTAAAAGACTTTTGCAGTTACAAGCCAGCAAGGAAGAAAAGAATAAATGGACTAATATGGGAGCAGCAGAAACAGGACAGCGTGTGGTGAACGGTCAACAGCACTTGCCCACCACAGTTCCTGTATCCCATGATGGCCCAGCTGATGGACGCAAAGACCCACCTAGTAAAGCAGCACTGACGACGACGCTTGAAAGAGGTTGGGCGACTTCTGGGTTCTCTGTAGCTGCTGCATCATTTGTCCAGTTTAGCATGATCTATGCCATAGGTGAGTCAGGGCAGAAGTAAATTTGCCACATCCCACTTGCCGGGACCACTCTACCCATTTCAGGGATTGCAAATTGACTCCGTTCAGCTCCCACTTGTTGGGAAGTATGAATACGTGCTTGTTGTTGTTGATGTCTTTGCAGGTTGGAGGCCGACCCTGTTACCAAGGTAAACAAGTAGGTAACCGCAAAGAAGCTCATGAACGAGGTAAACTGTGAATATCGGGTACCAAAAGTGATTCAGAGTCAGACAGAGGTATAAACCTCGCAGGTGAATGTAACATGTCATGTCTGCTCTGGGTGTATCCCAGGCCTTTTACATACTCTACCACCTTTAGAGTAGTGGCAAGGTGGAGAGACGTAGTGGCACGCTAAAAGTAAGATACTTAAAAATGACGCCACTTTGGAAAGACTGTCATCCAATAGCCTTATACAGTGTTAGATATGAACCCAGGGGGGATCATACATTATCTCCCTACGAGATTGTTTGGGCTAGCCCCAAGGCTAGGTCGTTACTATCCTCAGTAGTTACAACTACAATCTGATGCGTTGACTGAGTATGTGATTTCCGTTGTTAAAGAACTAACCAAAGCCTATGCACAGGTGTTCTCTTCCAGACTCAGAGGCAGACACTGGGACACATATCTTGCAGCCTGGGGATTGGGTGTGCGTCAAGAAGTTCCCCAGGAAGCACCCTCTTGAGCCCCGATTTGATGGCCCCTACCAGGTGCTTCTGACTACTGCCACAGCTGTGAAACTAGCCGAAAGACTTACATGGATCCACGCTTCATACTGTAAGAAAGCTTCGGATCCGGGAGACCAGTCTTAGTTGTGCCAAAGACATTACTCTGGTTAGGGCTAGTGAGAGAGGAGGGTGGCAACTGGAATCCTTAGTCGGAAGAATATGAGGGTATGGTTACCTTCTAGTATAACTCGTCCAATGCTCAAGTAGCCGCATATTCCTCCGACTATTGTACTGTGGTCCCGTGTCTAGGCGCAAGATCCCACCGCAGGCCAGATTTAGCTCAGTCCAGCTGGTTATATGACTTATATACCCGGGGAATACAATATGTTTGCGCCACTGATAACGTCTGGGGAGAAGACTGCCGTTATTGGGGATTAGTGGGATGGAACACAGGAATAGACCGGTCCTATAAACCGCGAAGTGCCTTAAATAAGAAAGATAGGAGTGGGAAATCCCTAATTAGTCGTATAACCCTCCTTGAGAATAATAAAGGACAGCAGGAATTGGAAGGCTGAACTTAGTATGTTGCTTGGTTTTAATGCGGTTTTTACATTAACCATGGGAGATCCAAGCCCGGGGGACGGGGAGACTTATAGTCTGGGCACATACCGGTACGGGAGGACAGATCCCTTAGGGAAGTTTAAAATAAGGGGTATGGTAGATGCAGCCGAATGGAAGCCTTCACTTAGTCCCGTGCCCATAATTAACCCCCTCCGCCGTAAGATAAAGACCTTGACGAACATGATGATCATAGCCGACCCTACCTTTTGAGGACACCTTGACAGTAGCGACTGGCTACTCTGACCAGAATCTCTGGTTGGAGTTGATGAGGTACAATGCTAACAGGAGCACCAAGTCTAACTGTTGCGTGTGCGGTAGTGCCCGACTACACTCGGGGATGGTCCCCCTAAATCTCCCTGTAGATTCTGAAGAGTGGTTTATTAGTCTCTTCACGAACATTTCCGCTAATTACACTGTCCGTGAGAAATGGAAGAAGGAATACTCTATAACTACTTAAGTGTTTTGCACCGGAGAGAGTGTTACTGACTACCCTGGAAACTACACCTGCCGGGCAATTAGGCAGGGTAGAGGGAGATTTTTGGGGAACTCACCAATATTTCCCTTGTTTAAAAAAGGATGAAGAGCCAGTTCCGATAATGCCAACCACATAGGCTACCAAAGGAAAGGAGAAATGTACTAGTACTGTGCCTGCCCCGATCTCCTAAGATGGATTGTCAGTGGAATTCCCATTTGCCAAGGGATAGTGCAGAAGACCTTAGGTTCCGGCGAGGGCACACCCTGTGGTGTGTTAACTTGAACAGATAGAGGGTATGGATGCCCGGAAATGAGCCCAGGGAATCCATGGCCTCCCTCTGAGGTGAGGTAGGGATCCCCCCCTCCTAGGAGTAGGGACTTACGGGCAGTGGGAAAACCCTGACGCAAGGGTGAGGCGACCTGGACGTGTTCACCATTAGGACTATCTCCAGGAGGGACATTGGTGTGGGTGAAGATTAGGGAGTCCCACGCCGTGCGTACCTGTGCACGCTACTAGTATTGTAACATTATGCTAGAGCGAGAAGAGAGACCCCTGGTGGTAGTTTTGATCTACACGTATACATTGACGTCATAGGATAGCCAAGGGGGGTACCTGACAAGTTTTAAAAATTAGAGACCAAGTTAAAACTAGATTCGAGTCCATTTTCCTGATCATTAGGGTAAATAAATGTTGACTGGATTAATTATGTTTATTATAATTAGCAGTGGTTTATAAATTATACTAGAGATGCCTTATAGGGACTAGTCGACCAATAGGACCTACCTCGACTATGACTTTTAAAATAGAATGACCTTAGATATGACTTTAGCTAAAAAGGGGAGTGTCTGTAAGATGATAGGGGAGACTTGTTGTACCTACATCCTAGACGACACGTGACCCGCGGGTAAAGACGCACTTGCCATTAAGAAGCTGACCGCACTAACTAAAAAGAGCTAACTTTTGGGACCAGCACTCGCCATGGATGAGCGGGTGGTAAAGGATCCTGGCACAGACGGGCGTCGCTGTTGTATGTGAACTGATGGTTACCTTTTCTGTTCTAGTCTGCTGTGTTATCCCCTGTGTCAGAGAGACCTGTGAAACTGATGCTGGAAAAGCCGCTCCCACCATGAGTTTGCTGGATGCATCCCCAGAAGGAGTGGACAAGTCCTACACCCCCTTGAAGACTCTAAAACGAACCTTCAACGCGCTCCAGTTATAGGCTCATGTGCAGAGAACTGTGAAAATTAGATAGAGAGTTAGAGGATAGACATTTTAAGGGGGGATTGTGATAGACATGATGATTATTTATAAAATGTCTATCGATTTGTATAACCCAAATGTATTATGCTATTGTAATGACTTCAGCCTAAGGTGGAACTCTGCTGCATAAGGAAAGAGTTAAATCACAGTGTTATGTTATTGCTTGAGTGTTTTCCCAGTCCTCCCCATCCCCCACACACAGAATCTTCTTGAACAAAGGGATATCTACTTTCACTTTCAGATTTGGACACATGTTAAAGACAAAGGCTTCTACTTGAGAGAGGTGGGGAGAAGGGGAGGCGGGGGATTCTATATGATCCGACAAATGAGAATCCTATATGTTACTGATGTAACCTGTTGCACGCCCATTGTGTGTCTGTACAATAAAAGGTCCTGTCTGGCTGTTTCTGGGCAGAGAGCCATTTTGGATATGAGGCTGATAGCTTGTGTCTAATTTGCTCCACGAAGTGTGCACACGATACAATTAGGAAAGCGACAAAATACCCCAAAAGCCTGCTGGAGAAAATCATAATCCAGATCAGTGGAGTCCCTGGGTGAGCGAGTGGATCTGTGAGGTCACAGCCTGGAACGTACAGAGATCGGCAGATGGCACGCAGAACTCAGGGGCCCGAAAATCTACAGAACACGGTAAGATTGCTTTATCTACCTGTGTCAAAGCTGGGTTCTGACTGCTTTTCTGCCTGTTCCTGATCCAGACTGGACCTTCACTGAAAGACAGGTAATAACTCTAGTTCTGTCCACTCGGAAAAATCACCATGTTACCTGTCTAGGGGTATTTTGTATGCTGTTATGTCTGAGACGGTTAAAAATTGTGTATACAAGACCAAGAGATAAATTCTGTGAGGGTTAATGTGTCGGGAGGGCGGACTCGGCTGTTTAAGTCTGAGGGAACACGCCAGTGACACGTGCTCCTAGGTAATACTAGTGTGAGGTTAGGAAGATTTATGATACGTATACTTACCTTTATGATTGAGCGTGTTATGTTCTCATATGTGAAAAGGTATTTACGGGTGAATATAGCCGTGGTGTGACGGCTGGCTCCAGAAACTCTTGGTCATTGAAAATAATCGTCAGTCTCTGTGTATAGCTAAATGTCCTGTCTAGGACGTGTACAGGAAGTGCTCTTCGGGATTGCTAGTAGACCTTGGGTTGATATAAAGGTGGATGAGATATATATATACCCTGAGCCATTGTGAGTATTCTCCAGTAATCCCGTCTGTCTGCTATTATAGAAAGAATGTGCAGTGTTTATTATTGCGGGGAGGGGTGCTGATAAGAGAGTGAACTGAAAGCTTTTTTCAATTAACCCTTTCTGTTTCCTTTGTCTTTTCTGAGTGGGAAAGAGAGGTTATATGGGAAGGATTTGAAGAAAGCAGATTTTACAAAAGGAACACTTCGAAGTTTCTGGACACCGTATAGAATAGAATAAGCAGGCAGAATAGAATGAGGGATCAGTACAGGATGTTTTGGAATATGCAAAACATGTAGAAATGTTATACAAAGAGAAGGATCAGGAAAAGTTGCAGAAAGGAATGTTAGGTCATGGACAGATAAGCAGAAATGAGTATGGACAGGTAAGATAGACTGTAGAAAGTTTTCAGAAGATGAGCAGGAAGCCCAGCAGAAAGAAAGGTGTTTTTAGATTGCTAGGAGGAGGTATAACGTAGTTAAGAGATTGAAGAGGAGAAAGCATGTAGGGGGGTATGTGTATTGCTTATGAACAATGTAATGCCTTTGTGTTGACTACAGCCCCTCCCTGTAATGGCGGCCGCGCTTGCAATGTTTACAATCCAACATAGTGTGACTCTGCAGTAAATGTAGTGAGGCCTGCCCCCACCCTGAAGTTACTTCCCCCCATGTGCTCACTTTCAGGGTGTGTGATGTTACTTCCGGTCCCTCCCCATCCGGGACAGGACCTGGGCCCGCCCATTCCTCCAGCGGCCATTTTGCCTCACCTGGGAGATCTGTAGCCCCGCCCCTTTCTGCCTCTGGCGGCCATTTTGCTGCATTTGGGAGGCCTATATTCCCCAATGCCACTGTATCCAGTGCTAACATCATGATTGTCTGAAGTAAGGTTTTGTTTGACCAGACTTTGTTACGCTCCAAGATGTGGCCACTTTGGATGTGTGATAAGTTCAGGGAAACAAACCTTTGTGAAGATGCAGCTTGGGACATAGTAGATGACTAAGCTGGTTTATAGTGCATGGAAGATTGGAGTTGATGCATGGGGGGCAGAGACCAGGAATACATGACAGGGGGCGCTCTCTCATGTTTCCAGGGGCTCTGTTTTCCACTGCCCGCTTCTCCAATGGATACTCAGACAGATGATGTTACGGAAGGCTCCTACAGATGAAATAATTTCCCTATAGTCACCCAGCAAACTTTTTCATGCAATTTGGTGAAGTAATTTTACTTTTTATGTGAAGAAAGAGGGACTGAATTGCCCAGAGTAGGATGTTAATTCATCCGTATTCTTTAGTTTTTCTTTAAGCCTTTTGTATATTCTAGTGTCAGTCTACACTGAAGCTATAATTATATTCCGACAGGAGAGTAAAAGCTAAACGCTGGCCATACCCTGAAATACTATTACACTGGGTGACGTAAAATTTGAATTGTGTGGCGCCCCTTGTGGTAAAAAATGCTAACTGCAACCTGAAAAAAAAATCTAAAGGATATTTTTGCTCAGACTTCGCTGCATACAATGTCACCTTGACCTACAAAGTGCTTGTTTTTGTGCCTCTTGGTTTACTAGTTTGAACGCAATTACTATTTTTCCATTGAGTATTCCGGTTCAAAAGTGGGGAGGCATAGGTGATCTGGGTCATAGATGATCTAGGTGTTGTAGATCAGCTATTGGGTTTGAAAAAAATAAAAATAAATAAATAAATGGAATAAGATAACAAGATTCCGAGCCATGTGAAATAGAACATCAGCACGATTATTTAGTACTAATTTGGTAAGAAACTGCAGGTATGCAAACAGTTACCAGAACCCCTGTTGATAATGCATATGTTGAGCTTTTTGCAGATGGTACCAGGGTGAGGATTGATGACTCCACATCGGATATGCAGTGGTCACACAACAAGATGTCCTAGAAGCAGAAGCTCTGCCTCCGCATGTCACAGTACAAGAAGCGGAATTGAAGGCCCTCACTGAGGCGAGTAGAGTGGTGAGAGGTAAGACGGCAAACATTTACACTGACTCCCGGTATGCATTTGGCATAGCTCATGATTACGGCCCAATATGGAAGGCCAGACAGTTTTTTTTTACCTTAGCAGGACAACCAATTGAGAATGGTGCAGCTGTACAGAGTCGCATGGAGGCCCTGCTTCTACCTGACAAAGTTGAGAGTTCGCACCGAGTCCTACACTGGAGAGGCGAGAGACGACACCCTCGCTGACAGCGCAGCAAAGGCAGTGGCCCTCAAGCCATGGAAGAAAGAAGAAAGATACTGACAGCATGAGTCAGTGGTAAAAAACTTTGGACATTGACAAAAATTTGGACTTTGATATGCTAAAAGACTTTTGCAGTTACAAGCCAGCAAGGAAGAAAAGAATAAATGGACTAATATGGGAGCAGCAGAAACAGGACAGCGTGTGGTGAACGGTCAACAGCACTTGCCCACCACAGTTCCTGTATCCCATGATGGCCCAGCTGATGGACGCAAAGACCCACCTAGTAAAGCAGCACTGACGACGACGCTTGAAAGAGGTTGGGCGACTTCTGGGTTCTCTGTAGCTGCTGCATCATTTGTCCAGTTTAGCATGATCTATGCCATAGGTGAGTCAGGGCAGAAGTAAATTTGCCACATCCCACTTGCCGGGACCACTCTACCCATTTCAGGGATTGCAAATTGACTCCGTTCAGCTCCCACTTGTTGGGAAGTATGAATACGTGCTTGTTGTTGTTGATGTCTTTGCAGGTTGGAGGCCGACCCTGTTACCAAGGTAAACAAGTAGGTAACCGCAAAGAAGCTCATGAACGAGGTAAACTGTGAATATCGGGTACCAAAAGTGATTCAGAGTCAGACAGAGGTATAAACCTCGCAGGTGAATGTAACATGTCATGTCTGCTCTGGGTGTATCCCAGGCCTTTTACATACTCTACCACCTTTAGAGTAGTGGCAAGGTGGAGAGACGTAGTGGCACGCTAAAAGTAAGATACTTAAAAATGACGCCACTTTGGAAAGACTGTCATCCAATAGCCTTATACAGTGTTAGATATGAACCCAGGGGGGATCATACATTATCTCCCTACGAGATTGTTTGGGCTAGCCCCAAGGCTAGGTCGTTACTATCCTCAGTAGTTACAACTACAATCTGATGTGTTGACTGAGTATGTGATTTCCGTTGTTAAAGAACTAACCAAAGCCTATGCACAGGTGTTCTCTTCCAGACTCAGAGGCATACACTGGGACACATATCTTGCAGCCTGGGGATTGGGTGTGCATCAAGAAGTTCCCCAGGAAGCACCCTCTTGAGCCCCGATTTGATGGCCCCTACCAGGTGCTTCTGACTACTGCCACAGCTGTGAAACTAGCCGAAAGACTTACATGGATCCACGCTTCATACTGTAAGAAAGCTTCGGATCCGGGAGACCAGTCTTAGTTGTGCCAAAGACATTACTCTGGTTAGGGCTAGTGAGAGAGGAGGGTGGCAACTGGAATCCTTAGTCGGAAGAATATGAGGGTATGGTTACCTTCTAGTATAACTCGTCCAATGCTCAAGTAGCCGCATATTCCTTCGACTATTGTACTGTGGTCCCGTGTCTAGGCGCAAGATCCCACCGCAGGCCAGATTTAGCTCAGTCCAGCTGGTTATATGACTTATATACCCGGGGAATACAATATGTTTGCGCCACTGATAATGTCTGGGGAGAAGACTGCCGTTATTGGGGATTAGTGGGATGTAACACAGGAATAGACCGGTCCTATAAACCGCGAAGTGCCTTAAATAAGAAAGATAGGAGTGGGAAATCCCTAATTAGTCGTATAACCCTCCTTGAGAATAATAAAGGACAGCAGGAATTGGAAGGCTGAACTTAGTATGTTGCTTGGTTTTAATGCGGTTTTTACATTAACCATGGGAGATCCAAGCCCGGGGGACGGGGAGACTTATAGTCTGGGGACATACCGGTACGGGAGGACAGATCCCTTAGGGAAGTTTAAAATAAGGGGTATGGTAGATGCAGCCGAATGGAAGCCTTCACTTAGTCCCGTGCCCATAATTAACCCCCTCCGCCGTAAGATAAAGACCTTGACGAACATGATGATCATAGCCGACCCTACCTTTTGAGGACACCTTGACAGTAGCGACTGGCTACTCTGACCAGAATCTCTGGTTGGAGTTGATGAGGTACAATGCTAACAGGAGCACCAAGTCTAACTGTTGCGTGTGTGGTAGTGCCCGACTACACTCGGGGATGGTCCCCCTAAATCTCCCTGTAGATGCTGAAGAGTGGTTTATTAGTCTCTTCACGAACATTTCCGCTAATTACACTGTCCGTGAGAAATGGAAGAAGGAATACTCTATAACTACTTAAGTGTTTTGCACCGGAGAGAGTGTTACTGACTACCCTGGAAACTACACCTGCCGGGCAATTAGGCAGGGTAGAGGGAGATTTTTGGGGAACTCACCAATATTTCCCTTGTTTAAAAAAGGATGAAGAGCCAGTTCCGATAATGCCAACCACATACGCTACCAAAGGAAAGGAGAAATGTACTAGTACTGTGCCTGCCCCGATCTCCTAAGATGGATTGTCAGTGGAATTCCCATTTGCCAAGGGATAGTGCAGAAGACCTTAGGTTCCGGCGAGGGCACACCCTGTGGGGTGTTAACTTGAACAGATAGAGGGTATGGATGCCCGGAAATGAGCCCAGGGAATCCATGGCCTCCCTCTGAGGTGAGATAGGGATCCCCCCCTCCTAGGAGTAGGGACTTACGGGCAGTGGGAAAACCCTGACGCAAGGGTGAGGTGACCTGGACGTGTTCACCATTAGGACTATCTCCAGGAGGGACATTGGTGTGGGTGAAGATTAGGGAGTCCCACGCCGTGCGTACCTGTGCACGCTACTAGTATTGTAACATTATGCTAGAGCGAGAAGAGAGACCCCTGGTGGTAGTTTTGATCTACACGTATACATTGACGTCATAGGATAGCCAAGGGGGGTACCTGACAAGTTTTAAAAATTAGAGACCAAGTTAAAACTAGATTCGAGTCCATTTTCCTGATCATTAGGGTAAATAAATGTTGACTGGATTAATTATGTTTATTATAATTAGCAGTGGTTTATAAATTATACTAGAGATGCCTTATAGGGACTAGTCGACCAATAGGACCTACCTCGACTATGACTTTTAAAATAGAATGACCTTAGATATGACTTTAGCTAAAAAGGGGAGTGTCTGTAAGATGATAGGGGAGACTTGTTGTACCTACATCCTAGACGACACGTGACCCGCGGGTAAAGACGCACTTGCCATTAAGAAGCTGACCGCACTAACTAAAAAGAGCTAACTTTTGGGACCAGCACTCGCCATGGATGAGCGGGTGGTAAAGGATCCTGGCACAGACGGGCGTCGCTGTTGTATGTGAACTGATGGTTACCTTTTCTGTTCTAGTCTGCTGTGTTATCCCCTGTGTCAGAGAGACCTGTGAAACTGATGCTGGAAAAGCCGCTCCCACCATGAGTTTGCTGGATGCATCCCCAGAAGGAGTGGACAAGTCCTACACCCCCTTGAAAACTCTAAAACGAACCTTCAACGCGCTCCAGTTATAGGCTCATGCGCAGAGAACTGTGAAAATTAGATAGAGAGTAGAGGATAGACATTTTAAGGGGGGATTGTGATAGACATGATGATTATTTATAAAATGTCTATCGATTTGTATAACCCAAATGTATTATGCTATTGTAATGACTTCAGCCTAAGGTGGAACTCTGCTGCATAAGGAAAGAGTTAAATCACAGTGTTATGTTATTGCTTGAGTGTTTTCCCAGTCCTCCCCATCCCCCACACACAGAATCTTCTTGAACAAAGGGATATCTACTTTCACTTTCAGATTTGGACACATGTTAAAGACAAAGGCTTCTACTTGAGAGAGGTGGGGAGAAGGGGAGGCGGGGGATTCTATATGATCCGACAAATGAGAATCCTATATGTTACTGATGTAACCTGTTGCACGCCAATTGTGTGTATGTACAATAAAAGGTCCTGTCTGGCTGTTTCTGGGCAGAGAGCCATTTTGGATATGAGGCTGATAGCTTGTGTCTAATTTGCTCCACGAAGTGTGCACACGATACAATTAGGAAAGCGACAAAATACCCCAAAAGCCTGCTGGAGAAAATCATAATCCAGATCAGTGGAGTCCCTGGGTGAGCGAGTGGATCTGTGAGGTCACAGCCTGGAACGTACAGAGATCGGCAGATGGCACGCAGAACTCAGGGGCCCGAAAATCTACAGAACACGGTAAGATTGCTTTATCTACCTGTGTCAAAGCTGGGTTCTGACTGCTTTTCTGCCTGTTCCTGATCCAGACTGGACCTTCACTGAAAGACAGGTAATAACTCTAGTTCTGTCCACTCGGAAAAATCACCATGTTACCTGTCTAGGGGTATTTTGTATGCTGTTATGTCTGAGACGGTTAAAAATTGTGTATACAAGACCAAGAGATAAATTCTGTGAGGGTTAATGTGTCGGGAGGGCGGACTCGGCTGTTTAAGTCTGAGGGAACACGCCAGTGACACGTGCTCCTAGGTAATACTAGTGTGAGGTTAGGAAGATTTATGATACGTATACTTACCTTTATGATTGAGCGTGTTATGTTCTCATATGTGAAAAGGTATTTACGGGTGAATATAGCCGTGGTGTGACGGCTGGCTCCAGAAACTCTTGGTCATTGAAAATAATCGTCAGTCTCTGTGTATAGCTAAATGTCCTGTCTAGGACGTGTACAGGAAGTGCTCTTCGGGATTGCTAGTAGACCTTGGGTTGATATAAAGGTGGATGAGATATATATATACCCTGAGCCATTGTGAGTATTCTCCAGTAATCCCGTCTGTCTGCTATTATAGAAAGAATGTGCAGTGTTTATTATTGCGGGGAGGGGTGCTGATAAGAGAGTGAACTGAAAGCTTTTTTCAATTAACCCTTTCTGTTTCCTTTGTCTTTTCTGAGTGGGAAAGAGAGGTTATATGGGAAGGATTTGAAGAAAGCAGATTTTACAAAAGGAACACTTCGAAGTTTCTGGACACCGTATAGAATAGAATAAGCAGGCAGAATAGAATGAGGGATCAGTACAGGATGTTTTGGAATATGCAAAACATGTAGAAATGTTATACAAAGAGAAGGATCAGGAAAAGTTGCAGAAAGGAATGTTAGGTCATGGACAGATAAGCAGAAATGAGTATGGACAGGTAAGATAGACTGTAGAAAGTTTTCAGAAGATGAGCAGGAAGCCCAGCAGAAAGAAAGGTGTTTTTAGATTGCTAGGAGGAGGTATAACGTAGTTAAGAGATTGAAGAGGAGAAAGCATGTAGGGGGGTATGTGTATTGCTTATGAACAATGTAATGCCTTTGTGTTGACTACAGCCCCTCCCTGTAATGGCGGCCGCGCTTGCAATGTTTACAATCCAACATAGTGTGACTCTGCAGTAAATGTAGTGAGGCCTGCCCCCACCCTGAAGTTACTTCCCCCCATGTGCTCACTTTCAGGGTGTGTGATGTTACTTCCGGTCCCTCCCCATCCGGGACAGGACCTGGGCCCGCCCATTCCTCCAGCGGCCATTTTGCCTCACCTGGGAGATCTGTAGCCCCGCCCCTTTCTGCCTCTGGCGGCCATTTTGCTGCATTTGGGAGGCCTATATTCCCCAATGCCACTGTATCCAGTGCTAACATCATGATTGTCTGAAGTAAGGTTTTGTTTGACCAGACTTTGTTACGCTCCAAGATGTGGCCACTTTGGATGTGTGATAAGTTCAGGGAAACAAACCTTTGTGAAGATGCAGCTTGGGACATAGTAGATGACTAAGCTGGTTTATAGTGCATGGAAGATTGGAGTTGATGCATGGGGGGCAGAGACCAGGAATACATGACAGGGGGCGCTCTCTCATGTTTCCAGGGGCTCTGTTTTCCACTGCCCGCTTCTCCAATGGATACTCAGACAGATGATGTTACGGAAGGCTCCTACAGATGAAATAATTTCCCTATAGTCACCCAGCAAACTTTTTCATGCAATTTGGTGAAGTAATTTTACTTTTTATGTGAAGAAAGAGGGACTGAATTGCCCAGAGTAGGATGTTAATTCATCCGTATTCTTTAGTTTTTCTTTAAGCCTTTTGTATATTCTAGTGTCAGTCTACACTGAAGCTATAATTATATTCCGACAGGAGAGTAAAAGCTAAACGCTGGCCATACCCTGAAATACTATTACACTGGGTGACGTAAAATTTGAATTGTGTGGCGCCCCTTGTGGTAAAAAATGCTAACTGCAACCTGAAAAAAAAATCTAAAGGATATTTTTGCTCAGACTTCGCTGCATACAATGTCACCTTGACCTACAAAGTGCTTGTTTTTGTGCCTCTTGGTTTACTAGTTTGAACGCAATTACTATTTTTCCATTGAGTATTCCGGTTCAAAAGTGGGGAGGCATAGGTGATCTGGGTCATAGATGATCTAGGTGTTGTAGATCAGCTATTGGGTTTGAAAAAAATAAAAATAAATAAATAAATGGAATAAGATAACAAGATTCCGAGCCATGTGAAATAGAACATCAGCACGATTATTTAGTACTAATTTGGTAAGAAACTGCAGGTATGCAAACAGTTACCAGAACCCCTGTTGATAATGCATATGTTGAGCTTTTTGCAGATGGTACCAGGGTGAGGATTGATGACTCCACATCGGATATGCAGTGGTCACACAACAAGATGTCCTAGAAGCAGAAGCTCTGCCTCCGCATGTCACAGTACAAGAAGCGGAATTGAAGGCCCTCACTGAGGCGAGTAGAGTGGTGAGAGGTAAGACGGCAAACATTTACACTGACTCCCGGTATGCATTTGGCATAGCTCATGATTACGGCCCAATATGGAAGGCCAGACAGTTTTTTTTTACCTTAGCAGGACAACCAATTGAGAATGGTGCAGCTGTACAGAGTCGCATGGAGGCCCTGCTTCTACCTGACAAAGTTGAGAGTTCGCACCGAGTCCTACACTGGAGAGGCGAGAGACGACACCCTCGCTGACAGCGCAGCAAAGGCAGTGGCCCTCAAGCCATGGAAGAAAGAAGAAAGATACTGACAGCATGAGTCAGTGGTAAAAAACTTTGGACATTGACAAAAATTTGGACTTTGATATGCTAAAAGACTTTTGCAGTTACAAGCCAGCAAGGAAGAAAAGAATAAATGGACTAATATGGGAGCAGCAGAAACAGGACAGCGTGTGGTGAACGGTCAACAGCACTTGCCCACCACAGTTCCTGTATCCCATGATGGCCCAGCTGATGGACGCAAAGACCCACCTAGTAAAGCAGCACTGACGACGACGCTTGAAAGAGGTTGGGCGACTTCTGGGTTCTCTGTAGCTGCTGCATCATTTGTCCAGTTTAGCATGATCTATGCCATAGGTGAGTCAGGGCAGAAGTAAATTTGCCACATCCCACTTGCCGGGACCACTCTACCCATTTCAGGGATTGCAAATTGACTCCGTTCAGCTCCCACTTGTTGGGAAGTATGAATACGTGCTTGTTGTTGTTGATGTCTTTGCAGGTTGGAGGCCGACCCTGTTACCAAGGTAAACAAGTAGGTAACCGCAAAGAAGCTCATGAACGAGGTAAACTGTGAATATCGGGTACCAAAAGTGATTCAGAGTCAGACAGAGGTATAAACCTCGCAGGTGAATGTAACATGTCATGTCTGCTCTGGGTGTATCCCAGGCCTTTTACATACTCTACCACCTTTAGAGTAGTGGCAAGGTGGAGAGACGTAGTGGCACGCTAAAAGTAAGATACTTAAAAATGACGCCACTTTGGAAAGACTGTCATCCAATAGCCTTATACAGTGTTAGATATGAACCCAGGGGGGATCATACATTATCTCCCTACGAGATTGTTTGGGCTAGCCCCAAGGCTAGGTCGTTACTATCCTCAGTAGTTACAACTACAATCTGATGTGTTGACTGAGTATGTGATTTCCGTTGTTAAAGAACTAACCAAAGCCTATGCACAGGTGTTCTCTTCCAGACTCAGAGGCATACACTGGGACACATATCTTGCAGCCTGGGGATTGGGTGTGCATCAAGAAGTTCCCCAGGAAGCACCCTCTTGAGCCCCGATTTGATGGCCCCTACCAGGTGCTTCTGACTACTGCCACAGCTGTGAAACTAGCCGAAAGACTTACATGGATCCACGCTTCATACTGTAAGAAAGCTTCGGATCCGGGAGACCAGTCTTAGTTGTGCCAAAGACATTACTCTGGTTAGGGCTAGTGAGAGAGGAGGGTGGCAACTGGAATCCTTAGTCGGAAGAATATGAGGGTATGGTTACCTTCTAGTATAACTCGTCCAATGCTCAAGTAGCCGCATATTCCTTCGACTATTGTACTGTGGTCCCGTGTCTAGGCGCAAGATCCCACCGCAGGCCAGATTTAGCTCAGTCCAGCTGGTTATATGACTTATATACCCGGGGAATACAATATGTTTGCGCCACTGATAACGTCTGGGGAGAAGACTGCCGTTATTGGGGATTAGTGGGATGTAACACAGGAATAGACCGGTCCTATAAACCGCGAAGTGCCTTAAATAAGAAAGATAGGAGTGGGAAATCCCTAATTAGTCGTATAACCCTCCTTGAGAATAATAAAGGACAGCAGGAATTGGAAGGCTGAACTTAGTATGTTGCTTGGTTTTAATGCGGTTTTTACATTAACCATGGGAGATCCAAGCCCGGGGGACGGGGAGACTTATAGTCTGGGGACATACCGGTACGGGAGGACAGATCCCTTAGGGAAGTTTAAAATAAGGGGTATGGTAGATGCAGCCGAATGGAAGCCTTCACTTAGTCCCGTGCCCATAATTAACCCCCTCCGCCGTAAGATAAAGACCTTGACGAACATGATGATCATAGCCGACCCTACCTTTTGAGGACACCTTGACAGTAGCGACTGGCTACTCTGACCAGAATCTCTGGTTGGAGTTGATGAGGTACAATGCTAACAGGAGCACCAAGTCTAACTGTTGCGTGTGTGGTAGTGCCCGACTACACTCGGGGATGGTCCCCCTAAATCTCCCTGTAGATGCTGAAGAGTGGTTTATTAGTCTCTTCACGAACATTTCCGCTAATTACACTGTCCGTGAGAAATGGAAGAAGGAATACTCTATAACTACTTAAGTGTTTTGCACCGGAGAGAGTGTTACTGACTACCCTGGAAACTACACCTGCCGGGCAATTAGGCAGGGTAGAGGGAGATTTTTGGGGAACTCACCAATATTTCCCTTGTTTAAAAAAGGATGAAGAGCCAGTTCCGATAATGCCAACCACATACGCTACCAAAGGAAAGGAGAAATGTACTAGTACTGTGCCTGCCCCGATCTCCTAAGATGGATTGTCAGTGGAATTCCCATTTGCCAAGGGATAGTGCAGAAGACCTTAGGTTCCGGCGAGGGCACACCCTGTGGGGTGTTAACTTGAACAGATAGAGGGTATGGATGCCCGGAAATGAGCCCAGGGAATCCATGGCCTCCCTCTGAGGTGAGATAGGGATCCCCCCCTCCTAGGAGTAGGGACTTACGGGCAGTGGGAAAACCCTGACGCAAGGGTGAGGTGACCTGGACGTGTTCACCATTAGGACTATCTCCAGGAGGGACATTGGTGTGGGTGAAGATTAGGGAGTCCCACGCCGTGCGTACCTGTGCACGCTACTAGTATTGTAACATTATGCTAGAGCGAGAAGAGAGACCCCTGGTGGTAGTTTTGATCTACACGTATACATTGACGTCATAGGATAGCCAAGGGGGGTACCTGACAAGTTTTAAAAATTAGAGACCAAGTTAAAACTAGATTCGAGTCCATTTTCCTGATCATTAGGGTAAATAAATGTTGACTGGATTAATTATGTTTATTATAATTAGCAGTGGTTTATAAATTATACTAGAGATGCCTTATAGGGACTAGTCGACCAATAGGACCTACCTCGACTATGACTTTTAAAATAGAATGACCTTAGATATGACTTTAGCTAAAAAGGGGAGTGTCTGTAAGATGATAGGGGAGACTTGTTGTACCTACATCCTAGACGACACGTGACCCGCGGGTAAAGACGCACTTGCCATTAAGAAGCTGACCGCACTAACTAAAAAGAGCTAACTTTTGGGACCAGCACTCGCCATGGATGAGCGGGTGGTAAAGGATCCTGGCACAGACGGGCGTCGCTGTTGTATGTGAACTGATGGTTACCTTTTCTGTTCTAGTCTGCTGTGTTATCCCCTGTGTCAGAGAGACCTGTGAAACTGATGCTGGAAAAGCCGCTCCCACCATGAGTTTGCTGGATGCATCCCCAGAAGGAGTGGACAAGTCCTACACCCCCTTGAAAACTCTAAAACGAACCTTCAACGCGCTCCAGTTATAGGCTCATGCGCAGAGAACTGTGAAAATTAGATAGAGAGTAGAGGATAGACATTTTAAGGGGGGATTGTGATAGACATGATGATTATTTATAAAATGTCTATCGATTTGTATAACCCAAATGTATTATGCTATTGTAATGACTTCAGCCTAAGGTGGAACTCTGCTGCATAAGGAAAGAGTTAAATCACAGTGTTATGTTATTGCTTGAGTGTTTTCCCAGTCCTCCCCATCCCCCACACACAGAATCTTCTTGAACAAAGGGATATCTACTTTCACTTTCAGATTTGGACACATGTTAAAGACAAAGGCTTCTACTTGAGAGAGGTGGGGAGAAGGGGAGGCGGGGGATTCTATATGATCCGACAAATGAGAATCCTATATGTTACTGATGTAACCTGTTGCACGCCAATTGTGTGTATGTACAATAAAAGGTCCTGTCTGGCTGTTTCTGGGCAGAGAGCCATTTTGGATATGAGGCTGATAGCTTGTGTCTAATTTGCTCCACGAAGTGTGCACACGATACAATTAGGAAAGCGACAAAATACCCCAAAAGCCTGCTGGAGAAAATCATAATCCAGATCAGTGGAGTCCCTGGGTGAGCGAGTGGATCTGTGAGGTCACAGCCTGGAACGTACAGAGATCGGCAGATGGCACGCAGAACTCAGGGGCCCGAAAATCTACAGAACACGGTAAGATTGCTTTATCTACCTGTGTCAAAGCTGGGTTCTGACTGCTTTTCTGCCTGTTCCTGATCCAGACTGGACCTTCACTGAAAGACAGGTAATAACTCTAGTTCTGTCCACTCGGAAAAATCACCATGTTACCTGTCTAGGGGTATTTTGTATGCTGTTATGTCTGAGACGGTTAAAAATTGTGTATACAAGACCAAGAGATAAATTCTGTGAGGGTTAATGTGTCGGGAGGGCGGACTCGGCTGTTTAAGTCTGAGGGAACACGCCAGTGACACGTGCTCCTAGGTAATACTAGTGTGAGGTTAGGAAGATTTATGATACGTATACTTACCTTTATGATTGAGCGTGTTATGTTCTCATATGTGAAAAGGTATTTACGGGTGAATATAGCCGTGGTGTGACGGCTGGCTCCAGAAACTCTTGGTCATTGAAAATAATCGTCAGTCTCTGTGTATAGCTAAATGTCCTGTCTAGGACGTGTACAGGAAGTGCTCTTCGGGATTGCTAGTAGACCTTGGGTTGATATAAAGGTGGATGAGATATATATATACCCTGAGCCATTGTGAGTATTCTCCAGTAATCCCGTCTGTCTGCTATTATAGAAAGAATGTGCAGTGTTTATTATTGCGGGGAGGGGTGCTGATAAGAGAGTGAACTGAAAGCTTTTTTCAATTAACCCTTTCTGTTTCCTTTGTCTTTTCTGAGTGGGAAAGAGAGGTTATATGGGAAGGATTTGAAGAAAGCAGATTTTACAAAAGGAACACTTCGAAGTTTCTGGACACCGTATAGAATAGAATAAGCAGGCAGAATAGAATGAGGGATCAGTACAGGATGTTTTGGAATATGCAAAACATGTAGAAATGTTATACAAAGAGAAGGATCAGGAAAAGTTGCAGAAAGGAATGTTAGGTCATGGACAGATAAGCAGAAATGAGTATGGACAGGTAAGATAGACTGTAGAAAGTTTTCAGAAGATGAGCAGGAAGCCCAGCAGAAAGAAAGGTGTTTTTAGATTGCTAGGAGGAGGTATAACGTAGTTAAGAGATTGAAGAGGAGAAAGCATGTAGGGGGGTATGTGTATTGCTTATGAACAATGTAATGCCTTTGTGTTGACTACAGCCCCTCCCTGTAATGGCGGCCGCGCTTGCAATGTTTACAATCCAACATAGTGTGACTCTGCAGTAAATGTAGTGAGGCCTGCCCCCACCCTGAAGTTACTTCCCCCCATGTGCTCACTTTCAGGGTGTGTGATGTTACTTCCGGTCCCTCCCCATCCGGGACAGGACCTGGGCCCGCCCATTCCTCCAGCGGCCATTTTGCCTCACCTGGGAGATCTGTAGCCCCGCCCCTTTCTGCCTCTGGCGGCCATTTTGCTGCATTTGGGAGGCCTATATTCCCCAATGCCACTGTATCCAGTGCTAACATCATGATTGTCTGAAGTAAGGTTTTGTTTGACCAGACTTTGTTACGCTCCAAGATGTGGCCACTTTGGATGTGTGATAAGTTCAGGGAAACAAACCTTTGTGAAGATGCAGCTTGGGACATAGTAGATGACTAAGCTGGTTTATAGTGCATGGAAGATTGGAGTTGATGCATGGGGGGCAGAGACCAGGAATACATGACAGGGGGCGCTCTCTCATGTTTCCAGGGGCTCTGTTTTCCACTGCCCGCTTCTCCAATGGATACTCAGACAGATGATGTTACGGAAGGCTCCTACAGATGAAATAATTTCCCTATAGTCACCCAGCAAACTTTTTCATGCAATTTGGTGAAGTAATTTTACTTTTTATGTGAAGAAAGAGGGACTGAATTGCCCAGAGTAGGATGTTAATTCATCCGTATTCTTTAGTTTTTCTTTAAGCCTTTTGTATATTCTAGTGTCAGTCTACACTGAAGCTATAATTATATTCCGACAGGAGAGTAAAAGCTAAACGCTGGCCATACCCTGAAATACTATTACACTGGGTGACGTAAAATTTGAATTGTGTGGCGCCCCTTGTGGTAAAAAATGCTAACTGCAACCTGAAAAAAAAATCTAAAGGATATTTTTGCTCAGACTTCGCTGCATACAATGTCACCTTGACCTACAAAGTGCTTGTTTTTGTGCCTCTTGGTTTACTAGTTTGAACGCAATTACTCTTTTTCCATTGAGTATTCCGGTTCAAAAGTGGGGAGGCATAGGTGATCTGGGTCATAGATGATCTAGGTGTTGTAGATCAGCTATTGGGTTTGAAAAAAATAAAAATAAATAAATAAATGGAATAAGATAACAAGATTCCGAGCCATGTGAAATAGAACATCAGCACGATTATTTAGTACTAATTTGGTAAGAAACTGCAGGTATGCAAACAGTTACCAGAACCCCTGTTGATAATGCATATGTTGAGCTTTTTGCAGATGGTACCAGGGTGAGGATTGATGACTCCACATCGGATATGCAGTGGTCACACAACAAGATGTCCTAGAAGCAGAAGCTCTGCCTCCGCATGTCACAGTACAAGAAGCGGAATTGAAGGCCCTCACTGAGGCGAGTAGAGTGGTGAGAGGTAAGACGGCAAACATTTACACTGACTCCCGGTATGCATTTGGCATAGCTCATGATTACGGCCCAATATGGAAGGCCAGACAGTTTTTTTTTTACCTTAGCAGGACAACCAATTGAGAATGGTGCAGCTGTACAGAGTCGCATGGAGGCCCTGCTTCTACCTGACAAAGTTGAGAGTTCGCACCGAGTCCTACACTGGAGAGGCGAGAGACGACACCCTCGCTGACAGCGCAGCAAAGGCAGTGGCCCTCAAGCCGTGGAAGAAAGAAGAAAGATACTGACAGCATGAGTCAGTGGTAAAAAACTTTGGACATTGACAAAAATTTGGACTTTGATATGCTAAAAGACTTTTGCAGTTACAAGCCAGCAAGGAAGAAAAGAATAAATGGACTAATATGGGAGCAGCAGAAACAGGACAGCGTGTGGTGAACGGTCAACAGCACTTGCCCACCACAGTTCCTGTATCCCATGATGGCCCAGCTGATGGACGCAAAGACCCACCTAGTAAAGCAGCACTGACGACGACGCTTGAAAGAGGTTGGGCGACTTCTGGGTTCTCTGTAGCTGCTGCATCATTTGTCCAGTTTAGCATGATCTATGCCATAGGTGAGTCAGGGCAGAAGTAAATTTGCCACATCCCACTTGCCGGGACCACTCTACCCATTTCAGGGATTGCAAATTGACTCCGTTCAGCTCCCACTTGTTGGGAAGTATGAATACGTGCTTGTTGTTGTTGATGTCTTTGCAGGTTGGAGGCCGACCCTGTTACCAAGGTAAACAAGTAGGTAACCGCAAAGAAGCTCATGAACGAGGTAAACTGTGAATATCGGGTACCAAAAGTGATTCAGAGTCAGACAGAGGTATAAACCTCGCAGGTGAATGTAACATGTCATGTCTGCTCTGGGTGTATCCCAGGCCTTTTACATACTCTACCACCTTTAGAGTAGTGGCAAGGTGGAGAGACGTAGTGGCACGCTAAAAGTAAGATACTTAAAAATGACGCCACTTTGGAAAGACTGTCATCCAATAGCCTTATACAGTGTTAGATATGAACCCAGGGGGGATCATACATTATCTCCCTACGAGATTGTTTGGGCTAGCCCCAAGGCTAGGTCGTTACTATCCTCAGTAGTTACAATTACAATCTGATGTGTTGACTGAGTATGTGATTTCCGTTGTTAAAGAACTAACCAAAGCCTATGCACAGGTGTTCTCTTCCAGACTCAGAGGCAGACACTGGGACACATATCTTGCAGCCTGGGGATTGGGTGTGCGTCAAGAAGTTCCCCAGGAAGCACCCTCTTGAGCCCCGATTTGATGGCCCCTACCAGGTGCTTCTGACTACTGCCACAGCTGTGAAACTAGCCGAAAGACTTACATGGATCCACGCTTCATACTGTAAGAAAGCTTCGGATCCGGGAGACCAGTCTTAGTTGTGCCAAAGACATTACTCTGGTTAGGGCTAGTGAGAGAGGAGGGTGGCAACTGGAATCCTTAGTCGGAAGAATATGAGGGTATGGTTACCTTCTAGTATAACTCGTCCAATGCTCAAGTAGCCGCATATTCCTTCGACTATTGTACTGTGGTCCCGTGTCTAGGCGCAAGATCCCACCGCAGGCCAGATTTAGCTCAGTCCAGCTGGTTATATGACTTATATACCCGGGGAATACAATATGTTTGCGCCACTGATAACGTCTGGGGAGAAGACTGCCGTTATTGGGGATTAGTGGGATGTAACACAGGAATAGACCGGTCCTATAAACCGCGAAGTGCCTTAAATAAGAAAGATAGGAGTGGGAAATCCCTAATTAGTCGTATAACCCTCCTTGAGAATAATAAAGGACAGCAGGAATTGGAAGGCTGAACTTAGTATGTTGCTTGGTTTTAATGCGGTTTTTACATTAACCATGGGAGATCCAAGCCCGGGGGACGGGGAGACTTATAGTCTGGGGACATACCGGTACGGGAGGACAGATCCCTTAGGGAAGTTTAAAATAAGGGGTATGGTAGATGCAGCCGAATGGAAGCCTTCACTTAGTCCCGTGCCCATAATTAACCCCCTCCGCCGTAAGATAAAGACCTTGACGAACATGATGATCATAGCCGACCCTACCTTTTGAGGACACCTTGACAGTAGCGACTGGCTACTCTGACCAGAATCTCTGGTTGGAGTTGATGAGGTACAATGCTAACAGGAGCACCAAGTCTAACTGTTGCGTGTGCGGTAGTGCCCGACTACACTCGGGGATGGTCCCCCTAAATCTCCCTGTAGATGCTGAAGAGTGGTTTATTAGTCTCTTCACGAACATTTCCGCTAATTACACTGTCCGTGAGAAATGGAAGAAGGAATACTCTATAACTACTTAAGTGTTTTGCACCGGAGAGAGTGTTACTGACTACCCTGGAAACTACACCTGCCGGGCAATTAGGCAGGGTAGAGGGAGATTTTTGGGGAACTCACCAATATTTCCCTTGTTTAAAAAAGGATGAAGAGCCAGTTCCGATAATGCCAACCACATACGCTACCAAAGGAAAGGAGAAATGTACTAGTACTGTGCCTGCCCCGATCTCCTAAGATGGATTGTCAGTGGAATTCCCATTTGCCAAGGGATAGTGCAGAAGACCTTAGGTTCCGGCAAGGGCACACCCTGTGGGGTGTTAACTTGAACAGATAGAGGGTATGGATGCCCGGAAATGAGCCCAGGGAATCCATGGCCTCCCTCTGAGGTGAGATAGGGATCCCCCCCTCCTAGGAGTAGGGACTTACGGGCAGTGGGAAAACCCTGACGCAAGGGTGAGGCGACCTGGACGTGTTCACCATTAGGACTATCTCCAGGAGGGACATTGGTGTGGGTGAAGATTAGGGAGTCCCACGCCGTGCGTACCTGTGCACGCTACTAGTATTGTAACATTATGCTAGAGCGAGAAGAGAGACCCCTGGTGGTAGTTTTGATCTACACGTATACATTGACGTCATAGGATAGCCAAGGGGGGTACCTGACAAGTTTTAAAAATTAGAGACCAAGTTAAAACTAGATTCGAGTCCATTTTCCTGATCATTAGGGTAAATAAATGTTGACTGGATTAATTATGTTTATTATAATTAGCAGTGGTTTATAAATTATACTAGAGATGCCTTATAGGGACTAGTCGACCAATAGGACCTACCTCGACTATGACTTTTAAAATAGAATGACCTTAGATATGACTTTAGCTAAAAAGGGGAGTGTCTGTAAGATGATAGGGGAGACTTGTTGTACCTACATCCTAGACGACACGTGACCCGCGGGTAAAGACGCACTTGCCATTAAGAAGCTGACCGCACTAACTAAAAAGAGCTAACTTTTGGGACCAGCACTCGCCATGGATGAGCGGGTGGTAAAGGATCCTGGCACAGACGGGCGTCGCTGTTGTATGTGAACTGATGGTTACCTTTTCTGTTCTAGTCTGCTGTGTTATCCCCTGTGTCAGAGAGACCTGTGAAACTGATGCTGGAAAAGCCGCTCCCACCATGAGTTTGCTGGATGCATCCCCAGAAGGAGTGGACAAGTCCTACACCCCCTTGAAGACTCTAAAACGAACCTTCAACGCGCTCCAGTTATAGGCTCATGTGCAGAGAACTGTGAAAATTAGATAGAGAGTTAGAGGATAGACATTTTAAGGGGGGATTGTGATAGACATGATGATTATTTATAAAATGTCTATCGATTTGTATAACCCAAATGTATTATGCTATTGTAATGACTTCAGCCTAAGGTGGAACTCTGCTGCATAAGGAAAGAGTTAAATCACAGTGTTATGTTATTGCTTGAGTGTTTTCCCAGTCCTCCCCATCCCCCACACACAGAATCTTCTTGAACAAAGGGATATCTACTTTCACTTTCAGATTTGGACACATGTTAAAGACAAAGGCTTCTACTTGAGAGAGGTGGGGAGAAGGGGAGGCCGGGGATTCTATATGATCCGACAAATGAGAATCCTATATGTTACTGATGTAACCTGTTGCACGCCCATTGTGTGTCTGTACAATAAAAGGTCCTGTCTGGCTGTTTCTGGGCAGAGAGCCATTTTGGATATGAGGCTGATAGCTTGTGTCTAATTTGCTCCACGAAGTGTGCACACGATACAATTAGGGAAGCGACAAAATACCCCAAAAGCCTGCTGGAGAAAATCATAATCCAGATCAGTGGAGTCCCTGGGTGAGCGAGTGGATCTGTGAGGTCACAGCCTGGAACGTACAGAGATCGGCAGATGGCACGCAGAACTCAGGGGCCCGAAAATCTACAGAACACGGTAAGATTGCTTTATCTACCTGTGTCAAAGCTGGGTTCTGACTGCTTTTCTGCCTGTCCCTGATCCAGACTGGACCTTCACTGAAAGACAGGTAATAACTCTAGTTCTGTCCACTCGGAAAAATCACCATGTTACCTGTCTAGGGGTATTTTGTATGCTGTTATGTCTGAGACGGTTAAAAATTGTGTATACAAGACCAAGAGATAAATTCTGTGAGGGTTAATGTGTCGGGAGGGCGGACTCGGCTGTTTAAGTCTGAGGGAACACGCCAGTGACACGTGCTCCTAGGTAATACTAGTGTGAGGTTAGGAAGATTTATGATACGTATACTTACCTTTATGATTGAGCGTGTTATGTTCTCATATGTGAAAAGGTATTTACGGGTGAATATAGCCGTGGTGTGACGGCTGGCTCCAGAAACTCTTGGTCATTGAAAATAATCGTCAGTCTCTGTGTATAGCTAAATGTCCTGTCTAGGACGTGTACAGGAAGTGCTCTTCGGGATTGCTAGTAGACCTTGGGTTGATATAAAGGTGGATGAGATATATATATATACCCTGAGCCATTGTGGGTATTCTCCAGTAATCCCGTCTGTCTGCTATTATAGAAAGAATGTGCAGTGTTTATTATTGCGGGGAGGGGTGCTGATAAGAGAGTGAACTGAAAGCTTTTTTCAATTAACCCTTTCTGTTTCCTTTGTCTTTTCTGAGTGGGAAAGAGAGGTTATATGGGAAGGATTTGAAGAAAGCAGATTTTACAAAAGGAACACTTCGAAGTTTCTGGACACCGTATAGAATAGAATAAGCAGGCAGAATAGAATGAGGGATCAGTACAGGATGATTTGGAATATGCAAAACATGTAGAAATGTTATACAAAGAGAAGGATCAGGAAAAGTTGCAGAAAGGAATGTTAGGTCATGGACAGATAAGCAGAAATGAGTATGGACAGGTAAGATAGACTGTAGAAAGTTTTCAGAAGATGAGCAGGAAGCCCAGCAGAAAGAAAGGTGTTTTTAGATTGCTAGGAGGAGGTATAACGTAGTTAAGAGATTGAAGAGGAGAAAGCATGTAGGGGGGTATGTGTATTGCTTATGAACAATGTAATGCCTTTGTGTTGACTACAGCCCCTCCCTGTAATGGCGGCCGCGCTTGCAATGTTTACAATCCAACATAGTGTGACTCTGCAGTAAATGTAGTGAGGCCTGCCCCCACCCTGAAGTTACTTCCCCCCATGTGCTCACTTTCAGGGTGTGTGATGTTACTTCCGGTCCCTCCCCATCCGGGACAGGACCTGGGCCCGCCCATTCCTCCAGCGGCCATTTTGCCTCACCTGGGAGATCTGTAGCCCCGCCCCTTTCTGCCTCTGGCGGCCATTTTGCTGCATTTGGGAGGCCTATATTCCCCAATGCCACTGTATCCAGTGCTAACATCATGATTGTCTGAAGTAAGGTTTTGTTTGACCAGACTTTGTTACGCTCCAAGATGTGGCCACTTTGGATGTGTGATAAGTTCAGGGAAACAAACCTTTGTGAAGATGCAGCTTGGGACATAGTAGATGACTAAGCTGGTTTATAGTGCATGGAAGATTGGAGTTGATGCATGGGGGGCAGAGACCAGGAATACATGACAGGGGACGCTCTCTCATGTTTCCAGGGGCTCTGTTTTCCACTGCCCGCTTCTCCAATGGATACTCAGACAGATGATGTTACGGAAGGCTCCTACAGATTAAATAATTTCCCTATAGTCACCCAGCAAACTTTTTCATGCAATTTGGTGAAGTAATTTTACTTTTTATGTGAAGAAAGAGGGACTGAATTGCCCAGAGTAGGATGTTAATTCATCCGTATTCTTTAGTTTTTCTTTAAGCCTTTTGTATATTCTAGTGTCAGTCTACACTGAAGCTATAATTATATTCCGACAGGAGAGTAAAAGCTAAACGCTGGCCATACCCTGAAATACTATTACACTGGGTGACGTAAAATTTGAATTGTGTGGCGCCCCTTGTGGTAAAAAATGCTAACTGCAACCTGAAAAAAAAAATCTAAAGGATATTTTTGCTCAGACTTCGCTGCATACAATGTCACCTTGACCTACAAAGTGCTTGTTTTTGTGCCTCTTGGTTTACTAGTTTGAACGCAATTACTCTTTTTCCATTGAGTATTCCGGTTCAAAAGTGGGGAGGCATAGGTGATCTGGGTCATAGATGATCTAGGTGTTGTAGATCAGCTATTGGGTTTGAAAAAAAAAAAATAAATAAATAAATGGAATAAGATAACAAGATTCCGAGCCATGTGAAATAGAACATCAGCACGATTATTTAGTACTAATTCGGTAAGAAACTGCAGGTATGCAAACAGTTACCAGAACCCCTGTTGATAATGCATATGTTGAGCTTTTTGCAGATGGTACCAGGGTGAGGATTGATGACTCCACATCGGATATGCAGTGGCCACACAACAAGATGTCCTAGAAGCAGAAGCTCTGCCTCCGCATGTCACAGTACAAGAAGCGGAATTGAAGGCCCTCACTGAGGCGAGTAGAGTGGTGAGAGGTAAGACGGCAAACATTTACACTGACTCCCGGTATGCATTTGGCATAGCTCATGATTACGGCCCAATATGGAAGGCCAGACAGTTTTTTTACCTTAGCAGGACAACCAATTGAGAATGGTGCAGCTGTACAGAGTCGCATGGAGGCCCTGCTTCTACCTGACAAAGTTGAGAGTTCGCACCGAGTCCTACACTGGAGAGGCGAGAGACGACACCCTCGCTGACAGCGCAGCAAAGGCAGTGGCCCTCAAGCCGTGGAAGAAAGAAGAAAGATACTGACAGCATGAGTCAGTGGTAAAAAACTTTGGACATTGACAAAAATTTGGACTTTGATATGCTAAAAGACTTTTGCAGTTACAAGCCAGCAAGGAAGAAAAGAATAAATGGACTAATATGGGAGCAGCAGAAACAGGACAGCGTGTGGTGAACGGTCAACAGCACTTGCCCACCACAGTTCCTGTATCCCATGATGGCCCAGCTGATGGACGCAAAGACCCACCTAGTAAAGCAGCACTGACGACGACGCTTGAAAGAGGTTGGGCGACTTCTGGGTTCTCTGTAGCTGCTGCATCATTTGTCCAGTTTAGCATGATCTATGCCATAGGTGAGTCAGGGCAGAAGTAAATTTGCCACATCACACTTGCCGGGACCACTCTACCCATTTCAGGGATTGCAAATTGACTACGTTCAGCTCCCACTTGTTGGGAAGTATGAATACGTGCTTGTTGTTGTTGATGTCTTTGCAGGTTGGAGGCCGACCCTGTTACCAAGGTAAACAAGTAGGTAACCGCAAAGAAGCTCATGAACGAGGTAAACTGTGAATATGGGGTACCAAAAGTGATTCAGAGTCAGACAGAGGTATAAACCTCGCAGGTGAATGTAACATGTCATGTCTGCTCTGGGTGTATCCCAGGCCTTTTACATACTCTACCACCTTTAGAGTAGTGGCAAGGTGGAGAGACGTAGTGGCACGCTAAAAGTAAGATACTTAAAAATGACGCCACTTTGGAAAGACTGTCATCCAATAGCCTTATACAGTGTTAGATATGAACCCAGGGGGGATCATACATTATCTCCCTACGAGATTGTTTGGGCTAGCCCCAAGGCTAGGTCGTTACTATCCTCAGTAGTTACAACTACAATCTGATGTGTTGACTGAGTATGTGATTTCCGTTGTTAAAGAACTAACCAAAGCCTATGCACAGGTGTTCTCTTCCAGACTCAGAGGCAGACACTGGGACACATATCTTGCAGCCTGGGGATTGGGTGTGCGTCAAGAAGTTCCCCAGGAAGCACCCTCTTGAGCCCCGATTTGATGGCCCCTACCAGGTGCTTCTGACTACTGCCACAGCTGTGAAACTAGCCGAAAGACTTACATGGATCCACGCTTCATACTGTAAGAAAGCTTCGGATCCGGGAGACCAGTCTTAGTTGTGCCAAAGACATTACTCTGGTTAGGGCTAGTGAGAGAGGAGGGTGGCAACTGGAATCCTTAGTCGGAAGAATATGAGGGTATGGTTACCTTCTAGTATAACTCGTCCAATGCTCAAGTAGCCGCATATTCCTCCGACTATTGTACTGGGGTCCCGTGTCTAGGCGCAAGATCCCACCGCAGGCCAGATTTAGCTCAGTCCAGCTGGTTATATGACTTATATACCCGGGGAATACAATATGTTTGCGCCACTGATAACGTCTGGGGAGAAGACTGCCGTTATTGGGGATTAGTGGGATGGAACACAGGAATAGACCGGTCCTATAAACCGCGAAGTGCCTTAAATAAGAAAGATAGGAGTGGGAAATCCCTAATTAGTCGTATAACCCTCCTTGAGAATAATAAAGGACAGCAGGAATTGGAAGGCTGAACTTAGTATGTTGCTTGGTTTTAATGCGGTTTTTACATTAACCATGGGAGATCCAAGCCCGGGGGACGGGGAGACTTATAGTCTGGGGACATACCGGTACGGGAGGACAGATCCCTTAGGGAAGTTTAAAATAAGGGGTATGGTAGATGCAGCCGAATGGAAGCCTTCACTTAGTCCCGTGCCCATAATTAACCCCCTCCGCCGTAAGATAAAGACCTTGACGAACATGATGATCATAGCCGACCCTACCTTTTGAGGACACCTTGACAGTAGCGACTGGCTACTCTGACCAGAATCTCTGGTTGGAGTTGATGAGGTACAATGCTAACAGGAGCACCAAGTCTAACTGTTGCGTGTGCGGTAGTGCCCGACTACACTCGGGGATGGTCCCCCTAAATCTCCCTGTAGATGCTGAAGAGTGGTTTATTAGTCTCTTCACGAACATTTCCGCTAATTACACTGTCCGTGAGAAATGGAAGAAGGAATACTCTATAACTACTTAAGTGTTTTGCACCGGAGAGAGTGTTACTGACTACCCTGGAAACTACACCTGCCGGGCAATTAGGCAGGGTAGAGGGAGATTTTTGGGGAACTCACCAATATTTCCCTTGTTTAAAAAAGGATGAAGAGCCAGTTCCGATAATGCCAACCACATACGCTACCAAAGGAAAGGAGAAATGTACTAGTACTGTGCCTGCCCCGATCTCCTAAGATGGATTGTCAGTGGAATTCCCATTTGCCAAGGGATAGTGCAGAAGACCTTAGGTTCCGGCGAGGGCACACCCTGTGGGGTGTTAACTTGAACAGATAGAGGGTATGGATGCCCGGAAATGAGCCCAGGGAATCCATGGCCTCCCTCTGAGGTGAGGTAGGGATCCCCCCCTCCTAGGAGTAGGGACTTACGGGCAGTGGGAAAACCCTGACGCAAGGGTGAGGCGACCTGGACGTGTTCACCATTAGGACTATCTCCAGGAGGGACATTGGTGTGGGTGAAGATTAGGGAGTCCCACGCCGTGCGTACCTGTGCACGCTACTAGTATTGTAACATTATGCTAGAGCGAGAAGAGAGACCCCTGGTGGTAGTTTTGATCTACACGTATACATTGACGTCATAGGATAGCCAAGGGGGGTACCTGACAAGTTTTAAAAATTAGAGACCAAGTTAAAACTAGATTCGAGTCCATTTTCCTGATCATTAGGGTAAATAAATGTTGACTGGATTAATTATGTTTATTATAATTAGCAGTGGTTTATAAATTATACTAGAGATGCCTTATAGGGACTAGTCGACCAATAGGACCTACCTCGACTATGACTTTTAAAATAGAATGACCTTAGATATGACTTTAGCTAAAAAGGGGAGTGTCTGTAAGATGATAGGGGAGACTTGTTGTACCTACATCCTAGACGACACGTGACCCGCGGGTAAAGACGCACTTGCCATTAAGAAGCTGACCGCACTAACTAAAAAGAGCTAACTTTTGGGACCAGCACTCGCCATGGATGAGCGGGTGGTAAAGGATCCTGGCACAGACGGGCGTCGCTGTTGTATGTGAACTGATGGTTACCTTTTCTGTTCTAGTCTGCTGTGTTATCCCCTGTGTCAGAGAGACCTGTGAAACTGATGCTGGAAAAGCCGCTCCCACCATGAGTTTGCTGGATGCATCCCCAGAAGGAGTGGACAAGTCCTACACCCCCTTGAAGACTCTAAAACGAACCTTCAACGCGCTCCAGTTATAGGCTCATGTGCAGAGAACTGTGAAAATTAGATAGAGAGTTAGAGGATAGACATTTTAAGGGGGGATTGTGATAGACATGATGATTATTTATAAAATGTCTATCGATTTGTATAACCCAAATGTATTATGCTATTGTAATGACTTCAGCCTAAGGTGGAACTCTGCTGCATAAGGAAAGAGTTAAATCACAGTGTTATGTTATTGCTTGAGTGTTTTCCCAGTCCTCCCCATCCCCCACACACAGAATCTTCTTGAACAAAGGGATATCTACTTTCACTTTCAGATTTGGACACATGTTAAAGACAAAGGCTTCTACTTGAGAGAGGTGGGGAGAAGGGGAGGCCGGGGATTCTATATGATCCGACAAATGAGAATCCTATATGTTACTGATGTAACCTGTTGCACGCCCATTGTGTGTCTGTACAATAAAAGGTCCTGTCTGGCTGTTTCTGGGCAGAGAGCCATTTTGGATATGAGGCTGATAGCTTGTGTCTAATTTGCTCCACGAAGTGTGCACACGATACAATTAGGGAAGCGACAAAATACCCCAAAAGCCTGCTGGAGAAAATCATAATCCAGATCAGTGGAGTCCCTGGGTGAGCGAGTGGATCTGTGAGGTCACAGCCTGGAACGTACAGAGATCGGCAGATGGCACGCAGAACTCAGGGGCCCGAAAATCTACAGAACACGGTAAGATTGCTTTATCTACCTGTGTCAAAGCTGGGTTCTGACTGCTTTTCTGCCTGTCCCTGATCCAGACTGGACCTTCACTGAAAGACAGGTAATAACTCTAGTTCTGTCCACTCGGAAAAATCACCATGTTACCTGTCTAGGGGTATTTTGTATGCTGTTATGTCTGAGACGGTTAAAAATTGTGTATACAAGACCAAGAGATAAATTCTGTGAGGGTTAATGTGTCGGGAGGGCGGACTCGGCTGTTTAAGTCTGAGGGAACACGCCAGTGACACGTGCTCCTAGGTAATACTAGTGTGAGGTTAGGAAGATTTATGATACGTATACTTACCTTTATGATTGAGCGTGTTATGTTCTCATATGTGAAAAGGTATTTACGGGTGAATATAGCCGTGGTGTGACGGCTGGCTCCAGAAACTCTTGGTCATTGAAAATAATCGTCAGTCTCTGTGTATAGCTAAATGTCCTGTCTAGGACGTGTACAGGAAGTGCTCTTCGGGATTGCTAGTAGACCTTGGGTTGATATAAAGGTGGATGAGATATATATATATACCCTGAGCCATTGTGGGTATTCTCCAGTAATCCCGTCTGTCTGCTATTATAGAAAGAATGTGCAGTGTTTATTATTGCGGGGAGGGGTGCTGATAAGAGAGTGAACTGAAAGCTTTTTTCAATTAACCCTTTCTGTTTCCTTTGTCTTTTCTGAGTGGGAAAGAGAGGTTATATGGGAAGGATTTGAAGAAAGCAGATTTTACAAAAGGAACACTTTGAAGTTTCTGGACACCGTATAGAATAGAATAAGCAGGCAGAATAGAATGAGGGATCAGTACAGGATGTTTTGGAATATGCAAAACATGTAGAAATGTTATACAAAGAGAAGGATCAGGAAAAGTTGCAGAAAGGAATGTTAGGTCATGGACAGATAAGCAGAAATGAGTATGGACAGGTAAGATAGACTGTAGAAAGTTTTCAGAAGATGAGCAGGAAGCCCAGCAGAAAGAAAGGTGTTTTTAGATTGCTAGGAGGAGGTATAACGTAGTTAAGAGATTGAAGAGGAGAAAGCATGTAGGGGGGTATGTGTATTGCTTATGAACAATGTAATGCCTTTGTGTTGACTACAGCCCCTCCCTGTAATGGCGGCCGCGCTTGCAATGTTTACAATCCAACATAGTGTGACTCTGCAGTAAATGTAGTGAGGCCTGCCCCCACCCTGAAGTTACTTCCCCCCATGTGCTCACTTTCAGGGTGTGTGATGTTACTTCCGGTCCCTCCCCATCCGGGACAGGACCTGGGCCCGCCCATTCCTCCAGCGGCCATTTTGCCTCACCTGGGAGATCTGTAGCCCCGCCCCTTTCTGCCTCTTGCGGCCATTTTGCTGCATTTGGGAGGCCTATATTCCCCAATGCCACTGTATCCAGTGCTAACATCATGATTGTCTGAAGTAAGGTTTTGTTTGACCAGACTTTGTTACGCTCCAAGATGTGGCCACTTTGGATGTGTGATAAGTTCAGGGAAACAAACCTTTGTGAAGATGCAGCTTGGGACATAGTAGATGACTAAGCTGGTTTATAGTGCATGGAAGATTGGAGTTGATGCATGGGGGGCAGAGACCAGGAATACATGACAGGGGGCGCTCTCTCATGTTTCCAGGGGCTCTGTTTTCCACTGCCCGCTTCTCCAATGGATACTCAGACAGATGATGTTACGGAAGGCTCCTACAGATGAAATAATTTCCCTATAGTCACCCAGCAAACTTTTTCATGCAATTTGGTGAAGTAATTTTACTTTTTATGTGAAGAAAGAGGGACTGAATTGCCCAGAGTAGGATGTTAATTCATCCGTATTCTTTAGTTTTTCTTTAAGCCTTTTGTATATTCTAGTGTCAGTCTACACTGAAGCTATAATTATATTCCGACAGGAGAGTAAAAGCTAAACGCTGGCCATACCCTGAAATACTATTACACTGGGTGACGTAAAATTTGAATTGTGTGGCGCCCCTTGTGGTAAAAAATGCTAACTGCAACCTGAAAAAAAAATCTAAAGGATATTTTTGCTCAGACTTCGCTGCATACAATGTCACCTTGACCTACAAAGTGCTTGTTTTTGTGCCTCTTGGTTTACTAGTTTGAACGCAATTACTCTTTTTCCATTGAGTATTCCGGTTCAAAAGTGGGGAGGCATAGGTGATCTGGGTCATAGATGATCTAGGTGTTGTAGATCAGCTATTGGGTTTGAAAAAAATAAAAATAAATAAATAAATGGAATAAGATAACAAGATTCCGAGCCATGTGAAATAGAACATCAGCACGATTATTTAGTACTAATTTGGTAAGAAACTGCAGGTATGCAAACAGTTACCAGAACCCCTGTTGATAATGCATATGTTGAGCTTTTTGCAGATGGTACCAGGGTGAGGATTGATGACTCCACATCGGATATGCAGTGGTCACACAACAAGATGTCCTAGAAGCAGAAGCTCTGCCTCCGCATGTCACAGTACAAGAAGCGGAATTGAAGGCCCTCACTGAGGCGAGTAGAGTGGTGAGAGGTAAGACGGCAAACATTTACACTGACTCCCGGTATGCATTTGGCATAGCTCATGATTACGGCCCAATATGGAAGGCCAGACAGTTTTTTTTACCTTAGCAGGACAACCAATTGAGAATGGTGCAGCTGTACAGAGTCGCATGGAGGCCCTGCTTCTACCTGACAAAGTTGAGAGTTCGCACCGAGTCCTACACTGGAGAGGCGAGAGACGACACCCTCGCTGACAGCGCAGCAAAGGCAGTGGCCCTCAAGCCATGGAAGAAAGAAGAAAGATACTGACAGCATGAGTCAGTGGTAAAAAACTTTGGACATTGACAAAAATTTGGACTTTGATATGCTAAAAGACTTTTGCAGTTACAAGCCAGCAAGGAAGAAAAGAATAAATGGACTAATATGGGAGCAGCAGAAACAGGACAGCGTGTGGTGAACGGTCAACAGCACTTGCCCACCACAGTTCCTGTATCCCATGATGGCCCAGCTGATGGACGCAAAGACCCACCTAGTAAAGCAGCACTGACGACGACGCTTGAAAGAGGTTGGGCGACTTCTGGGTTCTCTGTAGCTGCTGCATCATTTGTCCAGTTTAGCATGATCTATGCCATAGGTGAGTCAGGGCAGAAGTAAATTTGCCACATCCCACTTGCCGGGACCACTCTACCCATTTCAGGGATTGCAAATTGACTCCGTTCAGCTCCCACTTGTTGGGAAGTATGAATACGTGCTTGTTGTTGTTGATGTCTTTGCAGGTTGGAGGCCGACCCTGTTACCAAGGTAAACAAGTAGGTAACCGCAAAGAAGCTCATGAACGAGGTAAACTGTGAATATCGGGTACCAAAAGTGATTCAGAGTCAGACAGAGGTATAAACCTCGCAGGTGAATGTAACATGTCATGTCTGCTCTGGGTGTATCCCAGGCCTTTTACATACTCTACCACCTTTAGAGTAGTGGCAAGGTGGAGAGACGTAGTGGCACGCTAAAAGTAAGATACTTAAAAATGACGCCACTTTGGAAAGACTGTCATCCAATAGCCTTATACAGTGTTAGATATGAACCCAGGGGGGATCATACATTATCTCCCTACGAGATTGTTTGGGCTAGCCCCAAGGCTAGGTCGTTACTATCCTCAGTAGTTACAACTACAATCTGATGTGTTGACTGAGTATGTGATTTCCGTTGTTAAAGAACTAACCAAAGCCTATGCACAGGTGTTCTCTTCCAGACTCAGAGGCATACACTGGGACACATATCTTGCAGCCTGGGGATTGGGTGTGCATCAAGAAGTTCCCCAGGAAGCACCCTCTTGAGCCCCGATTTGATGGCCCCTACCAGGTGCTTCTGACTACTGCCACAGCTGTGAAACTAGCCGAAAGACTTACATGGATCCACGCTTCATACTGTAAGAAAGCTTCGGATCCGGGAGACCAGTCTTAGTTGTGCCAAAGACATTACTCTGGTTAGGGCTAGTGAGAGAGGAGGGTGGCAACTGGAATCCTTAGTCGGAAGAATATGAGGGTATGGTTACCTTCTAGTATAACTCGTCCAATGCTCAAGTAGCCGCATATTCCTTCGACTATTGTACTGTGGTCCCGTGTCTAGGCGCAAGATCCCACCGCAGGCCAGATTTAGCTCAGTCCAGCTGGTTATATGACTTATATACCCGGGGAATACAATATGTTTGCGCCACTGATAACGTCTGGGGAGAAGACTGCCGTTATTGGGGATTAGTGGGATGTAACACAGGAATAGACCGGTCCTATAAACCGCGAAGTGCCTTAAATAAGAAAGATAGGAGTGGGAAATCCCTAATTAGTCGTATAACCCTCCTTGAGAATAATAAAGGACAGCAGGAATTGGAAGGCTGAACTTAGTATGTTGCTTGGTTTTAATGCGGTTTTTACATTAACCATGGGAGATCCAAGCCCGGGGGACGGGGAGACTTATAGTCTGGGGACATACCGGTACGGGAGGACAGATCCCTTAGGGAAGTTTAAAATAAGGGGTATGGTAGATGCAGCCGAATGGAAGCCTTCACTTAGTCCCGTGCCCATAATTAACCCCCTCCGCCGTAAGATAAAGACCTTGACGAACATGATGATCATAGCCGACCCTACCTTTTGAGGACACCTTGACAGTAGCGACTGGCTACTCTGACCAGAATCTCTGGTTGGAGTTGATGAGGTACAATGCTAACAGGAGCACCAAGTCTAACTGTTGCGTGTGCGGTAGTGCCCGACTACACTCGGGGATGGTCCCCCTAAATCTCCCTGTAGATGCTGAAGAGTGGTTTATTAGTCTCTTCACGAACATTTCCGCTAATTACACTGTCCGTGAGAAATGGAAGAAGGAATACTCTATAACTACTTAAGTGTTTTGCACCGGAGAGAGTGTTACTGACTACCCTGGAAACTACACCTGCCGGGCAATTAGGCAGGGTAGAGGGAGATTTTTGGGGAACTCACCAATATTTCCCTTGTTTAAAAAAGGATGAAGAGCCAGTTCCGATAATGCCAACCACATACGCTACCAAAGGAAAGGAGAAATGTACTAGTACTGTGCCTGCCCCGATCTCCTAAGATGGATTGTCAGTGGAATTCCCATTTGCCAAGGGATAGTGCAGAAGACCTTAGGTTCCGGCGAGGGCACACCCTGTGGGGTGTTAACTTGAACAGATAGAGGGTATGGATGCCCGGAAATGAGCCCAGGGAATCCATGGCCTCCCTCTGAGGTGAGATAGGGATCCCCCCCTCCTAGGAGTAGGGACTTACGGGCAGTGGGAAAACCCTGACGCAAGGGTGAGGTGACCTGGACGTGTTCACCATTAGGACTATCTCCAGGAGGGACATTGGTGTGGGTGAAGATTAGGGAGTCCCACGCCGTGCGTACCTGTGCACGCTACTAGTATTGTAACATTATGCTAGAGCGAGAAGAGAGACCCCTGGTGGTAGTTTTGATCTACACGTATACATTGACGTCATAGGATAGCCAAGGGGGGTACCTGACAAGTTTTAAAAATTAGAGACCAAGTTAAAACTAGATTCGAGTCCATTTTCCTGATCATTAGGGTAAATAAATGTTGACTGGATTAATTATGTTTATTATAATTAGCAGTGGTTTATAAATTATACTAGAGATGCCTTATAGGGACTAGTCGACCAATAGGACCTACCTCGACTATGACTTTTAAAATAGAATGACCTTAGATATGACTTTAGCTAAAAAGGGGAGTGTCTGTAAGATGATAGGGGAGACTTGTTGTACCTACATCCTAGACGACACGTGACCCGCGGGTAAAGACGCACTTGCCATTAAGAAGCTGACCGCACTAACTAAAAAGAGCTAACTTTTGGGACCAGCACTCGCCATGGATGAGCGGGTGGTAAAGGATCCTGGCACAGACGGGCGTCGCTGTTGTATGTGAACTGATGGTTACCTTTTCTGTTCTAGTCTGCTGTGTTATCCCCTGTGTCAGAGAGACCTGTGAAACTGATGCTGGAAAAGCCGCTCCCACCATGAGTTTGCTGGATGCATCCCCAGAAGGAGTGGACAAGTCCTACACCCCCTTGAAAACTCTAAAACGAACCTTCAACGCGCTCCAGTTATAGGCTCATGCGCAGAGAACTGTGAAAATTAGATAGAGAGTAGAGGATAGACATTTTAAGGGGGGATTGTGATAGACATGATGATTATTTATAAAATGTCTATCG
The DNA here is from genome assembly GCF_035609145.1 of Eleutherodactylus coqui. NCBI lineage: Eukaryota > Metazoa > Chordata > Amphibia > Anura > Eleutherodactylidae > Eleutherodactylus > Eleutherodactylus coqui. The sequence continues at coordinate 205,225,720 of NC_089844.1, forward strand.
ATTTGTATAACCCAAATGTATTATGCTATTGTAATGACTTCAGCCTAAGGTGGAACTCTGCTGCATAAGGAAAGAGTTAAATCACAGTGTTATGTTATTGCTTGAGTGTTTTCCCAGTCCTCCCCATCCCCCACACACAGAATCTTCTTGAACAAAGGGATATCTACTTTCACTTTCAGATTTGGACACATGTTAAAGACAAAGGCTTCTACTTGAGAGAGGTGGGGAGAAGGGGAGGCGGGGGATTCTATATGATCCGACAAATGAGAATCCTATATGTTACTGATGTAACCTGTTGCACGCCAATTGTGTGTATGTACAATAAAAGGTCCTGTCTGGCTGTTTCTGGGCAGAGAGCCATTTTGGATATGAGGCTGATAGCTTGTGTCTAATTTGCTCCACGAAGTGTGCACACGATACAATTAGGAAAGCGACAAAATACCCCAAAAGCCTGCTGGAGAAAATCATAATCCAGATCAGTGGAGTCCCTGGGTGAGCGAGTGGATCTGTGAGGTCACAGCCTGGAACGTACAGAGATCGGCAGATGGCACGCAGAACTCAGGGGCCCGAAAATCTACAGAACACGGTAAGATTGCTTTATCTACCTGTGTCAAAGCTGGGTTCTGACTGCTTTTCTGCCTGTTCCTGATCCAGACTGGACCTTCACTGAAAGACAGGTAATAACTCTAGTTCTGTCCACTCGGAAAAATCACCATGTTACCTGTCTAGGGGTATTTTGTATGCTGTTATGTCTGAGACGGTTAAAAATTGTGTATACAAGACCAAGAGATAAATTCTGTGAGGGTTAATGTGTCGGGAGGGCGGACTCGGCTGTTTAAGTCTGAGGGAACACGCCAGTGACACGTGCTCCTAGGTAATACTAGTGTGAGGTTAGGAAGATTTATGATACGTATACTTACCTTTATGATTGAGCGTGTTATGTTCTCATATGTGAAAAGGTATTTACGGGTGAATATAGCCGTGGTGTGACGGCTGGCTCCAGAAACACTTGGTCATTGAAAATAATCGTCAGTCTCTGTGTATAGCTAAATGTCCTGTCTAGGACGTGTACAGGAAGTGCTCTTCGGGATTGCTAGTAGACCTTGGGTTGAAATAAAGGTGGATGAGATATATATATACCCTGAGCCATTGTGAGTATTCTCCAGTAATCCCGTCTGTCTGCTATTATAGAAAGAATGTGCAGTGTTTATTATTGCGGGGAGGGGTGCTGATAAGAGAGTGAACTGAAAGCTTTTTTCAATTAACCCTTTCTGTTTCCTTTGTCTTTTCTGAGTGGGAAAGAGAGGTTATATGGGAAGGATTTGAAGAAAGCAGATTTTACAAAAGGAACACTTCGAAGTTTCTGGACACCGTATAGAATAGAATAAGCAGGCAGAATAGAATGAGGGATCAGTACAGGATGTTTTGGAATATGCAAAACATGTAGAAATGTTATACAAAGAGAAGGATCAGGAAAAGTTGCAGAAAGGAATGTTAGGTCATGGACAGATAAGCAGAAATGAGTATGGACAGGTAAGATAGACTGTAGAAAGTTTTCAGAAGATGAGCAGGAAGCCCAGCAGAAAGAAAGGTGTTTTTAGATTGCTAGGAGGAGGTATAACGTAGTTAAGAGATTGAAGAGGAGAAAGCATGTAGGGGGGTATGTGTATTGCTTATGAACAATGTAATGCCTTTGTGTTGACTACAGCCCCTCCCTGTAATGGCGGCCGCGCTTGCAATGTTTACAATCCAACATAGTGTGACTCTGCAGTAAATGTAGTGAGGCCTGCCCCCACCCTGAAGTTACTTCCCCCCATGTGCTCACTTTCAGGGTGTGTGATGTTACTTCCGGTCCCTCCCCATCCGGGACAGGACCTGGGCCCGCCCATTCCTCCAGCGGCCATTTTGCCTCACCTGGGAGATCTGTAGCCCCGCCCCTTTCTGCCTCTGGCGGCCATTTTGCTGCATTTGGGAGGCCTATATTCCCCAATGCCACTGTATCCAGTGCTAACATCATGATTGTCTGAAGTAAGGTTTTGTTTGACCAGACTTTGTTACGCTCCAAGATGTGGCCACTTTGGATGTGTGATAAGTTCAGGGAAACAAACCTTTGTGAAGATGCAGCTTGGGACATAGTAGATGACTAAGCTGGTTTATAGTGCATGGAAGATTGGAGTTGATGCATGGGGGGCAGAGACCAGGAATACATGACAGGGGGCGCTCTCTCATGTTTCCAGGGGCTCTGTTTTCCACTGCCCGCTTCTCCAATGGATACTCAGACAGATGATGTTACGGAAGGCTCCTACAGATGAAATAATTTCCCTATAGTCACCCAGCAAACTTTTTCATGCAATTTGGTGAAGTAATTTTACTTTTTATGTGAAGAAAGAGGGACTGAATTGCCCAGAGTAGGATGTTAATTCATCCGTATTCTTTAGTTTTTCTTTAAGCCTTTTGTATATTCTAGTGTCAGTCTACACTGAAGCTATAATTATATTCCGACAGGAGAGTAAAAGCTAAACGCTGGCCATACCCTGAAATACTATTACACTGGGTGACGTAAAATTTGAATTGTGTGGCGCCCCTTGTGGTAAAAAATGCTAACTGCAACCTGAAAAAAAAATCTAAAGGATATTTTTGCTCAGACTTCGCTGCATACAATGTCACCTTGACCTACAAAGTGCTTGTTTTTGTGCCTCTTGGTTTACTAGTTTGAACGCAATTACTCTTTTTCCATTGAGTATTCCGGTTCAAAAGTGGGGAGGCATAGGTGATCTGGGTCATAGATGATCTAGGTGTTGTAGATCAGCTATTGGGTTTGAAAAAAATAAAAATAAATAAATAAATGGAATAAGATAACAAGATTCCGAGCCATGTGAAATAGAACATCAGCACGATTATTTAGTACTAATTTGGTAAGAAACTGCAGGTATGCAAACAGTTACCAGAACCCCTGTTGATAATGCATATGTTGAGCTTTTTGCAGATGGTACCAGGGTGAGGATTGATGACTCCACATCGGATATGCAGTGGTCACACAACAAGATGTCCTAGAAGCAGAAGCTCTGCCTCCGCATGTCACAGTACAAGAAGCGGAATTGAAGGCCCTCACTGAGGCGAGTAGAGTGGTGAGAGGTAAGACGGCAAACATTTACACTGACTCCCGGTATGCATTTGGCATAGCTCATGATTACGGCCCAATATGGAAGGCCAGACAGTTTTTTTTACCTTAGCAGGACAACCAATTGAGAATGGTGCAGCTGTACAGAGTCGCATGGAGGCCCTGCTTCTACCTGACAAAGTTGAGAGTTCGCACCGAGTCCTACACTGGAGAGGCGAGAGACGACACCCTCGCTGACAGCGCAGCAAAGGCAGTGGCCCTCAAGCCGTGGAAGAAAGAAGAAAGATACTGACAGCATGAGTCAGTGGTAAAAAACTTTGGACATTGACAAAAATTTGGACTTTGATATGCTAAAAGACTTTTGCAGTTACAAGCCAGCAAGGAAGAAAAGAATAAATGGACTAATATGGGAGCAGCAGAAACAGGACAGCGTGTGGTGAACGGTCAACAGCACTTGCCCACCACAGTTCCTGTATCCCATGATGGCCCAGCTGATGGACGCAAAGACCCACCTAGTAAAGCAGCACTGACGACGACGCTTGAAAGAGGTTGGGCGACTTCTGGGTTCTCTGTAGCTGCTGCATCATTTGTCCAGTTTAGCATGATCTATGCCATAGGTGAGTCAGGGCAGAAGTAAATTTGCCACATCCCACTTGCCGGGACCACTCTACCCATTTCAGGGATTGCAAATTGACTCCGTTCAGCTCCCACTTGTTGGGAAGTATGAATACGTGCTTGTTGTTGTTGATGTCTTTGCAGGTTGGAGGCCGACCCTGTTACCAAGGTAAACAAGTAGGTAACCGCAAAGAAGCTCATGAACGAGGTAAACTGTGAATATCGGGTACCAAAAGTGATTCAGAGTCAGACAGAGGTATAAACCTCGCAGGTGAATGTAACATGTCATGTCTGCTCTGGGTGTATCCCAGGCCTTTTACATACTCTACCACCTTTAGAGTAGTGGCAAGGTGGAGAGACGTAGTGGCACGCTAAAAGTAAGATACTTAAAAATGACGCCACTTTGGAAAGACTGTCATCCAATAGCCTTATACAGTGTTAGATATGAACCCAGGGGGGATCATACATTATCTCCCTACGAGATTGTTTGGGCTAGCCCCAAGGCTAGGTCGTTACTATCCTCAGTAGTTACAACTACAATCTGATGCGTTGACTGAGTATGTGATTTCCGTTGTTAAAGAACTAACCAAAGCCTATGCACAGGTGTTCTCTTCCAGACTCAGAGGCAGACACTGGGACACATATCTTGCAGCCTGGGGATTGGGTGTGCGTCAAGAAGTTCCCCAGGAAGCACCCTCTTGAGCCCCGATTTGATGGCCCCTACCAGGTGCTTCTGACTACTGCCACAGCTGTGAAACTAGCCGAAAGACTTACATGGATCCACGCTTCATACTGTAAGAAAGCTTCGGATCCGGGAGACCAGTCTTAGTTGTGCCAAAGACATTACTCTGGTTAGGGCTAGTGAGAGAGGAGGGTGGCAACTGGAATCCTTAGTCGGAAGAATATGAGGGTATGGTTACCTTCTAGTATAACTCGTCCAATGCTCAAGTAGCCGCATATTCCTCCGACTATTGTACTGTGGTCCCGTGTCTAGGCGCAAGATCCCACCGCAGGCCAGATTTAGCTCAGTCCAGCTGGTTATATGACTTATATACCCGGGGAATACAATATGTTTGCGCCACTGATAACGTCTGGGGAGAAGACTGCCGTTATTGGGGATTAGTGGGATGGAACACAGGAATAGACCGGTCCTATAAACCGCGAAGTGCCTTAAATAAGAAAGATAGGAGTGGGAAATCCCTAATTAGTCGTATAACCCTCCTTGAGAATAATAAAGGACAGCAGGAATTGGAAGGCTGAACTTAGTATGTTGCTTGGTTTTAATGCGGTTTTTACATTAACCATGGGAGATCCAAGCCCGGGGGACGGGGAGACTTATAGTCTGGGCACATACCGGTACGGGAGGACAGATCCCTTAGGGAAGTTTAAAATAAGGGGTATGGTAGATGCAGCCGAATGGAAGCCTTCACTTAGTCCCGTGCCCATAATTAACCCCCTCCGCCGTAAGATAAAGACCTTGACGAACATGATGATCATAGCCGACCCTACCTTTTGAGGACACCTTGACAGTAGCGACTGGCTACTCTGACCAGAATCTCTGGTTGGAGTTGATGAGGTACAATGCTAACAGGAGCACCAAGTCTAACTGTTGCGTGTGCGGTAGTGCCCGACTACACTCGGGGATGGTCCCCCTAAATCTCCCTGTAGATGCTGAAGAGTGGTTTATTAGTCTCTTCACGAACATTTCCGCTAATTACACTGTCCGTGAGAAATGGAAGAAGGAATACTCTATAACTACTTAAGTGTTTTGCACCGGAGAGAGTGTTACTGACTACCCTGGAAACTACACCTGCCGGGCAATTAGGCAGGGTAGAGGGAGATTTTTGGGGAACTCACCAATATTTCCCTTGTTTAAAAAAGGATGAAGAGCCAGTTCCGATAATGCCAACCACATAGGCTACCAAAGGAAAGGAGAAATGTACTAGTACTGTGCCTGCCCCGATCTCCTAAGATGGATTGTCAGTGGAATTCCCATTTGCCAAGGGATAGTGCAGAAGACCTTAGGTTCCGGCGAGGGCACACCCTGTGGTGTGTTAACTTGAACAGATAGAGGGTATGGATGCCCGGAAATGAGCCCAGGGAATCCATGGCCTCCCTCTGAGGTGAGGTAGGGATCCCCCCCTCCTAGGAGTAGGGACTTACGGGCAGTGGGAAAACCCTGACGCAAGGGTGAGGCGACCTGGACGTGTTCACCATTAGGACTATCTCCAGGAGGGACATTGGTGTGGGTGAAGATTAGGGAGTCCCACGCCGTGCGTACCTGTGCACGCTACTAGTATTGTAACATTATGCTAGAGCGAGAAGAGAGACCCCTGGTGGTAGTTTTGATCTACACGTATACATTGACGTCATAGGATAGCCAAGGGGGGTACCTGACAAGTTTTAAAAATTAGAGACCAAGTTAAAACTAGATTCGAGTCCATTTTCCTGATCATTAGGGTAAATAAATGTTGACTGGATTAATTATGTTTATTATAATTAGCAGTGGTTTATAAATTATACTAGAGATGCCTTATAGGGACTAGTCGACCAATAGGACCTACCTCGACTATGACTTTTAAAATAGAATGACCTTAGATATGACTTTAGCTAAAAAGGGGAGTGTCTGTAAGATGATAGGGGAGACTTGTTGTACCTACATCCTAGACGACACGTGACCCGCGGGTAAAGACGCACTTGCCATTAAGAAGCTGACCGCACTAACTAAAAAGAGCTAACTTTTGGGACCAGCACTCGCCATGGATGAGCGGGTGGTAAAGGATCCTGGCACAGACGGGCGTCGCTGTTGTATGTGAACTGATGGTTACCTTTTCTGTTCTAGTCTGCTGTGTTATCCCCTGTGTCAGAGAGACCTGTGAAACTGATGCTGGAAAAGCCGCTCCCACCATGAGTTTGCTGGATGCATCCCCAGAAGGAGTGGACAAGTCCTACACCCCCTTGAAGACTCTAAAACGAACCTTCAACGCGCTCCAGTTATAGGCTCATGTGCAGAGAACTGTGAAAATTAGATAGAGAGTTAGAGGATAGACATTTTAAGGGGGGATTGTGATAGACATGATGATTATTTATAAAATGTCTATCGATTTGTATAACCCAAATGTATTATGCTATTGTAATGACTTCAGCCTAAGGTGGAACTCTGCTGCATAAGGAAAGAGTTAAATCACAGTGTTATGTTATTGCTTGAGTGTTTTCCCAGTCCTCCCCATCCCCCACACACAGAATCTTCTTGAACAAAGGGATATCTACTTTCACTTTCAGATTTGGACACATGTTAAAGACAAAGGCTTCTACTTGAGAGAGGTGGGGAGAAGGGGAGGCGGGGGATTCTATATGATCCGACAAATGAGAATCCTATATGTTACTGATGTAACCTGTTGCACGCCCATTGTGTGTCTGTACAATAAAAGGTCCTGTCTGGCTGTTTCTGGGCAGAGAGCCATTTTGGATATGAGGCTGATAGCTTGTGTCTAATTTGCTCCACGAAGTGTGCACACGATACAATTAGGAAAGCGACAAAATACCCCAAAAGCCTGCTGGAGAAAATCATAATCCAGATCAGTGGAGTCCCTGGGTGAGCGAGTGGATCTGTGAGGTCACAGCCTGGAACGTACAGAGATCGGCAGATGGCACGCAGAACTCAGGGGCCCGAAAATCTACAGAACACGGTAAGATTGCTTTATCTACCTGTGTCAAAGCTGGGTTCTGACTGCTTTTCTGCCTGTTCCTGATCCAGACTGGACCTTCACTGAAAGACAGGTAATAACTCTAGTTCTGTCCACTCGGAAAAATCACCATGTTACCTGTCTAGGGGTATTTTGTATGCTGTTATGTCTGAGACGGTTAAAAATTGTGTATACAAGACCAAGAGATAAATTCTGTGAGGGTTAATGTGTCGGGAGGGCGGACTCGGCTGTTTAAGTCTGAGGGAACACGCCAGTGACACGTGCTCCTAGGTAATACTAGTGTGAGGTTAGGAAGATTTATGATACGTATACTTACCTTTATGATTGAGCGTGTTATGTTCTCATATGTGAAAAGGTATTTACGGGTGAATATAGCCGTGGTGTGACGGCTGGCTCCAGAAACTCTTGGTCATTGAAAATAATCGTCAGTCTCTGTGTATAGCTAAATGTCCTGTCTAGGACGTGTACAGGAAGTGCTCTTCGGGATTGCTAGTAGACCTTGGGTTGATATAAAGGTGGATGAGATATATATATACCCTGAGCCATTGTGAGTATTCTCCAGTAATCCCGTCTGTCTGCTATTATAGAAAGAATGTGCAGTGTTTATTATTGCGGGGAGGGGTGCTGATAAGAGAGTGAACTGAAAGCTTTTTTCAATTAACCCTTTCTGTTTCCTTTGTCTTTTCTGAGTGGGAAAGAGAGGTTATATGGGAAGGATTTGAAGAAAGCAGATTTTACAAAAGGAACACTTCGAAGTTTCTGGACACCGTATAGAATAGAATAAGCAGGCAGAATAGAATGAGGGATCAGTACAGGATGTTTTGGAATATGCAAAACATGTAGAAATGTTATACAAAGAGAAGGATCAGGAAAAGTTGCAGAAAGGAATGTTAGGTCATGGACAGATAAGCAGAAATGAGTATGGACAGGTAAGATAGACTGTAGAAAGTTTTCAGAAGATGAGCAGGAAGCCCAGCAGAAAGAAAGGTGTTTTTAGATTGCTAGGAGGAGGTATAACGTAGTTAAGAGATTGAAGAGGAGAAAGCATGTAGGGGGGTATGTGTATTGCTTATGAACAATGTAATGCCTTTGTGTTGACTACAGCCCCTCCCTGTAATGGCGGCCGCGCTTGCAATGTTTACAATCCAACATAGTGTGACTCTGCAGTAAATGTAGTGAGGCCTGCCCCCACCCTGAAGTTACTTCCCCCCATGTGCTCACTTTCAGGGTGTGTGATGTTACTTCCGGTCCCTCCCCATCCGGGACAGGACCTGGGCCCGCCCATTCCTCCAGCGGCCATTTTGCCTCACCTGGGAGATCTGTAGCCCCGCCCCTTTCTGCCTCTGGCGGCCATTTTGCTGCATTTGGGAGGCCTATATTCCCCAATGCCACTGTATCCAGTGCTAACATCATGATTGTCTGAAGTAAGGTTTTGTTTGACCAGACTTTGTTACGCTCCAAGATGTGGCCACTTTGGATGTGTGATAAGTTCAGGGAAACAAACCTTTGTGAAGATGCAGCTTGGGACATAGTAGATGACTAAGCTGGTTTATAGTGCATGGAAGATTGGAGTTGATGCATGGGGGGCAGAGACCAGGAATACATGACAGGGGGCGCTCTCTCATGTTTCCAGGGGCTCTGTTTTCCACTGCCCGCTTCTCCAATGGATACTCAGACAGATGATGTTACGGAAGGCTCCTACAGATGAAATAATTTCCCTATAGTCACCCAGCAAACTTTTTCATGCAATTTGGTGAAGTAATTTTACTTTTTATGTGAAGAAAGAGGGACTGAATTGCCCAGAGTAGGATGTTAATTCATCCGTATTCTTTAGTTTTTCTTTAAGCCTTTTGTATATTCTAGTGTCAGTCTACACTGAAGCTATAATTATATTCCGACAGGAGAGTAAAAGCTAAACGCTGGCCATACCCTGAAATACTATTACACTGGGTGACGTAAAATTTGAATTGTGTGGCGCCCCTTGTGGTAAAAAATGCTAACTGCAACCTGAAAAAAAAATCTAAAGGATATTTTTGCTCAGACTTCGCTGCATACAATGTCACCTTGACCTACAAAGTGCTTGTTTTTGTGCCTCTTGGTTTACTAGTTTGAACGCAATTACTCTTTTTCCATTGAGTATTCCGGTTCAAAAGTGGGGAGGCATAGGTGATCTGGGTCATAGATGATCTAGGTGTTGTAGATCAGCTATTGGGTTTGAAAAAAATAAAAATAAATAAATAAATGGAATAAGATAACAAGATTCCGAGCCATGTGAAATAGAACATCAGCACGATTATTTAGTACTAATTTGGTAAGAAACTGCAGGTATGCAAACAGTTACCAGAACCCCTGTTGATAATGCATATGTTGAGCTTTTTGCAGATGGTACCAGGGTGAGGATTGATGACTCCACATCGGATATGCAGTGGTCACACAACAAGATGTCCTAGAAGCAGAAGCTCTGCCTCCGCATGTCACAGTACAAGAAGCGGAATTGAAGGCCCTCACTGAGGCGAGTAGAGTGGTGAGAGGTAAGACGGCAAACATTTACACTGACTCCCGGTATGCATTTGGCATAGCTCATGATTACGGCCCAATATGGAAGGCCAGACAGTTTTTTTTTACCTTAGCAGGACAACCAATTGAGAATGGTGCAGCTGTACAGAGTCGCATGGAGGCCCTGCTTCTACCTGACAAAGTTGAGAGTTCGCACCGAGTCCTACACTGGAGAGGCGAGAGACGACACCCTCGCTGACAGCGCAGCAAAGGCAGTGGCCCTCAAGCCATGGAAGAAAGAAGAAAGATACTGACAGCATGAGTCAGTGGTAAAAAACTTTGGACATTGACAAAAATTTGGACTTTGATATGCTAAAAGACTTTTGCAGTTACAAGCCAGCAAGGAAGAAAAGAATAAATGGACTAATATGGGAGCAGCAGAAACAGGACAGCGTGTGGTGAACGGTCAACAGCACTTGCCCACCACAGTTCCTGTATCCCATGATGGCCCAGCTGATGGACGCAAAGACCCACCTAGTAAAGCAGCACTGACGACGACGCTTGAAAGAGGTTGGGCGACTTCTGGGTTCTCTGTAGCTGCTGCATCATTTGTCCAGTTTAGCATGATCTATGCCATAGGTGAGTCAGGGCAGAAGTAAATTTGCCACATCCCACTTGCCGGGACCACTCTACCCATTTCAGGGATTGCAAATTGACTCCGTTCAGCTCCCACTTGTTGGGAAGTATGAATACGTGCTTGTTGTTGTTGATGTCTTTGCAGGTTGGAGGCCGACCCTGTTACCAAGGTAAACAAGTAGGTAACCGCAAAGAAGCTCATGAACGAGGTAAACTGTGAATATCGGGTACCAAAAGTGATTCAGAGTCAGACAGAGGTATAAACCTCGCAGGTGAATGTAACATGTCATGTCTGCTCTGGGTGTATCCCAGGCCTTTTACATACTCTACCACCTTTAGAGTAGTGGCAAGGTGGAGAGACGTAGTGGCACGCTAAAAGTAAGATACTTAAAAATGACGCCACTTTGGAAAGACTGTCATCCAATAGCCTTATACAGTGTTAGATATGAACCCAGGGGGGATCATACATTATCTCCCTACGAGATTGTTTGGGCTAGCCCCAAGGCTAGGTCGTTACTATCCTCAGTAGTTACAATTACAATCTGATGTGTTGACTGAGTATGTGATTTCCGTTGTTAAAGAACTAACCAAAGCCTATGCACAGGTGTTCTCTTCCAGACTCAGAGGCAGACACTGGGACACATATCTTGCAGCCTGGGGATTGGGTGTGCGTCAAGAAGTTCCCCAGGAAGCACCCTCTTGAGCCCCGATTTGATGGCCCCTACCAGGTGCTTCTGACTACTGCCACAGCTGTGAAACTAGCCGAAAGACTTACATGGATCCACGCTTCATACTGTAAGAAAGCTTCGGATCCGGGAGACCAGTCTTAGTTGTGCCAAAGACATTACTCTGGTTAGGGCTAGTGAGAGAGGAGGGTGGCAACTGGAATCCTTAGTCGGAAGAATATGAGGGTATGGTTACCTTCTAGTATAACTCGTCCAATGCTCAAGTAGCCGCATATTCCTTCGACTATTGTACTGTGGTCCCGTGTCTAGGCGCAAGATCCCACCGCAGGCCAGATTTAGCTCAGTCCAGCTGGTTATATGACTTATATACCCGGGGAATACAATATGTTTGCGCCACTGATAACGTCTGGGGAGAAGACTGCCGTTATTGGGGATTAGTGGGATGTAACACAGGAATAGACCGGTCCTATAAACCGCGAAGTGCCTTAAATAAGAAAGATAGGAGTGGGAAATCCCTAATTAGTCGTATAACCCTCCTTGAGAATAATAAAGGACAGCAGGAATTGGAAGGCTGAACTTAGTATGTTGCTTGGTTTTAATGCGGTTTTTACATTAACCATGGGAGATCCAAGCCCGGGGGACGGGGAGACTTATAGTCTGGGGACATACCGGTACGGGAGGACAGATCCCTTAGGGAAGTTTAAAATAAGGGGTATGGTAGATGCAGCCGAATGGAAGCCTTCACTTAGTCCCGTGCCCATAATTAACCCCCTCCGCCGTAAGATAAAGACCTTGACGAACATGATGATCATAGCCGACCCTACCTTTTGAGGACACCTTGACAGTAGCGACTGGCTACTCTGACCAGAATCTCTGGTTGGAGTTGATGAGGTACAATGCTAACAGGAGCACCAAGTCTAACTGTTGCGTGTGCGGTAGTGCCCGACTACACTCGGGGATGGTCCCCCTAAATCTCCCTGTAGATGCTGAAGAGTGGTTTATTAGTCTCTTCACGAACATTTCCGCTAATTACACTGTCCGTGAGAAATGGAAGAAGGAATACTCTATAACTACTTAAGTGTTTTGCACCGGAGAGAGTGTTACTGACTACCCTGGAAACTACACCTGCCGGGCAATTAGGCAGGGTAGAGGGAGATTTTTGGGGAACTCACCAATATTTCCCTTGTTTAAAAAAGGATGAAGAGCCAGTTCCGATAATGCCAACCACATACGCTACCAAAGGAAAGGAGAAATGTACTAGTACTGTGCCTGCCCCGATCTCCTAAGATGGATTGTCAGTGGAATTCCCATTTGCCAAGGGATAGTGCAGAAGACCTTAGGTTCCGGCAAGGGCACACCCTGTGGGGTGTTAACTTGAACAGATAGAGGGTATGGATGCCCGGAAATGAGCCCAGGGAATCCATGGCCTCCCTCTGAGGTGAGATAGGGATCCCCCCCTCCTAGGAGTAGGGACTTACGGGCAGTGGGAAAACCCTGACGCAAGGGTGAGGCGACCTGGACGTGTTCACCATTAGGACTATCTCCAGGAGGGACATTGGTGTGGGTGAAGATTAGGGAGTCCCACGCCGTGCGTACCTGTGCACGCTACTAGTATTGTAACATTATGCTAGAGCGAGAAGAGAGACCCCTGGTGGTAGTTTTGATCTACACGTATACATTGACGTCATAGGATAGCCAAGGGGGGTACCTGACAAGTTTTAAAAATTAGAGACCAAGTTAAAACTAGATTCGAGTCCATTTTCCTGATCATTAGGGTAAATAAATGTTGACTGGATTAATTATGTTTATTATAATTAGCAGTGGTTTATAAATTATACTAGAGATGCCTTATAGGGACTAGTCGACCAATAGGACCTACCTCGACTATGACTTTTAAAATAGAATGACCTTAGATATGACTTTAGCTAAAAAGGGGAGTGTCTGTAAGATGATAGGGGAGACTTGTTGTACCTACATCCTAGACGACACGTGACCCGCGGGTAAAGACGCACTTGCCATTAAGAAGCTGACCGCACTAACTAAAAAGAGCTAACTTTTGGGACCAGCACTCGCCATGGATGAGCGGGTGGTAAAGGATCCTGGCACAGACGGGCGTCGCTGTTGTATGTGAACTGATGGTTACCTTTTCTGTTCTAGTCTGCTGTGTTATCCCCTGTGTCAGAGAGACCTGTGAAACTGATGCTGGAAAAGCCGCTCCCACCATGAGTTTGCTGGATGCATCCCCAGAAGGAGTGGACAAGTCCTACACCCCCTTGAAGACTCTAAAACGAACCTTCAACGCGCTCCAGTTATAGGCTCATGTGCAGAGAACTGTGAAAATTAGATAGAGAGTTAGAGGATAGACATTTTAAGGGGGGATTGTGATAGACATGATGATTATTTATAAAATGTCTATCGATTTGTATAACCCAAATGTATTATGCTATTGTAATGACTTCAGCCTAAGGTGGAACTCTGCTGCATAAGGAAAGAGTTAAATCACAGTGTTATGTTATTGCTTGAGTGTTTTCCCAGTCCTCCCCATCCCCCACACACAGAATCTTCTTGAACAAAGGGATATCTACTTTCACTTTCAGATTTGGACACATGTTAAAGACAAAGGCTTCTACTTGAGAGAGGTGGGGAGAAGGGGAGGCCGGGGATTCTATATGATCCGACAAATGAGAATCCTATATGTTACTGATGTAACCTGTTGCACGCCCATTGTGTGTCTGTACAATAAAAGGTCCTGTCTGGCTGTTTCTGGGCAGAGAGCCATTTTGGATATGAGGCTGATAGCTTGTGTCTAATTTGCTCCACGAAGTGTGCACACGATACAATTAGGGAAGCGACAAAATACCCCAAAAGCCTGCTGGAGAAAATCATAATCCAGATCAGTGGAGTCCCTGGGTGAGCGAGTGGATCTGTGAGGTCACAGCCTGGAACGTACAGAGATCGGCAGATGGCACGCAGAACTCAGGGGCCCGAAAATCTACAGAACACGGTAAGATTGCTTTATCTACCTGTGTCAAAGCTGGGTTCTGACTGCTTTTCTGCCTGTCCCTGATCCAGACTGGACCTTCACTGAAAGACAGGTAATAACTCTAGTTCTGTCCACTCGGAAAAATCACCATGTTACCTGTCTAGGGGTATTTTGTATGCTGTTATGTCTGAGACGGTTAAAAATTGTGTATACAAGACCAAGAGATAAATTCTGTGAGGGTTAATGTGTCGGGAGGGCGGACTCGGCTGTTTAAGTCTGAGGGAACACGCCAGTGACACGTGCTCCTAGGTAATACTAGTGTGAGGTTAGGAAGATTTATGATACGTATACTTACCTTTATGATTGAGCGTGTTATGTTCTCATATGTGAAAAGGTATTTACGGGTGAATATAGCCGTGGTGTGACGGCTGGCTCCAGAAACTCTTGGTCATTGAAAATAATCGTCAGTCTCTGTGTATAGCTAAATGTCCTGTCTAGGACGTGTACAGGAAGTGCTCTTCGGGATTGCTAGTAGACCTTGGGTTGATATAAAGGTGGATGAGATATATATATATACCCTGAGCCATTGTGGGTATTCTCCAGTAATCCCGTCTGTCTGCTATTATAGAAAGAATGTGCAGTGTCTATTATTGCGGGGAGGGGTGCTGATAAGAGAGTGAACTGAAAGCTTTTTTCAATTAACCCTTTCTGTTTCCTTTGTCTTTTCTGAGTGGGAAAGAGAGGTTATATGGGAAGGATTTGAAGAAAGCAGATTTTACAAAAGGAACACTTCGAAGTTTCTGGACACCGTATAGAATAGAATAAGCAGGCAGAATAGAATGAGGGATCAGTACAGGATGATTTGGAATATGCAAAACATGTAGAAATGTTATACAAAGAGAAGGATCAGGAAAAGTTGCAGAAAGGAATGTTAGGTCATGGACAGATAAGCAGAAATGAGTATGGACAGGTAAGATAGACTGTAGAAAGTTTTCAGAAGATGAGCAGGAAGCCCAGCAGAAAGAAAGGTGTTTTTAGATTGCTAGGAGGAGGTATAACGTAGTTAAGAGATTGAAGAGGAGAAAGCATGTAGGGGGGTATGTGTATTGCTTATGAACAATGTAATGCCTTTGTGTTGACTACAGCCCCTCCCTGTAATGGCGGCCGTGCTTGCAATGTTTACAATCCAACATAGTGTGACTCTGCAGTAAATGTAGTGAGGCCTGCCCCCACCCTGAAGTTACTTCCCCCCATGTGCTCACTTTCAGGGTGTGTGATGTTACTTCCGGTCCCTCCCCATCCGGGACAGGACCTGGGCCCGCCCATTCCTCCAGCGGCCATTTTGCCTCACCTGGGAGATCTGTAGCCCCGCCCCTTTCTGCCTCTGGCGGCCATTTTGCTGCATTTGGGAGGCCTATATTCCCCAATGCCACTGTATCCAGTGCTAACATCATGATTGTCTGAAGTAAGGTTTTGTTTGACCAGACTTTGTTACGCTCCAAGATGTGGCCACTTTGGATGTGTGATAAGTTCAGGGAAACAAACCTTTGTGAAGATGCAGCTTGGGACATAGTAGATGACTAAGCTGGTTTATAGTGCATGGAAGATTGGAGTTGATGCATGGGGGGCAGAGACCAGGAATACATGACAGGGGACGCTCTCTCATGTTTCCAGGGGCTCTGTTTTCCACTGCCCGCTTCTCCAATGGATACTCAGACAGATGATGTTACGGAAGGCTCCTACAGATTAAATAATTTCCCTATAGTCACCCAGCAAACTTTTTCATGCAATTTGGTGAAGTAATTTTACTTTTTATGTGAAGAAAGAGGGACTGAATTGCCCAGAGTAGGATGTTAATTCATCCGTATTCTTTAGTTTTTCTTTAAGCCTTTTGTATATTCTAGTGTCAGTCTACACTGAAGCTATAATTATATTCCGACAGGAGAGTAAAAGCTAAACGCTGGCCATACCCTGAAATACTATTACACTGGGTGACGTAAAATTTGAATTGTGTGGCGCCCCTTGTGGTAAAAAATGCTAACTGCAACCTGAAAAAAAAAATCTAAAGGATATTTTTGCTCAGACTTCGCTGCATACAATGTCACCTTGACCTACAAAGTGCTTGTTTTTGTGCCTCTTGGTTTACTAGTTTGAACGCAATTACTCTTTTTCCATTGAGTATTCCGGTTCAAAAGTGGGGAGGCATAGGTGATCTGGGTCATAGATGATCTAGGTGTTGTAGATCAGCTATTGGGTTTGAAAAAAAAAAAATAAATAAATAAATGGAATAAGATAACAAGATTCCGAGCCATGTGAAATAGAACATCAGCACGATTATTTAGTACTAATTCGGTAAGAAACTGCAGGTATGCAAACAGTTACCAGAACCCCTGTTGATAATGCATATGTTGAGCTTTTTGCAGATGGTACCAGGGTGAGGATTGATGACTCCACATCGGATATGCAGTGGCCACACAACAAGATGTCCTAGAAGCAGAAGCTCTGCCTCCGCATGTCACAGTACAAGAAGCGGAATTGAAGGCCCTCACTGAGGCGAGTAGAGTGGTGAGAGGTAAGACGGCAAACATTTACACTGACTCCCGGTATGCATTTGGCATAGCTCATGATTACGGCCCAATATGGAAGGCCAGACAGTTTTTTTACCTTAGCAGGACAACCAATTGAGAATGGTGCAGCTGTACAGAGTCGCATGGAGGCCCTGCTTCTACCTGACAAAGTTGAGAGTTCGCACCGAGTCCTACACTGGAGAGGCGAGAGACGACACCCTCGCTGACAGCGCAGCAAAGGCAGTGGCCCTCAAGCCGTGGAAGAAAGAAGAAAGATACTGACAGCATGAGTCAGTGGTAAAAAACTTTGGACATTGACAAAAATTTGGACTTTGATATGCTAAAAGACTTTTGCAGTTACAAGCCAGCAAGGAAGAAAAGAATAAATGGACTAATATGGGAGCAGCAGAAACAGGACAGCGTGTGGTGAACGGTCAACAGCACTTGCCCACCACAGTTCCTGTATCCCATGATGGCCCAGCTGATGGACGCAAAGACCCACCTAGTAAAGCAGCACTGACGACGACGCTTGAAAGAGGTTGGGCGACTTCTGGGTTCTCTGTAGCTGCTGCATCATTTGTCCAGTTTAGCATGATCTATGCCATAGGTGAGTCAGGGCAGAAGTAAATTTGCCACATCACACTTGCCGGGACCACTCTACCCATTTCAGGGATTGCAAATTGACTACGTTCAGCTCCCACTTGTTGGGAAGTATGAATACGTGCTTGTTGTTGTTGATGTCTTTGCAGGTTGGAGGCCGACCCTGTTACCAAGGTAAACAAGTAGGTAACCGCAAAGAAGCTCATGAACGAGGTAAACTGTGAATATGGGGTACCAAAAGTGATTCAGAGTCAGACAGAGGTATAAACCTCGCAGGTGAATGTAACATGTCATGTCTGCTCTGGGTGTATCCCAGGCCTTTTACATACTCTACCACCTTTAGAGTAGTGGCAAGGTGGAGAGACGTAGTGGCACGCTAAAAGTAAGATACTTAAAAATGACGCCACTTTGGAAAGACTGTCATCCAATAGCCTTATACAGTGTTAGATATGAACCCAGGGGGGATCATACATTATCTCCCTACGAGATTGTTTGGGCTAGCCCCAAGGCTAGGTCGTTACTATCCTCAGTAGTTACAACTACAATCTGATGTGTTGACTGAGTATGTGATTTCCGTTGTTAAAGAACTAACCAAAGCCTATGCACAGGTGTTCTCTTCCAGACTCAGAGGCAGACACTGGGACACATATCTTGCAGCCTGGGGATTGGGTGTGCGTCAAGAAGTTCCCCAGGAAGCACCCTCTTGAGCCCCGATTTGATGGCCCCTACCAGGTGCTTCTGACTACTGCCACAGCTGTGAAACTAGCCGAAAGACTTACATGGATCCACGCTTCATACTGTAAGAAAGCTTCGGATCCGGGAGACCAGTCTTAGTTGTGCCAAAGACATTACTCTGGTTAGGGCTAGTGAGAGAGGAGGGTGGCAACTGGAATCCTTAGTCGGAAGAATATGAGGGTATGGTTACCTTCTAGTATAACTCGTCCAATGCTCAAGTAGCCGCATATTCCTCCGACTATTGTACTGGGGTCCCGTGTCTAGGCGCAAGATCCCACCGCAGGCCAGATTTAGCTCAGTCCAGCTGGTTATATGACTTATATACCCGGGGAATACAATATGTTTGCGCCACTGATAACGTCTGGGGAGAAGACTGCCGTTATTGGGGATTAGTGGGATGGAACACAGGAATAGACCGGTCCTATAAACCGCGAAGTGCCTTAAATAAGAAAGATAGGAGTGGGAAATCCCTAATTAGTCGTATAACCCTCCTTGAGAATAATAAAGGACAGCAGGAATTGGAAGGCTGAACTTAGTATGTTGCTTGGTTTTAATGCGGTTTTTACATTAACCATGGGAGATCCAAGCCCGGGGGACGGGGAGACTTATAGTCTGGGGACATACCGGTACGGGAGGACAGATCCCTTAGGGAAGTTTAAAATAAGGGGTATGGTAGATGCAGCCGAATGGAAGCCTTCACTTAGTCCCGTGCCCATAATTAACCCCCTCCGCCGTAAGATAAAGACCTTGACGAACATGATGATCATAGCCGACCCTACCTTTTGAGGACACCTTGACAGTAGCGACTGGCTACTCTGACCAGAATCTCTGGTTGGAGTTGATGAGGTACAATGCTAACAGGAGCACCAAGTCTAACTGTTGCGTGTGCGGTAGTGCCCGACTACACTCGGGGATGGTCCCCCTAAATCTCCCTGTAGATGCTGAAGAGTGGTTTATTAGTCTCTTCACGAACATTTCCGCTAATTACACTGTCCGTGAGAAATGGAAGAAGGAATACTCTATAACTACTTAAGTGTTTTGCACCGGAGAGAGTGTTACTGACTACCCTGGAAACTACACCTGCCGGGCAATTAGGCAGGGTAGAGGGAGATTTTTGGGGAACTCACCAATATTTCCCTTGTTTAAAAAAGGATGAAGAGCCAGTTCCGATAATGCCAACCACATACGCTACCAAAGGAAAGGAGAAATGTACTAGTACTGTGCCTGCCCCGATCTCCTAAGATGGATTGTCAGTGGAATTCCCATTTGCCAAGGGATAGTGCAGAAGACCTTAGGTTCCGGCGAGGGCACACCCTGTGGGGTGTTAACTTGAACAGATAGAGGGTATGGATGCCCGGAAATGAGCCCAGGGAATCCATGGCCTCCCTCTGAGGTGAGGTAGGGATCCCCCCCTCCTAGGAGTAGGGACTTACGGGCAGTGGGAAAACCCTGACGCAAGGGTGAGGCGACCTGGACGTGTTCACCATTAGGACTATCTCCAGGAGGGACATTGGTGTGGGTGAAGATTAGGGAGTCCCACGCCGTGCGTACCTGTGCACGCTACTAGTATTGTAACATTATGCTAGAGCGAGAAGAGAGACCCCTGGTGGTAGTTTTGATCTACACGTATACATTGACGTCATAGGATAGCCAAGGGGGGTACCTGACAAGTTTTAAAAATTAGAGACCAAGTTAAAACTAGATTCGAGTCCATTTTCCTGATCATTAGGGTAAATAAATGTTGACTGGATTAATTATGTTTATTATAATTAGCAGTGGTTTATAAATTATACTAGAGATGCCTTATAGGGACTAGTCGACCAATAGGACCTACCTCGACTATGACTTTTAAAATAGAATGACCTTAGATATGACTTTAGCTAAAAAGGGGAGTGTCTGTAAGATGATAGGGGAGACTTGTTGTACCTACATCCTAGACGACACGTGACCCGCGGGTAAAGACGCACTTGCCATTAAGAAGCTGACCGCACTAACTAAAAAGAGCTAACTTTTGGGACCAGCACTCGCCATGGATGAGCGGGTGGTAAAGGATCCTGGCACAGACGGGCGTCGCTGTTGTATGTGAACTGATGGTTACCTTTTCTGTTCTAGTCTGCTGTGTTATCCCCTGTGTCAGAGAGACCTGTGAAACTGATGCTGGAAAAGCCGCTCCCACCATGAGTTTGCTGGATGCATCCCCAGAAGGAGTGGACAAGTCCTACACCCCCTTGAAGACTCTAAAACGAACCTTCAACGCGCTCCAGTTATAGGCTCATGCGCAGAGAACTGTGAAAATTAGATAGAGAGTTAGAGGATAGACATTTTAAGGGGGGATTGTGATAGACATGATGATTATTTATAAAATGTCTATCGATTTGTATAACCCAAATGTATTATGCTATTGTAATGACTTCAGCCTAAGGTGGAACTCTGCTGCATAAGGAAAGAGTTAAATCACAGTGTTATGTTATTGCTTGAGTGTTTTCCCAGTCCTCCCCATCCCCCACACACAGAATCTTCTTGAACAAAGGGATATCTACTTTCACTTTCAGATTTGGACACATGTTAAAGACAAAGGCTTCTACTTGAGAGAGGTGGGGAGAAGGGGAGGCCGGGGATTCTATATGATCCGACAAATGAGAATCCTATATGTTACTGATGTAACCTGTTGCACGCCCATTGTGTGTCTGTACAATAAAAGGTCCTGTCTGGCTGTTTCTGGGCAGAGAGCCATTTTGGATATGAGGCTGATAGCTTGTGTCTAATTTGCTCCACGAAGTGTGCACACGATACAATTAGGAAAGCAACAAAATACCCCAAAAGCCTGCTGGAGAAAATCATAATCCAGATCAGTGGAGTCCCTGGGTGAGCGAGTGGATCTGTGAGGTCACAGCCTGGAACGTACAGAGATCGGCAGATGGCACGCAGAACTCAGGGGCCCGAAAATCTACAGAACACGGTAAGATTGCTTTATCTACCTGTGTCAAAGCTGGGTTCTGACTGCTTTTCTGCCTGTCCCTGATCCAGACTGGACCTTCACTGAAAGACAGGTAATAACTCTAGTTCTGTCCACTCGGAAAAATCACCATGTTACCTGTCTAGGGGTATTTTGTATGCTGTTATGTCTGAGACGGTTAAAAATTGTGTATACAAGACCAAGAGATAAATTCTGTGAGGGTTAATGTGTCGGGAGGGCGGACTCGGCTGTTTAAGTCTGAGGGAACACGCCAGTGACACGTGCTCCTAGGTAATACTAGTGTGAGGTTAGGAAGATTTATGATACGTATACTTACCTTTATGATTGAGCGTGTTATGTTCTCATATGTGAAAAGGTATTTACGGGTGAATATAGCCGTGGTGTGACGGCTGGCTCCAGAAACTCTTGGTCATTGAAAATAATCGTCAGTCTCTGTGTATAGCTAAATGTCCTGTCTAGGACGTGTACAGGAAGTGCTCTTCGGGATTGCTAGTAGACCTTGGGTTGATATAAAGGTGGATGAGATATATATATACCCTGAGCCATTGTGGGTATTCTCCAGTAATCCCGTCTGTCTGCTATTATAGAAAGAATGTGCAGTGTTTATTATTGCGGGGAGGGGTGCTGATAAGAGAGTGAACTGAAAGCTTTTTTCAATTAACCCTTTCTGTTTCCTTTGTCTTTTCTGAGTGGGAAAGAGAGGTTATATGGGAAGGATTTGAAGAAAGCAGATTTTACAAAAGGAACACTTCGAAGTTTCTGGACACCGTATAGAATAGAATAAGCAGGCAGAATAGAATGAGGGATCAGTACAGGATGATTTAGAATATGCAAAACATGTAGAAATGTTATACAAAGAGAAGGATCAGGAAAAGTTGCAGAAAGGAATGTTAGGTCATGGACAGATAAGCAGAAATGAGTATGGACAGGTAAGATAGACTGTAGAAAGTTTTCAGAAGATGAGCAGGAAGCCCAGCAGAAAGAAAGGTGTTTTTAGATTGCTAGGAGGAGGTATAACGTAGTTAAGAGATTGAAGAGGAGAAAGCATGTAGGGGGGTATGTGTATTGCTTATGAACAATGTAATGCCTTTGTGTTGACTACAGCCCCTCCCTGTAATGGCGGCCGTGCTTGCAATGTTTACAATCCAACATAGTGTGACTCTGCAGTAAATGTAGTGAGGCCTGCCCCCACCCTGAAGTTACTTCCCCCCATGTGCTCACTTTCAGGGTGTGTGATGTTACTTCCGGTCCCTCCCCATCCGGGACAGGACCTGGGCCCGCCCATTCCTCCAGCGGCCATTTTGCCTCACCTGGGAGATCTGTAGCCCCACCCCTTTCTGCCTCTGGCGGCCATTTTGCTGCATTTGGGAGGCCTATATTCCCCAATGCCACTGTATCCAGTGCTAACATCATGATTGTCTGAAGTAAGGTTTTGTTTGACCAGACTTTGTTACGCTCCAAGATGTGGCCACTTTGGATGTGTGATAAGTTCAGGGAAACAAACCTTTGTGAAGATGCAGCTTGGGACATAGTAGATGACTAAGCTGGTTTATAGTGCATGGAAGATTGGAGTTGATGCATGGGGGGCAGAGACCAGGAATACATGACAGGGGACGCTCTCTCATGTTTCCAGGGGCTCTGTTTTCCACTGCCCGCTTCTCCAATGGATACTCAGACAGATGATGTTACGGAAGGCTCCTACAGATTAAATAATTTCCCTATAGTCACCCAGCAAACTTTTTCATGCAATTTGGTGAAGTAATTTTACTTTTTATGTGAAGAAAGAGGGACTGAATTGCCCAGAGTAGGATGTTAATTCATCCGTATTCTTTAGTTTTTCTTTAAGCCTTTTGTATATTCTAGTGTCAGTCTACACTGAAGCTATAATTATATTCCGACAGGAGAGTAAAAGCTAAACGCTGGCCATACCCTGAAATACTATTACACTGGGTGACGTAAAATTTGAATTGTGTGGCGCCCCTTGTGGTAAAAAATGCTAACTGCAACCTGAAAAAAAAAATCTAAAGGATATTTTTGCTCAGACTTCGCTGCATACAATGTCACCTTGACCTACAAAGTGCTTGTTTTTGTGCCTCTTGGTTTACTAGTTTGAACGCAATTACTCTTTTTCCATTGAGTATTCCGGTTCAAAAGTGGGGAGGCATAGGTGATCTGGGTCATAGATGATCTAGGTGTTGTAGATCAGCTATTGGGTTTGAAAAAAAAAAAATAAATAAATAAATGGAATAAGATAACAAGATTCCGAGCCATGTGAAATAGAACATCAGCACGATTATTTAGTACTAATTCGGTAAGAAACTGCAGGTATGCAAACAGTTACCAGAACCCCTGTTGATAATGCATATGTTGAGCTTTTTGCAGATGGTACCAGGGTGAGGATTGATGACTCCACATCGGATATGCAGTGGCCACACAACAAGATGTCCTAGAAGCAGAAGCTCTGCCTCCGCATGTCACAGTACAAGAAGCGGAATTGAAGGCCCTCACTGAGGCGAGTAGAGTGGTGAGAGGTAAGACGGCAAACATTTACACTGACTCCCGGTATGCATTTGGCATAGCTCATGATTACGGCCCAATATGGAAGGCCAGACAGTTTTTTTACCTTAGCAGGACAACCAATTGAGAATGGTGCAGCTGTACAGAGTCGCATGGAGGCCCTGCTTCTACCTGACAAAGTTGAGAGTTCGCACCGAGTCCTACACTGGAGAGGCGAGAGACGACACCCTCGCTGACAGCGCAGCAAAGGCAGTGGCCCTCAAGCCGTGGAAGAAAGAAGAAAGATACTGACAGCATGAGTCAGTGGTAAAAAACTTTGGACATTGACAAAAATTTGGACTTTGATATGCTAAAAGACTTTTGCAGTTACAAGCCAGCAAGGAAGAAAAGAATAAATGGACTAATATGGGAGCAGCAGAAACAGGACAGCGTGTGGTGAACGGTCAACAGCACTTGCCCACCACAGTTCCTGTATCCCATGATGGCCCAGCTGATGGACGCAAAGACCCACCTAGTAAAGCAGCACTGACGACGACGCTTGAAAGAGGTTGGGCGACTTCTGGGTTCTCTGTAGCTGCTGCATCATTTGTCCAGTTTAGCATGATCTATGCCATAGGTGAGTCAGGGCAGAAGTAAATTTGCCACATCACACTTGCCGGGACCACTCTACCCATTTCAGGGATTGCAAATTGACTACGTTCAGCTCCCACTTGTTGGGAAGTATGAATACGTGCTTGTTGTTGTTGATGTCTTTGCAGGTTGGAGGCCGACCCTGTTACCAAGGTAAACAAGTAGGTAACCGCAAAGAAGCTCATGAACGAGGTAAACTGTGAATATGGGGTACCAAAAGTGATTCAGAGTCAGACAGAGGTATAAACCTCGCAGGTGAATGTAACATGTCATGTCTGCTCTGGGTGTATCCCAGGCCTTTTACATACTCTACCACCTTTAGAGTAGTGGCAAGGTGGAGAGACGTAGTGGCACGCTAAAAGTAAGATACTTAAAAATGACGCCACTTTGGAAAGACTGTCATCCAATAGCCTTATACAGTGTTAGATATGAACCCAGGGGGGATCATACATTATCTCCCTACGAGATTGTTTGGGCTAGCCCCAAGGCTAGGTCGTTACTATCCTCAGTAGTTACAACTACAATCTGATGTGTTGACTGAGTATGTGATTTCCGTTGTTAAAGAACTAACCAAAGCCTATGCACAGGTGTTCTCTTCCAGACTCAGAGGCAGACACTGGGACACATATCTTGCAGCCTGGGGATTGGGTGTGCGTCAAGAAGTTCCCCAGGAAGCACACTCTTGAGCCCCGATTTGATGGCCCCTACCAGGTGCTTCTGACTACTGCCACAGCTGTGAAACTAGCCGAAAGACTTACATGGATCCACGCTTCATACTGTAAGAAAGCTTCGGATCCGGGAGACCAGTCTTAGTTGTGCCAAAGACATTACTCTGGTTAGGGCTAGTGAGAGAGGAGGGTGGCAACTGGAATCCTTAGTCGGAAGAATATGAGGGTATGGTTACCTTCTAGTATAACTCGTCCAATGCTCAAGTAGCCGCATATTCCTCCGACTATTGTACTGGGGTCCCGTGTCTAGGCGCAAGATCCCACCGCAGGCCAGATTTAGCTCAGTCCAGCTGGTTATATGACTTATATACCCGGGGAATACAATATGTTTGCGCCACTGATAACGTCTGGGGAGAAGACTGCCGTTATTGGGGATTAGTGGGATGGAACACAGGAATAGACCGGTCCTATAAACCGCGAAGTGCCTTAAATAAGAAAGATAGGAGTGGGAAATCCCTAATTAGTCGTATAACCCTCCTTGAGAATAATAAAGGACAGCAGGAATTGGAAGGCTGAACTTAGTATGTTGCTTGGTTTTAATGCGGTTTTTACATTAACCATGGGAGATCCAAGCCCGGGGGACGGGGAGACTTATAGTCTGGGGACATACCGGTACGGGAGGACAGATCCCTTAGGGAAGTTTAAAATAAGGGGTATGGTAGATGCAGCCGAATGGAAGCCTTCACTTAGTCCCGTGCCCATAATTAACCCCCTCCGCCGTAAGATAAAGACCTTGACGAACATGATGATCATAGCCGACCCTACCTTTTGAGGACACCTTGACAGTAGCGACTGGCTACTCTGACCAGAATCTCTGGTTGGAGTTGATGAGGTACAATGCTAACAGGAGCACCAAGTCTAACTGTTGCGTGTGCGGTAGTGCCCGACTACACTCGGGGATGGTCCCCCTAAATCTCCCTGTAGATGCTGAAGAGTGGTTTATTAGTCTCTTCACGAACATTTCCGCTAATTACACTGTCCGTGAGAAATGGAAGAAGGAATACTCTATAACTACTTAAGTGTTTTGCACCGGACAGAGTGTTACTGACTACCCTGGAAACTACACCTGCCGGGCAATTAGGCAGGGTAGAGGGAGATTTTTGGGGAACTCACCAATATTTCCCTTGTTTAAAAAAGGATGAAGAGCCAGTTCCGATAATGCCAACCACATACGCTACCAAAGGAAAGGAGAAATGTACTAGTACTGTGCCTGCCCCGATCTCCTAAGATGGATTGTCAGTGGAATTCCCATTTGCCAAGGGATAGTGCAGAAGACCTTAGGTTCCGGCGAGGGCACACCCTGTGGGGTGTTAACTTGAACAGATAGAGGGTATGGATGCCCGGAAATGAGCCCAGGGAATCCATGGCCTCCCTCTGAGGTGAGGTAGGGATCCCCCCCTCCTAGGAGTAGGGACTTACGGGCAGTGGGAAAACCCTGACGCAAGGGTGAGGCGACCTGGACGTGTTCACCATTAGGACTATCTCCAGGAGGGACATTGGTGTGGGTGAAGATTAGGGAGTCCCACGCCGTGCGTACCTGTGCACGCTACTAGTATTGTAACATTATGCTAGAGCGAGAAGAGAGACCCCTGGTGGTAGTTTTGATCTACACGTATACATTGACGTCATAGGATAGCCAAGGGGGGTACCTGACAAGTTTTAAAAATTAGAGACCAAGTTAAAACTAGATTCGAGTCCATTTTCCTGATCATTAGGGTAAATAAATGTTGACTGGATTAATTATGTTTATTATAATTAGCAGTGGTTTATAAATTATACTAGAGATGCCTTATAGGGACTAGTCGACCAATAGGACCTACCTCGACTATGACTTTTAAAATAGAATGACCTTAGATATGACTTTAGCTAAAAAGGGGAGTGTCTGTAAGATGATAGGGGAGACTTGTTGTACCTACATCCTAGACGACACGTGACCCGCGGGTAAAGACGCACTTGCCATTAAGAAGCTGACCGCACTAACTAAAAAGAGCTAACTTTTGGGACCAGCACTCGCCATGGATGAGCGGGTGGTAAAGGATCCTGGCACAGACGGGCGTCGCTGTTGTATGTGAACTGATGGTTACCTTTTCTGTTCTAGTCTGCTGTGTTATCCCCTGTGTCAGAGAGACCTGTGAAACTGATGCTGGAAAAGCCGCTCCCACCATGAGTTTGCTGGATGCATCCCCAGAAGGAGTGGACAAGTCCTACACCCCCTTGAAGACTCTAAAACGAACCTTCAACGCGCTCCAGTTATAGGCTCATGTGCAGAGAACTGTGAAAATTAGATAGAGAGTTAGAGGATAGACATTTTAAGGGGGGATTGTGATAGACATGATGATTATTTATAAAATGTCTATCGATTTGTATAACCCAAATGTATTATGCTATTGTAATGACTTCAGCCTAAGGTGGAACTCTGCTGCATAAGGAAAGAGTTAAATCACAGTGTTATGTTATTGCTTGAGTGTTTTCCCAGTCCTCCCCATCCCCCACACACAGAATCTTCTTGAACAAAGGGATATCTACTTTCACTTTCAGATTTGGACACATGTTAAAGACAAAGGCTTCTACTTGAGAGAGGTGGGGAGAAGGGGAGGCCGGGGATTCTATATGATCCGACAAATGAGAATCCTATATGTTACTGATGTAACCTGTTGCACGCCCATTGTGTGTCTGTACAATAAAAGGTCCTGTCTGGCTGTTTCTGGGCAGAGAGCCATTTTGGATATGAGGCTGATAGCTTGTGTCTAATTTGCTCCACGAAGTGTGCACACGATACAATTAGGGAAGCGACAAAATACCCCAAAAGCCTGCTGGAGAAAATCATAATCCAGATCAGTGGAGTCCCTGGGTGAGCGAGTGGATCTGTGAGGTCACAGCCTGGAACGTACAGAGATCGGCAGATGGCACGCAGAACTCAGGGGCCCGAAAATCTACAGAACACGGTAAGATTGCTTTATCTACCTGTGTCAAAGCTGGGTTCTGACTGCTTTTCTGCCTGTCCCTGATCCAGACTGGACCTTCACTGAAAGACAGGTAATAACTCTAGTTCTGTCCACTCGGAAAAATCACCATGTTACCTGTCTAGGGGTATTTTGTATGCTGTTATGTCTGAGACGGTTAAAAATTGTGTATACAAGACCAAGAGATAAATTCTGTGAGGGTTAATGTGTCGGGAGGGCGGACTCGGCTGTTTAAGTCTGAGGGAACACGCCAGTGACACGTGCTCCTAGGTAATACTAGTGTGAGGTTAGGAAGATTTATGATACGTATACTTACCTTTATGATTGAGCGTGTTATGTTCTCATATGTGAAAAGGTATTTACGGGTGAATATAGCCGTGGTGTGACGGCTGGCTCCAGAAACTCTTGGTCATTGAAAATAATCGTCAGTCTCTGTGTATAGCTAAATGTCCTGTCTAGGACGTGTACAGGAAGTGCTCTTCGGGATTGCTAGTAGACCTTGGGTTGATATAAAGGTGGATGAGATATATATATATACCCTGAGCCATTGTGGGTATTCTCCAGTAATCCCGTCTGTCTGCTATTATAGAAAGAATGTGCAGTGTTTATTATTGCGGGGAGGGGTGCTGATAAGAGAGTGAACTGAAAGCTTTTTTCAATTAACCCTTTCTGTTTCCTTTGTCTTTTCTGAGTGGGAAAGAGAGGTTATATGGGAAGGATTTGAAGAAAGCAGATTTTACAAAAGGAACACTTCGAAGTTTCTGGACACCGTATAGAATAGAATAAGCAGGCAGAATAGAATGAGGGATCAGTACAGGATGATTTGGAATATGCAAAACATGTAGAAATGTTATACAAAGAGAAGGATCAGGAAAAGTTGCAGAAAGGAATGTTAGGTCATGGACAGATAAGCAGAAATGAGTATGGACAGGTAAGATAGACTGTAGAAAGTTTTCAGAAGATGAGCAGGAAGCCCAGCAGAAAGAAAGGTGTTTTTAGATTGCTAGGAGGAGGTATAACGTAGTTAAGAGATTGAAGAGGAGAAAGCATGTAGGGGGGTATGTGTATTGCTTATGAACAATGTAATGCCTTTGTGTTGACTACAGCCCCTCCCTGTAATGGCGGCCGTGCTTGCAATGTTTACAATCCAACATAGTGTGACTCTGCAGTAAATGTAGTGAGGCCTGCCCCCACCCTGAAGTTACTTCCCCCCATGTGCTCACTTTCAGGGTGTGTGATGTTACTTCCGGTCCCTCCCCATCCGGGACAGGACCTGGGCCCGCCCATTCCTCCAGCGGCCATTTTGCCTCACCTGGGAGATCTGTAGCCCCGCCCCTTTCTGCCTCTGGCGGCCATTTTGCTGCATTTGGGAGGCCTATATTCCCCAATGCCACTGTATCCAGTGCTAACATCATGATTGTCTGAAGTAAGGTTTTGTTTGACCAGACTTTGTTACGCTCCAAGATGTGGCCACTTTGGATGTGTGATAAGTTCAGGGAAACAAACCTTTGTGAAGATGCAGCTTGGGACATAGTAGATGACTAAGCTGGTTTATAGTGCATGGAAGATTGGAGTTGATGCATGGGGGGCAGAGACCAGGAATACATGACAGGGGACGCTCTCTCATGTTTCCAGGGGCTCTGTTTTCCACTGCCCGCTTCTCCAATGGATACTCAGACAGATGATGTTACGGAAGGCTCCTACAGATTAAATAATTTCCCTATAGTCACCCAGCAAACTTTTTCATGCAATTTGGTGAAGTAATTTTACTTTTTATGTGAAGAAAGAGGGACTGAATTGCCCAGAGTAGGATGTTAATTCATCCGTATTCTTTAGTTTTTCTTTAAGCCTTTTGTATATTCTAGTGTCAGTCTACACTGAAGCTATAATTATATTCCGACAGGAGAGTAAAAGCTAAACGCTGGCCATACCCTGAAATACTATTACACTGGGTGACGTAAAATTTGAATTGTGTGGCGCCCCTTGTGGTAAAAAATGCTAACTGCAACCTGAAAAAAAAAATCTAAAGGATATTTTTGCTCAGACTTCGCTGCATACAATGTCACCTTGACCTACAAAGTGCTTGTTTTTGTGCCTCTTGGTTTACTAGTTTGAACGCAATTACTCTTTTTCCATTGAGTATTCCGGTTCAAAAGTGGGGAGGCATAGGTGATCTGGGTCATAGATGATCTAGGTGTTGTAGATCAGCTATTGGGTTTGAAAAAAAATAAATAAATAAATAAATGGAATAAGATAACAAGATTCCGAGCCATGTGAAATAGAACATCAGCACGATTATTTAGTACTAATTCGGTAAGAAACTGCAGGTATGCAAACAGTTACCAGAACCCCTGTTGATAATGCATATGTTGAGCTTTTTGCAGATGGTACCAGGGTGAGGATTGATTACTCCACATCGGATATGCAGTGGTCACACAACAAGATGTCCTAGAAGCAGAAGCTCTGCCTCCGCATGTCACAGTACAAGAAGCGGAATTGAAGGCCCTCACTGAGGCGAGTAGAGTGGTGAGAGGTAAGACGGCAAACATTTACACTGACTCCCGGTATGCATTTGGCATAGCTCATGATTACGGCCCAATATGGAAGGCCAGACAGTTTTTTTACCTTAGCAGGACAACCAATTGAGAATGGTGCAGCTGTACAGAGTCGCATGGAGGCCCTGCTTCTACCTGACAAAGTTGAGAGTTCGCACCGAGTCCTACACTGGAGAGGCGAGAGACGACACCCTCGCTGACAGCGCAGCAAAGGCAGTGGCCCTCAAGCCGTGGAAGAAAGAAGAAAGATACTGACAGCATGAGTCAGTGGTAAAAAACTTTGGACATTGACAAAAATTTGGACTTTGATATGCTAAAAGACTTTTGCAGTTACAAGCCAGCAAGGAAGAAAAGAATAAATGGACTAATATGGGAGCAGCAGAAACAGGACAGCGTGTGGTGAACGGTCAACAGCACTTGCCCACCACAGTTCCTGTATCCCATGATGGCCCAGCTGATGGACGCAAAGACCCACCTAGTAAAGCAGCACTGACGACGACGCTTGAAAGAGGTTGGGCGACTTCTGGGTTCTCTGTAGCTGCTGCATCATTTGTCCAGTTTAGCATGATCTATGCCATAGGTGAGTCAGGGCAGAAGTAAATTTGCCACATCACACTTGCCGGGACCACTCTACCCATTTCAGGGATTGCAAATTGACTACGTTCAGCTCCCACTTGTTGGGAAGTATGAATACGTGCTTGTTGTTGTTGATGTCTTTGCAGGTTGGAGGCCGACCCTGTTACCAAGGTAAACAAGTAGGTAACCGCAAAGAAGCTCATGAACGAGGTAAACTGTGAATATGGGGTACCAAAAGTGATTCAGAGTCAGACAGAGGTATAAACCTCGCAGGTGAATGTAACATGTCATGTCTGCTCTGGGTGTATCCCAGGCCTTTTACATACTCTACCACCTTTAGAGTAGTGGCAAGGTGGAGAGACGTAGTGGCACGCTAAAAGTAAGATACTTAAAAATGACGCCACTTTGGAAAGACTGTCATCCAATAGCCTTATACAGTGTTAGATATGAACCCAGGGGGGATCATACATTATCTCCCTACGAGATTGTTTGGGCTAGCCCCAAGGCTAGGTCGTTACTATCCTCAGTAGTTACAACTACAATCTGATGTGTTGACTGAGTATGTGATTTCCGTTGTTAAAGAACTAACCAAAGCCTATGCACAGGTGTTCTCTTCCAGACTCAGAGGCAGACACTGGGACACATATCTTGCAGCCTGGGGATTGGGTGTGCGTCAAGAAGTTCCCCAGGAAGCACCCTCTTGAGCCCCGATTTGATGGCCCCTACCAGGTGCTTCTGACTACTGCCACAGCTGTGAAACTAGCCGAAAGACTTACATGGATCCACGCTTCATACTGTAAGAAAGCTTCGGATCCGGGAGACCAGTCTTAGTTGTGCCAAAGACATTACTCTGGTTAGGGCTAGTGAGAGAGGAGGGTGGCAACTGGAATCCTTAGTCGGAAGAATATGAGGGTATGGTTACCTTCTAGTATAACTCGTCCAATGCTCAAGTAGCCGCATATTCCTCCGACTATTGTACTGTGGTCCTGTGTCTAGGCGCAAGATCCCACCGCAGGCCAGATTTAGCTCAGTCCAGCTGGTTATATGACTTATATACCCGGGGAATACAATATGTTTGCGCCACTGATAACGTCTGGGGAGAAGACTGCCGTTATTGGGGATTAGTGGGATGGAACACAGGAATAGACCGGTCCTATAAACCGCGAAGTGCCTTAAATAAGAAAGATAGGAGTGGGAAATCCCTAATTAGTCGTATAACCCTCCTTGAGAATAATAAAGGACAGCAGGAATTGGAAGGCTGAACTTAGTATGTTGCTTGGTTTTAATGCGGTTTTTACATTAACCATGGGAGATCCAAGCCCGGGGGACGGGGAGACTTATAGTCTGGGGACATACCGGTACGGGAGGACAGATCCCTTAGGGAAGTTTAAAATAAGGGGTATGGTAGATGCAGCCGAATGGAAGCCTTCACTTAGTCCCGTGCCCATAATTAACCCCCTCCGCCGTAAGATAAAGACCTTGACGAACATGATGATCATAGCCGACCCTACCTTTTGAGGACACCTTGACAGTAGCGACTGGCTACTCTGACCAGAATCTCTGGTTGGAGTTGATGAGGTACAATGCTAACAGGAGCACCAAGTCTAACTGTTGCGTGTGCGGTAGTGCCCGACTACACTCGGGGATGGTCCCCCTAAATCTCCCTGTAGATGCTGAAGAGTGGTTTATTAGTCTCTTCACGAACATTTCCGCTAATTACACTGTCCGTGAAAAATGGAAGAAGGAATACTCTATAACTACTTAAGTGTTTTGCACCGGAGAGAGTGTTACTGACTACCCTGGAAACTACACCTGCCGGGCAATTAGGCAGGGTAGAGGGAGATTTTTGGGGAACTCACCAATATTTCCCTTGTTTAAAAAAGGATGAAGAGCCAGTTCCGATAATGCCAACCACATACGCTACCAAAGGAAAGGAGAAATGTACTAGTACTGTGCCTGCCCCGATCTCCTAGGATGGATTGTCAGTGGAATTCCCATTTGCCAAGGGATAGTGCAGAAGACCTTAGGTTCCGGCGAGGGCACACCCTGTGGGGTGTTAACTTGAACAGATAGAGGGTATGGATGCCCGGAAATGAGCCCAGGGAATCCATGGCCTCCCTCTGAGGTGAGGTAGGGATCCCCCCCTCCTAGGAGTAGGGACTTACGGGCAGTGGGAAAACCCTGACGCAAGGGTGAGGCGACCTGGACGTGTTCACCATTAGGACTATCTCCAGGAGGGACATTGGTGTGGGTGAAGATTAGGGAGTCCCACGCCGTGCGTACCTGTGCACGCTACTAGTATTGTAACATTATGCTAGAGCGAGAAGAGAGACCCCTGGTGGTAGTTTTGATCTACACGTATACATTGACGTCATAGGATAGCCAAGGGGGGTACCTGACAAGTTTTAAAAATTAGAGACCAAGTTAAAACTAGATTCGAGTCCATTTTCCTGATCATTAGGGTAAATAAATGTTGACTGGATTAATTATGTTTATTATAATTAGCAGTGGTTTATAAATTATACTAGAGATGCCTTATAGGGACTAGTCGACCAATAGGACCTACCTCGACTATGACTTTTAAAATAGAATGACCTTAGATATGACTTTAGCTAAAAAGGGGAGTGTCTGTAAGATGATAGGGGAGACTTGTTGTACCTACATCCTAGACGACACGTGACCCGCGGGTAAAGACGCACTTGCCATTAAGAAGCTGACCGCACTAACTAAAAAGAGCTAACTTTTGGGACCAGCACTCGCCATGGATGAGCGGGTGGTAAAGGATCCTGGCACAGACGGGCGTCGCTGTTGTATGTGAACTGATGGTTACCTTTTCTGTTCTAGTCTGCTGTGTTATCCCCTGTGTCAGAGAGACCTGTGAAACTGATGCTGGAAAAGCCGCTCCCACCATGAGTTTGCTGGATGCATCCCCAGAAGGAGTGGACAAGTCCTACACCCCCTTGAAGACTCTAAAACGAACCTTCAACGCGCTCCAGTTATAGGCTCATGCGCAGAGAACTGTGAAAATTAGATAGAGAGTAGAGGATAGACATTTTAAGGGGGGATTGTGATAGACATGATGATTATTTATAAAATGTCTATCGATTTGTATAACCCAAATGTATTATGCTATTGTAATGACTTCAGCCTAAGGTGGAACTCTGCTGCATAAGGAAAGAGTTAAATCACAGTGTTATGTTATTGCTTGAGTGTTTTCCCAGTCCTCCCCATCCCCCACACACAGAATCTTCTTGAACAAAGGGATATCTACTTTCACTTTCAGATTTGGACACATGTTAAAGACAAAGGCTTCTACTTGAGAGAGGTGGGGAGAAGGGGAGGCGGGGGATTCTATATGATCCGACAAATGAGAATCCTATATGTTACTGATGTAACCTGTTGCACGCCCATTGTGTGTCTGTACAATAAAAGGTCCTGTCTGGCTGTTTCTGGGCAGAGAGCCATTTTGGATATGAGGCTGATAGCTTGTGTCTAATTTGCTCCACGAAGTGTGCACACGATACAATTAGGAAAGCGACAAAATACCCCAAAAGCCTGCTGGAGAAAATCATAATCCAGATCAGTGGAGTCCCTGGGTGAGCGAGTGGATCTGTGAGGTCACAGCCTGGAACGTACAGAGATCGGCAGATGGCACGCAGAACTCAGGGGCCCGAAAATCTACAGAACACGGTAAGATTGCTTTATCTACCTGTGTCAAAGCTGGGTTCTGACTGCTTTTCTGCCTGTCCCTGATCCAGACTGGACCTTCACTGAAAGACAGGTAATAACTCTAGTTCTGTCCACTCGGAAAAATCACCATGTTACCTGTCTAGGGGTATTTTGTATGCTGTTATGTCTGAGACGGTTAAAAATTGTGTATACAAGACCAAGAGATAAATTCTGTGAGGGTTAATGTGTCGGGAGGGCGGACTCGGCTGTTTAAGTCTGAGGGAACACGCCAGTGACACGTGCTCCTAGGTAATACTAGTGTGAGGTTAGGAAGATTTATGATACGTATACTTACCTTTATGATTGAGCGTGTTATGTTCTCATATGTGAAAAGGTATTTACGGGTGAATATAGCCGTGGTGTGACGGCTGGCTCCAGAAACTCTTGGTCATTGAAAATAATCGTCAGTCTCTGTGTATAGCTAAATGTCCTGTCTAGGACGTGTACAGGAAGTGCTCTTCGGGATTGCTAGTAGACCTTGGGTTGATATAAAGGTGGATGAGATATATATATACCCTGAGCCATTGTGGGTATTCTCCAGTAATCCCGTCTGTCTGCTATTATAGAAAGAATGTGCAGTGTTTATTATTGCGGGGAGGGGTGCTGATAAGAGAGTGAACTGAAAGCTTTTTTCAATTAACCCTTTCTGTTTCCTTTGTCTTTTCTGAGTGGGAAAGAGAGGTTATATGGGAAGGATTTGAAGAAAGCAGATTTTACAAAAGGAACACTTCGAAGTTTCTGGACACAGTATAGAATAGAATAAGCAGGCAGAATAGAATGAGGGATCAGTACAGGATGTTTTGGAATATGCAAAACATGTAGAAATGTTATACAAAGAGAAGGATCAGGAAAAGTTGCAGAAAGGAATGTTAGGTCATGGACAGATAAGCAGAAATGAGTATGGACAGGTAAGATAGACTGTAGAAAGTTTTCAGAGGATGAGCAGGAAGCCCAGCAGAAAGAAAGGTGTTTTTAGATTGCTAGGAGGAGGTATAACGTAGTTAAGAGATTGAAGAGGAGAAAGCATGTAGGGGGGTATGTGTATTGCTTATGAACAATGTAATGCCTTTGTGTTGACTACAGCCCCTCCCTGTAATGGCGGCCGCGCTTGCAATGTTTACAATCCAACATAGTGTGACTCTGCAGTAAATGTAGTGAGGCCTGCCCCCACCCTGAAGTTACTTCCCCCCATGTGCTCACTTTCAGGGTGTGTGATGTTACTTCCGGTCCCTCCCCATCCGGGACAGGACCTGGGCCCGCCCATTCCTCCAGCGGCCATTTTGCCTCACCTGGGAGATCTGTAGCCCCGCCCCTTTCTGCCTCTGGCGGCCATTTTGCTGCATTTGGGAGGCCTATATTCCCCAATGCCACTGTATCCAGTGCTAACATCATGATTGTCTGAAGTAAGGTTTTGTTTGACCAGACTTTGTTACGCTCCAAGATGTGGCCACTTTGGATGCGTGATAAGTTCAGGGAAACAAACCTTTGTGAAGATGCAGCTTGGGACATAGTAGATGACTAAGCTGGTTTATAGTGCATGGAAGATTGGAGTTGATGCATGGGGGGCAGAGACCAGGAATACATGACAGGGGACGCTCTCTCATGTTTCCAGGGGCTCTGTTTTCCACTGCCCGCTTCTCCAATGGATACTCAGACAGATGATGTTACGGAAGGCTCCTACAGATTAAATAATTTCCCTATAGTCACCCAGCAAACTTTTTCATGCAATTTGGTGAAGTAATTTTACTTTTTATGTGAAGAAAGAGGGACTGAATTGCCCAGAGTAGGATGTTAATTCATCCGTATTCTTTAGTTTTTCTTTAAGCCTTTTGTATATTCTAGTGTCAGTCTACACTGAAGCTATAATTATATTCCGACAGGAGAGTAAAAGCTAAACGCTGGCCATACCCTGAAATACTATTACACTGGGTGACGTAAAATTTGAATTGTGTGGCGCCCCTTGTGGTAAAAAATGCTAACTGCAACCTGAAAAAAAAAATCTAAAGGATATTTTTGCTCAGACTTCGCTGCATACAATGTCACCTTGACCTACAAAGTGCTTGTTTTTGTGCCTCTTGGTTTACTAGTTTGAACGCAATTACTCTTTTTCCATTGAGTATTCCGGTTCAAAAGTGGGGAGGCATAGGTGATCTGGGTCATAGATGATCTAGGTGTTGTAGATCAGCTATTGGGTTTGAAAAAAAATAAATAAATAAATAAATGGAATAAGATAACAAGATTCCGAGCCATGTGAAATAGAACATCAGCACGATTATTTAGTACTAATTCGGTAAGAAACTGCAGGTATGCAAACAGTTACCAGAACCCCTGTTGATAATGCATATGTTGAGCTTTTTGCAGATGGTACCAGGGTGAGGATTGATGACTCCACATCGGATATGCAGTGGTCACACAACAAGATGTCCTAGAAGCAGAAGCTCTGCCTCCGCATGTCACAGTACAAGAAGCGGAATTGAAGGCCCTCACTGAGGCGAGTAGAGTGGTGAGAGGTAAGACGGCAAACATTTACACTGACTCCCGGTATGCATTTGGCATAGCTCATGATTACGGCCCAATATGGAAGGCCAGACAGTTTTTTTACCTTAGCAGGACAACCAATTGAGAATGGTGCAGCTGTACAGAGTCGCATGGAGGCCCTGCTTCTACCTGACAAAGTTGAGAGTTCGCACCGAGTCCTACACTGGAGAGGCGAGAGACGACACCCTCGCTGACAGCGCAGCAAAGGCAGTGGCCCTCAAGCCGTGGAAGAAAGAAGAAAGATACTGACAGCATGAGTCAGTGGTAAAAAACTTTGGACATTGACAAAAATTTGGACTTTGATATGCTAAAAGACTTTTGCAGTTACAAGCCAGCAAGGAAGAAAAGAATAAATGGACTAATATGGGAGCAGCAGAAACAGGACAGCGTGTGGTGAACGGTCAACAGCACTTGCCCACCACAGTTCCTGTATCCCATGATGGCCCAGCTGATGGACGCAAAGACCCACCTAGTAAAGCAGCACTGACGACGACGCTTGAAAGAGGTTGGGCGACTTCTGGGTTCTCTGTAGCTGCTGCATCATTTGTCCAGTTTAGCATGATCTATGCCATAGGTGAGTCAGGGCAGAAGTAAATTTGCCACATCACACTTGCCGGGACCACTCTACCCATTTCAGGGATTGCAAATTGACTACGTTCAGCTCCCACTTGTTGGGAAGTATGAATACGTGCTTGTTGTTGTTGATGTCTTTGCAGGTTGGAGGCCGACCCTGTTACCAAGGTAAACAAGTAGGTAACCGCAAAGAAGCTCATGAACGAGGTAAACTGTGAATATGGGGTACCAAAAGTGATTCAGAGTCAGACAGAGGTATAAACCTCGCAGGTGAATGTAACATGTCATGTCTGCTCTGGGTGTATCCCAGGCCTTTTACATACTCTACCACCTTTAGAGTAGTGGCAAGGTGGAGAGACGTAGTGGCACGCTAAAAGTAAGATACTTAAAAATGACGCCACTTTGGAAAGACTGTCATCCAATAGCCTTATACAGTGTTAGATATGAACCCAGGGGGGATCATACATTATCTCCCTACGAGATTGTTTGGGCTAGCCCCAAGGCTAGGTCGTTACTATCCTCAGTAGTTACAACTACAATCTGATGTGTTGACTGAGTATGTGATTTCCGTTGTTAAAGAACTAACCAAAGCCTATGCACAGGTGTTCTCTTCCAGACTCAGAGGCAGACACTGGGACACATATCTTGCAGCCTGGGGATTGGGTGTGCGTCAAGAAGTTCCCCAGGAAGCACCCTCTTGAGCCCCGATTTGATGGCCCCTACCAGGTGCTTCTGACTACTGCCACAGCTGTGAAACTAGCCGAAAGACTTACATGTATCCACGCTTCATACTGTAAGAAAGCTTCGGATCCGGGAGACCAGTCTTAGTTGTGCCAAAGACATTACTCTGGTTAGGGCTAGTGAGAGAGGAGGGTGGCAACTGGAATCCTTAGTCGGAAGAATATGAGGGTATGGTTACCTTCTAGTATAACTCGTCCAATGCTCAAGTAGCCGCATATTCCTCCGACTATTGTACTGTGGTCCCGTGTCTAGGCGCAAGATCCCACCGCAGGCCAGATTTAGCTCAGTCCAGCTGGTTATATGACTTATATACCCGGGGAATACAATATGTTTGCGCCACTGATAACGTCTGGGGAGAAGACTGCCGTTATTGGGGATTAGTGGGATGGAACACAGGAATAGACCGGTCCTATAAACCGCGAAGTGCCTTAAATAAGAAAGATAGGAGTGGGAAATCCCTAATTAGTCGTATAACCCTCCTTGAGAATAATAAAGGACAGCAGGAATTGGAAGGCTGAACTTAGTATGTTGCTTGGTTTTAATGCGGTTTTTACATTAACCATGGGAGATCCAAGCCCGGGGGACGGGGAGACTTATAGTCTGGGGACATACCGGTACGGGAGGACAGATCCCTTAGGGAAGTTTAAAATAAGGGGTATGGTAGATGCAGCCGAATGGAAGCCTTCACTTAGTCCCGTGCCCATAATTAACCCCCTCCGCCGTAAGATAAAGACCTTGACGAACATGATGATCATAGCCGACCCTACCTTTTGAGGACACCTTGACAGTAGCGACTGGCTACTCTGACCAGAATCTCTGGTTGGAGTTGATGAGGTACAATGCTAACAGGAGCACCAAGTCTAACTGTTGCGTGTGCGGTAGTGCCCGACTACACTCGGGGATGGTCCCCCTAAATCTCCCTGTAGATGCTGAAGAGTGGTTTATTAGTCTCTTCACGAACATTTCCGCTAATTACACTGTCCGTGAGAAATGGAAGAAGGAATACTCTATAACTACTTAAGTGTTTTGCACCGGAGAGAGTGTTACTGACTACCCTGGAAACTACACCTGCCGGGCAATTAGGCAGGGTAGAGGGAGATTTTTGGGGAACTCACCAATATTTCCCTTGTTTAAAAAAGGATGAAGAGCCAGTTCCGATAATGCCAACCACATACGCTACCAAAGGAAAGGAGAAATGTACTAGTACTGTGCCTGCCCCGATCTCCTAAGATGGATTGTCAGTGGAATTCCCATTTGCCAAGGGATAGTGCAGAAGACCTTAGGTTCCGGCGAGGGCACACCCTGTGGGGTGTTAACTTGAACAGATAGAGGGTATGGATGCCCGGAAATGAGCCCAGGGAATCCATGGCCTCCCTCTGAGGTGAGGTAGGGATCCCCCCCTCCTAGGAGTAGGGACTTACGGGCAGTGGGAAAACCCTGACGCAAGGGTGAGGCGACCTGGACGTGTTCACCATTAGGACTATCTCCAGGAGGGACATTGGTGTGGGTGAAGATTAGGGAGTCCCACGCCGTGCGTACCTGTGCACGCTACTAGTATTGTAACATTATGCTAGAGCGAGAAGAGAGACCCCTGGTGGTAGTTTTGATCTACACGTATACATTGACGTCATAGGATAGCCAAGGGGGGTACCTGACAAGTTTTAAAAATTAGAGACCAAGTTAAAACTAGATTCGAGTCCATTTTCCTGATCATTAGGGTAAATAAATGTTGACTGGATTAATTATGTTTATTATAATTAGCAGTGGTTTATAAATTATACTAGAGATGCCTTATAGGGACTAGTCGACCAATAGGACCTACCTCGACTATGACTTTTAAAATAGAATGACCTTAGATATGACTTTAGCTAAAAAGGGGAGTGTCTGTAAGATGATAGGGGAGACTTGTTGTACCTACATCCTAGACGACACGTGACCCGCGGGTAAAGACGCACTTGCCATTAAGAAGCTGACCGCACTAACTAAAAAGAGCTAACTTTTGGGACCAGCACTCGCCATGGATGAGCGGGTGGTAAAGGATCCTGGCACAGACGGGCGTCGCTGTTGTATGTGAACTGATGGTTACCTTTTCTGTTCTAGTCTGCTGTGTTATCCCCTGTGTCAGAGAGACCTGTGAAACTGATGCTGGAAAAGCCGCTCCCACCATGAGTTTGCTGGATGCATCCCCAGAAGGAGTGGACAAGTCCTACACCCCCTTGAAGACTCTAAAACGAACCTTCAACGCGCTCCAGTTATAGGCTCATGTGCAGAGAACTGTGAAAATTAGATAGAGAGTTAGAGGATAGACATTTTAAGGGGGGATTGTGATAGACATGATGATTATTTATAAAATGTCTATCGATTTGTATAACCCAAATGTATTATGCTATTGTAATGACTTCAGCCTAAGGTGGAACTCTGCTGCATAAGGAAAGAGTTAAATCACAGTGTTATGTTATTGCTTGAGTGTTTTCCCAGTCCTCCCCATCCCCCACACACAGAATCTTCTTGAACAAAGGGATATCTACTTTCACTTTCAGATTTGGACACATGTTAAAGACAAAGGCTTCTACTTGAGAGAGGTGGGGAGAAGGGGAGGCGGGGGATTCTATATGATCCGACAAATGAGAATCCTATATGTTACTGATGTAACCTGTTGCACGCCCATTGTGTGTCTGTACAATAAAAGGTCCTGTCTGGCTGTTTCTGGGCAGAGAGCCATTTTGGATATGAGGCTGATAGCTTGTGTCTAATTTGCTCCACGAAGTGTGCACACGATACAATTAGGAAAGCGACAAAATACCCCAAAAGCCTGCTGGAGAAAATCATAATCCAGATCAGTGGAGTCCCTGGGTGAGCGAGTGGATCTGTGAGGTCACAGCCTGGAA
Organism: Eleutherodactylus coqui; assembly: GCF_035609145.1. NCBI lineage: Eukaryota > Metazoa > Chordata > Amphibia > Anura > Eleutherodactylidae > Eleutherodactylus > Eleutherodactylus coqui. Next base: position 205,267,281 of record NC_089844.1, read on the forward strand.
CGTACAGAGATCGGCAGATGGCACGCAGAACTCAGGGACCCGAAAATCTAGAGAACACGGTAAGATTGCTTTATCTACCTGTGTCAAAGCTGGGTTCTGACTGCTTTTCTGCCTGTCCCTGATCCAGACTGGACCTTCACTGAAAGACAGGTAATAACTCTAGTTCTGTCCACTCGGAAAAATCACCATGTTACCTGTCTAGGGGTATTTTGTATGCTGTTATGTCTGAGACGGTTAAAAATTGTGTATACAAGACCAAGAGATAAATTCTGTGAGGGTTAATGTGTCGGGAGGGCGGACTCGGCTGTTTAAGTCTGAGGGAACACGCCAGTGACACGTGCTCCTAGGTAATACTAGTGTGAGGTTAGGAAGATTTATGATACGTATACTTACCTTTATGATTGAGCGTGTTATGTTCTCATATGTGAAAAGGTATTTACGGGTGAATATAGCCGTGGTGTGACGGCTGGCTCCAGAAACTCTTGGTCATTGAAAATAATCGTCAGTCTCTGTGTATAGCTAAATGTCCTGTCTAGGACGTGTACAGGAAGTGCTCTTCGGGATTGCTAGTAGACCTTGGGTTGATATAAAGGTGGATGAGATATATATATACCCTGAGCCATTGTGGGTATTCTCCAGTAATCCCGTCTGTCTGCTATTATAGAAAGAATGTGCAGTGTTTATTATTGCGGGGAGGGGTGCTGATAAGAGAGTGAACTGAAAGCTTTTTTCAATTAACCCTTTCTGTTTCCTTTGTCTTTTCTGAGTGGGAAAGAGAGGTTATATGGGAAGGATTTGAAGAAAGCAGATTTTACAAAAGGAACACTTCGAAGTTTCTGGACACAGTATAGAATAGAATAAGCAGGCAGAATAGAATGAGGGATCAGTACAGGATGTTTTGGAATATGCAAAACATGTAGAAATGTTATACAAAGAGAAGGATCAGGAAAAGTTGCAGAAAGGAATGTTAGGTCATGGACAGATAAGCAGAAATGAGTATGGACAGGTAAGATAGACTGTAGAAAGTTTTCAGAAGATGAGCAGGAAGCCCAGCAGAAAGAAAGGTGTTTTTAGATTGCTAGGAGGAGGTATAACGTAGTTAAGAGATTGAAGAGGAGAAAGCATGTAGGGGGGTATGTGTATTGCTTATGAACAATGTAATGCCTTTGTGTTGACTACAGCCCCTCCCTGTAATGGCGGCCGCGCTTGCAATGTTTACAATCCAACATAGTGTGACTCTGCAGTAAATGTAGTGAGGCCTGCCCCCACCCTGAAGTTACTTCCCCCCATGTGCTCACTTTCAGGGTGTGTGATGTTACTTCCGGTCCCTCCCCATCCGGGACAGGACCTGGGCCCGCCCATTCCTCCAGCGGCCATTTTGCCTCACCTGGGAGATCTGTAGCCCCGCCCCTTTCTGCCTCTGGCGGCCATTTTGCTGCATTTGGGAGGCCTATATTCCCCAATGCCACTGTATCCAGTGCTAACATCATGATTGTCTGAAGTAAGGTTTTGTTTGACCAGACTTTGTTACGCTCCAAGATGTGGCCACTTTGGATGTGTGATAAGTTCAGGGAAACAAACCTTTGTGAAGATGCAGCTTGGGACATAGTAGATGACTAAGCTGGTTTATAGTGCATGGAAGATTGGAGTTGATGCATGGGGGGCAGAGACCAGGAATACATGACAGGGGACGCTCTCTCATGTTTCCAGGGGCTCTGTTTTCCACTGCCCGCTTCTCCAATGGATACTCAGACAGATGATGTTACGGAAGGCTCCTACAGATTAAATAATTTCCCTATAGTCACCCAGCAAACTTTTTCATACAATTTGGTGAAGTAATTTTACTTTTTATGTGAAGAAAGAGGGACTGAATTGCCCAGAGTAGGATGTTAATTCATCCGTATTCTTTAGTTTTTCTTTAAGCCTTTTGTATATTCTAGTGTCAGTCTACACTGAAGCTATAATTATATTCCGACAGGAGAGTAAAAGCTAAACGCTGGCCATACCCTGAAATACTTTTACACTGGGTGACGTAAAATTTGAATTGTGTGGCGCCCCTTGTGGTAAAAAATGCTAACTGCAACCTGAAAAAAAAAATCTAAAGGATATTTTTGCTCAGACTTCGCTGCATACAATGTCACCTTGACCTACAAAGTGCTTGTTTTTGTGCCTCTTGGTTTACTAGTTTGAACGCAATTACTCTTTTTCCATTGAGTATTCCGGTTCAAAAGTGGGGAGGCATAGGTGATCTGGGTCATAGATGATCTAGGTGTTGTAGATCAGCTATTGGGTTTGAAAATAAATAAATAAATAAATAAATGGAATAAGATAACAAGATTCCGAGCCATGTGAAATAGAACATCAGCACGATTATTTAGTACTAATTCGGTAAGAAACTGCAGGTATGCAAACAGTTACCAGAACCCCTGTTGATAATGCATATGTTGAGCTTTTTGCAGATGGTACCAGGGTGAGGATTGATGACTCCACATCGGATATGCAGTGGTCACACAACAAGATGTCCTAGAAGCAGAAGCTCTGCCTCCGCATGTCACAGTACAAGAAGCGGAATTGAAGGCCCTCACTGAGGCGAGTAGAGTGGTGAGAGGTAAGACGGCAAACATTTACACTGACTCCCGGTATGCATTTGGCATAGCTCATGATTACGGCCCAATATGGAAGGCCAGACAGTTTTTTTACCTTAGCAGGACAACCAATTGAGAATGGTGCAGCTGTACAGAGTCGCATGGAGGCCCTGCTTCTACCTGACAAAGTTGAGAGTTCGCACCGAGTCCTACACTGGAGAGGCGAGAGACGACACCCTCGCTGACAGCGCAGCAAAGGCAGTGGCCCTCAAGCCGTGGAAGAAAGAAGAAATATACTGACAGCATGAGTCAGTGGTAAAAAACTTTGGACATTGACAAAAATTTGGACTTTGATATGCTAAAAGACTTTTGCAGTTACAAGCCAGCAAGGAAGAAAAGAATAAATGGACTAATATGGGAGCAGCAGAAACAGGACAGCGTGTGGTGAACGGTCAACAGCACTTGCCCACCACAGTTCCTGTATCCCATGATGGCCCAGCTGATGGACGCAAAGACCCACCTAGTAAAGCAGCACTGACGACGACGCTTGAAAGAGGTTGGGCGACTTCTGGGTTCTCTGTAGCTGTTGCATCATTTGTCCAGTTTAGCATGATCTATGCCATAGGTGAGTCAGGGCAGAAGTAAATTTGCCACATCACACTTGCCGGGACCACTCTACCCATTTCAGGGATTGCAAATTGACTACGTTCAGCTCCCACTTGTTGGGAAGTATGAATACGTGCTTGTTGTTGTTGATGTCTTTGCAGGTTGGAGGCCGACCCTGTTACCAAGGTAAACAAGTAGGTAACCGCAAAGAAGCTCATGAACGAGGTAAACTGTGAATATGGGGTACCAAAAGTGATTCAGAGTCAGACAGAGGTATAAACCTCGCAGGTGAATGTAACATGTCATGTCTGCTCTGGGTGTATCCCAGGCCTTTTACATACTCTACCACCTTTAGAGTAGTGGCAAGGTGGAGAGACGTAGTGGCACGCTAAAAGTAAGATACTTAAAAATGACGCCACTTTGGAAAGACTATCATCCAATAGCCTTATACAGTGTTAGATATGAACCCAGGGGGGATCATACATTATCTCCCTACGAGATTGTTTGGGCTAGCCCCAAGGCTAGGTCGTTACCATCCTCAGTAGTTACAACTACAATCTGATGCGTTGACTGAGTATGTGATTTCCGTTGTTAAAGAACTAACCAAAGCCTATGCACAGGTGTTCTCTTCCAGACTCAGAGGCAGACACTGGGACACATATCTTGCAGCCTGGGGATTGGGTGTGCGTCAAGAAGTTCCCCAGGAAGCACCCTCTTGAGCCCCGATTTGATGGCCCCTACCAGGTGCTTCTGACTACTGCCACAGCTGTGAAACTAGCCGAAAGACTTACATGGATCCACGCTTCATACTGTAAGAAAGCTTCGGATCCGGGAGACCAGTCTTAGTTGTGCCAAAGACATTACTCTGGTTAGGGCTAGTGAGAGAGGAGGGTGGCAACTGGAATCCTTAGTCGGAAGAATATGAGGGTATGGTTACCTTCTAGTATAACTCGTCCAATGCTCAAGTAGCCGCATATTCCTCCGACTATTGTACTGTGGTCCCGTGTCTAGGCGCAAGATCCCACCGCAGGCCAGATTTAGCTCAGTCCAGCTGGTTATATGACTTATATACCCGGGGAATACAATATGTTTGCGCCACTGATAACGTCTGGGGAGAAGACTGCCGTTATTGGGGATTAGTGGGATGGAACACAGGAATAGACCGGTCCTATAAACCGCGAAGTGCCTTAAATAAGAAAGATAGGAGTGGGAAATCCCTAATTAGTCGTATAACCCTCCTTGAGAATAATAAAGGACAGCAAGAATTGGAAGGCTGAACTTAGTATGTTGCTTGGTTTTAATGCGGTTTTTACATTAACCATGGGAGATCCAAGCCCGGGGGACGGGGAGACTTATAGTCTGGGGACATACCGGTACGGGAGGACAGATCCCTTAGGGAAGTTTAAAATAAGGGGTATGGTAGATGCAGCCGAATGGAAGCCTTCACTTAGTCCTGTGCCCATAATTAACCCCCTCCGCCGTAAGATAAAGACCTTGACGAACATGATGATCATAGCCGACCCTACCTTTTGAGGACACCTTGACAGTAGCGACTGGCTACTCTGACCAGAATCTCTGGTTGGAGTTGATGAGGTACAATGCTAACAGGAGCACCAAGTCTAACTGTTGCGTGTGCGGTAGTGCCCGACTACACTCGGGGATGGTCCCCCTAAATCTCCCTGTAGATGCTGAAGAGTGGTTTATTAGTCTCTTCACGAACATTTCCGCTAATTACACTGTCCGTGAGAAATGGAAGAAGTAATACTCTATAACTACTTAAGTGTTTTGCACCGGAGAGAGTGTTACTGACTACCCTGGAAACTACACCTGCCGGGCAATTAGGCAGGGTAGAGGGAGATTTTTGGGGAACTCACCAATATTTCCCTTGTTTAAAAAAGGATGAAGAGCCAGTTCCGATAATGCCAACCACATACGCTACCAAAGGAAAGGAGAAATGTACTAGTACTGTGCCTGCCCCGATCTCCTAAGATGGATTGTCAGTGGAATTCCCATTTGCCAAGGGATAGTGCAGAAGACCTTAGGTTCCGGCGAGGGCACACCCTGTGGGGTGTTAACTTGAACAGATAGAGGGTATGGATGCCCGGAAATGAGCCCAGGGAATCCATGGCCTCCCTCTGAGGTGAGGTAGGGATCCCCCCCTCCTAGGAGTAGGGACTTACGGGCAGTGGGAAAACCCTGACGCAAGGGTGAGGCGACCTGGACGTGTTCACCATTAGGACTATCTCCAGGAGGGACATTGGTGTGGGTGAAGATTAGGGAGTCCCACGCCGTGCGTACCTGTGCACGCTACTAGTATTGTAACATTATGCTAGAGCGAGAAGAGAGACCCCTGGTGGTAGTTTTGATCTACACGTATACATTGACGTCATAGGATAGCCAAGGGGGGTACCTGACAAGTTTTAAAAATTAGAGACCAAGTTAAAACTAGATTCGAGTCCATTTTCCTGATCATTAGGGTAAATAAATGTTGACTGGATTAATTATGTTTATTATAATTAGCAGTGGTTTATAAATTATACTAGAGATGCCTTATAGGGACTAGTCGACCAATAGGACCTACCTCGACTATGACTTTTAAAATAGAATGACCTTAGATATGACTTTAGCTAAAAAGGGGAGTGTCTGTAAGATGATAGGGGAGACTTGTTGTACCTACATCCTAGACGACACGTGACCCGCGGGTAAAGACGCACTTGCCATTAAGAAGCTGACCGCACTAACTAAAAAGAGCTAACTTTTGGGACCAGCACTCGCCATGGATGAGCGGGTGGTAAAGGATCCTGGCACAGACGGGCGTCGCTGTTGTATGTGAACTGATGGTTACCTTTTCTGTTCTAGTCTGCTGTGTTATCCCCTGTGTCAGAGAGACCTGTGAAACTGATGCTGGAAAAGCCGCTCCCACCATGAGTTTGCTGGATGCATCCCCAGAAGGAGTGGACAAGTCCTACACCCCCTTGAAGACTCTAAAACGAACCTTCAACGCGCTCCAGTTATAGGCTCATGCGCAGAGAACTGTGAAAATTAGATAGAGAGTAGAGGATAGACATTTTAAGGGGGGATTGTGATAGACATGATGATTATTTATAAAATGTCTATCGATTTGTATAACCCAAATGTATTATGCTATTGTAATGACTTCAGCCTAAGGTGGAACTCTGCTGCATAAGGAAAGAGTTAAATCACAGTGTTATGTTATTGCTTGAGTGTTTTCCCAGTCCTCCCCATCCCCCACACACAGAATCTTCTTGAACAAAGGGATATCTACTTTCACTTTCAGATTTGGACACATGTTAAAGACAAAGGCTTCTACTTGAGAGAGGTGGGGAGAAGGGGAGGCGGGGGATTCTATATGATCCGACAAATGAGAATCCTATATGTTACTGATGTAACCTGTTGCACGCCCATTGTGTGTCTGTACAATAAAAGGTCCTGTCTGGCTGTTTCTGGGCAGAGAGCCATTTTGGATATGAGGCTGATAGCTTGTGTCTAATTTGCTCCACGAAGTGTGCACACGATACAATTAGGAAAGCGACAAAATACCCCAAAAGCCTGCTGGAGAAAATCATAATCCAGATCAGTGGAGTCCCTGGGTGAGCGAGTGGATCTGTGAGGTCACAGCCTGGAACGTACAGAGATCGGCAGATGGCACGCAGAACTCAGGGGCCCGAAAATCTACAGAACACGGTAAGATTGCTTTATCTACCTGTGTCAAAGCTGGGTTCTGACTGCTTTTCTGCCTGTCCCTGATCCAGACTGGACCTTCACTGAAAGACAGGTAATAACTCTAGTTCTGTCCACTCGGAAAAATCACCATGTTACCTGTCTAGGGGTATTTTGTATGCTGTTATGTCTGAGACGGTTAAAAATTGTGTATACAAGACCAAGAGATAAATTCTGTGAGGGTTAATGTGTCGGGAGGGCGGACTCGGCTGTTTAAGTCTGAGGGAACACGCCAGTGACACGTGCTCCTAGGTAATACTAGTGTGAGGTTAGGAAGATTTATGATACGTATACTTACCTTTATGATTGAGCGTGTTATGTTCTCATATGTGAAAAGGTATTTACGGGTGAATATAGCCGTGGTGTGACGGCTGGCTCCAGAAACTCTTGGTCATTGAAAATAATCGTCAGTCTCTGTGTATAGCTAAATGTCCTGTCTAGGACGTGTACAGGAAGTGCTCTTCGGGATTGCTAGTAGACCTTGGGTTGATATAAAGGTGGATGAGATATATATATACCCTGAGCCATTGTGGGTATTCTCCAGTAATCCCGTCTGTCTGCTATTATAGAAAGAATGTGCAGTGTTTATTATTGCGGGGAGGGGTGCTGATAAGAGAGTGAACTGAAAGCTTTTTTCAATTAACCCTTTCTGTTTCCTTTGTCTTTTCTGAGTGGGAAAGAGAGGTTATATGGGAAGGATTTGAAGAAAGCAGATTTTACAAAAGGAACACTTCGAAGTTTCTGGACACAGTATAGAATAGAATAAGCAGGCAGAATAGAATGAGGGATCAGTACAGGATGTTTTGGAATATGCAAAACATGTAGAAATGTTATACAAAGAGAAGGATCAGGAAAAGTTGCAGAAAGGAATGTTAGGTCATGGACAGATAAGCAGAAATGAGTATGGACAGGTAAGATAGACTGTAGAAAGTTTTCAGAGGATGAGCAGGAAGCCCAGCAGAAAGAAAGGTGTTTTTAGATTGCTAGGAGGAGGTATAACGTAGTTAAGAGATTGAAGAGGAGAAAGCATGTAGGGGGGTATGTGTATTGCTTATGAACAATGTAATGCCTTTGTGTTGACTACAGCCCCTCCCTGTAATGGCGGCCGCGCTTGCAATGTTTACAATCCAACATAGTGTGACTCTGCAGTAAATGTAGTGAGGCCTGCCCCCACCCTGAAGTTACTTCCCCCCATGTGCTCACTTTCAGGGTGTGTGATGTTACTTCCGGTCCCTCCCCATCCGGGACAGGACCTGGGCCCGCCCATTCCTCCAGCGGCCATTTTGCCTCACCTGGGAGATCTGTAGCCCCGCCCCTTTCTGCCTCTGGCGGCCATTTTGCTGCATTTGGGAGGCCTATATTCCCCAATGCCACTGTATCCAGTGCTAACATCATGATTGTCTGAAGTAAGGTTTTGTTTGACCAGACTTTGTTACGCTCCAAGATGTGGCCACTTTGGATGCGTGATAAGTTCAGGGAAACAAACCTTTGTGAAGATGCAGCTTGGGACATAGTAGATGACTAAGCTGGTTTATAGTGCATGGAAGATTGGAGTTGATGCATGGGGGGCAGAGACCAGGAATACATGACAGGGGACGCTCTCTCATGTTTCCAGGGGCTCTGTTTTCCACTGCCCGCTTCTCCAATGGATACTCAGACAGATGATGTTACGGAAGGCTCCTACAGATTAAATAATTTCCCTATAGTCACCCAGCAAACTTTTTCATGCAATTTGGTGAAGTAATTTTACTTTTTATGTGAAGAAAGAGGGACTGAATTGCCCAGAGTAGGATGTTAATTCATCCGTATTCTTTAGTTTTTCTTTAAGCCTTTTGTATATTCTAGTGTCAGTCTACACTGAAGCTATAATTATATTCCGACAGGAGAGTAAAAGCTAAACGCTGGCCATACCCTGAAATACTATTACACTGGGTGACGTAAAATTTGAATTGTGTGGCGCCCCTTGTGGTAAAAAATGCTAACTGCAACCTGAAAAAAAAAATCTAAAGGATATTTTTGCTCAGACTTCGCTGCATACAATGTCACCTTGACCTACAAAGTGCTTGTTTTTGTGCCTCTTGGTTTACTAGTTTGAACGCAATTACTCTTTTTCCATTGAGTATTCCGGTTCAAAAGTGGGGAGGCATAGGTGATCTGGGTCATAGATGATCTAGGTGTTGTAGATCAGCTATTGGGTTTGAAAAAAAATAAATAAATAAATAAATGGAATAAGATAACAAGATTCCGAGCCATGTGAAATAGAACATCAGCACGATTATTTAGTACTAATTCGGTAAGAAACTGCAGGTATGCAAACAGTTACCAGAACCCCTGTTGATAATGCATATGTTGAGCTTTTTGCAGATGGTACCAGGGTGAGGATTGATGACTCCACATCGGATATGCAGTGGTCACACAACAAGATGTCCTAGAAGCAGAAGCTCTGCCTCCGCATGTCACAGTACAAGAAGCGGAATTGAAGGCCCTCACTGAGGCGAGTAGAGTGGTGAGAGGTAAGACGGCAAACATTTACACTGACTCCCGGTATGCATTTGGCATAGCTCATGATTACGGCCCAATATGGAAGGCCAGACAGTTTTTTTACCTTAGCAGGACAACCAATTGAGAATGGTGCAGCTGTACAGAGTCGCATGGAGGCCCTGCTTCTACCTGACAAAGTTGAGAGTTCGCACCGAGTCCTACACTGGAGAGGCGAGAGACGACACCCTCGCTGACAGCGCAGCAAAGGCAGTGGCCCTCAAGCCGTGGAAGAAAGAAGAAAGATACTGACAGCATGAGTCAGTGGTAAAAAACTTTGGACATTGACAAAAATTTGGACTTTGATATGCTAAAAGACTTTTGCAGTTACAAGCCAGCAAGGAAGAAAAGAATAAATGGACTAATATGGGAGCAGCAGAAACAGGACAGCGTGTGGTGAACGGTCAACAGCACTTGCCCACCACAGTTCCTGTATCCCATGATGGCCCAGCTGATGGACGCAAAGACCCACCTAGTAAAGCAGCACTGACGACGACGCTTGAAAGAGGTTGGGCGACTTCTGGGTTCTCTGTAGCTGCTGCATCATTTGTCCAGTTTAGCATGATCTATGCCATAGGTGAGTCAGGGCAGAAGTAAATTTGCCACATCACACTTGCCGGGACCACTCTACCCATTTCAGGGATTGCAAATTGACTACGTTCAGCTCCCACTTGTTGGGAAGTATGAATACGTGCTTGTTGTTGTTGATGTCTTTGCAGGTTGGAGGCCGACCCTGTTACCAAGGTAAACAAGTAGGTAACCGCAAAGAAGCTCATGAACGAGGTAAACTGTGAATATGGGGTACCAAAAGTGATTCAGAGTCAGACAGAGGTATAAACCTCGCAGGTGAATGTAACATGTCATGTCTGCTCTGGGTGTATCCCAGGCCTTTTACATACTCTACCACCTTTAGAGTAGTGGCAAGGTGGAGAGACGTAGTGGCACGCTAAAAGTAAGATACTTAAAAATGACGCCACTTTGGAAAGACTGTCATCCAATAGCCTTATACAGTGTTAGATATGAACCCAGGGGGGATCATACATTATCTCCCTACGAGATTGTTTGGGCTAGCCCCAAGGCTAGGTCGTTACTATCCTCAGTAGTTACAACTACAATCTGATGTGTTGACTGAGTATGTGATTTCCGTTGTTAAAGAACTAACCAAAGCCTATGCACAGGTGTTCTCTTCCAGACTCAGAGGCAGACACTGGGACACATATCTTGCAGCCTGGGGATTGGGTGTGCGTCAAGAAGTTCCCCAGGAAGCACCCTCTTGAGCCCCGATTTGATGGCCCCTACCAGGTGCTTCTGACTACTGCCACAGCTGTGAAACTAGCCGAAAGACTTACATGGATCCACGCTTCATACTGTAAGAAAGCTTCGGATCCGGGAGACCAGTCTTAGTTGTGCCAAAGACATTACTCTGGTTAGGGCTAGTGAGAGAGGAGGGTGGCAACTGGAATCCTTAGTCGGAAGAATATGAGGGTATGGTTACCTTCTAGTATAACTCGTCCAATGCTCAAGTAGCCGCATATTCCTCCGACTATTGTACTGTGGTCCTGTGTCTAGGCGCAAGATCCCACCGCAGGCCAGATTTAGCTCAGTCCAGCTGGTTATATGACTTATATACCCGGGGAATACAATATGTTTGCGCCACTGATAACGTCTGGGGAGAAGACTGCCGTTATTGGGGATTAGTGGGATGGAACACAGGAATAGACCGGTCCTATAAACCGCGAAGTGCCTTAAATAAGAAAGATAGGAGTGGGAAATCCCTAATTAGTCGTATAACCCTCCTTGAGAATAATAAAGGACAGCAGGAATTGGAAGGCTGAACTTAGTATGTTGCTTGGTTTTAATGCGGTTTTTACATTAACCATGGGAGATCCAAGCCCGGGGGACGGGGAGACTTATAGTCTGGGGACATACCGGTACGGGAGGACAGATCCCTTAGGGAAGTTTAAAATAAGGGGTATGGTAGATGCAGCCGAATGGAAGCCTTCACTTAGTCCCGTGCCCATAATTAACCCCCTCCGCCGTAAGATAAAGACCTTGACGAACATGATGATCATAGCCGACCCTACCTTTTGAGGACACCTTGACAGTAGCGACTGGCTACTCTGACCAGAATCTCTGGTTGGAGTTGATGAGGTACAATGCTAACAGGAGCACCAAGTCTAACTGTTGCGTGTGCGGTAGTGCCCGACTACACTCGGGGATGGTCCCCCTAAATCTCCCTGTAGATGCTGAAGAGTGGTTTATTAGTCTCTTCACGAACATTTCCGCTAATTACACTGTCCGTGAAAAATGGAAGAAGGAATACTCTATAACTACTTAAGTGTTTTGCACCGGAGAGAGTGTTACTGACTACCCTGGAAACTACACCTGCCGGGCAATTAGGCAGGGTAGAGGGAGATTTTTGGGGAACTCACCAATATTTCCCTTGTTTAAAAAAGGATGAAGAGCCAGTTCCGATAATGCCAACCACATACGCTACCAAAGGAAAGGAGAAATGTACTAGTACTGTGCCTGCCCCGATCTCCTAGGATGGATTGTCAGTGGAATTCCCATTTGCCAAGGGATAGTGCAGAAGACCTTAGGTTCCGGCGAGGGCACACCCTGTGGGGTGTTAACTTGAACAGATAGAGGGTATGGATGCCCGGAAATGAGCCCAGGGAATCCATGGCCTCCCTCTGAGGTGAGGTAGGGATCCCCCCCTCCTAGGAGTAGGGACTTACGGGCAGTGGGAAAACCCTGACGCAAGGGTGAGGCGACCTGGACGTGTTCACCATTAGGACTATCTCCAGGAGGGACATTGGTGTGGGTGAAGATTAGGGAGTCCCACGCCGTGCGTACCTGTGCACGCTACTAGTATTGTAACATTATGCTAGAGCGAGAAGAGAGACCCCTGGTGGTAGTTTTGATCTACACGTATACATTGACGTCATAGGATAGCCAAGGGGGGTACCTGACAAGTTTTAAAAATTAGAGACCAAGTTAAAACTAGATTCGAGTCCATTTTCCTGATCATTAGGGTAAATAAATGTTGACTGGATTAATTATGTTTATTATAATTAGCAGTGGTTTATAAATTATACTAGAGATGCCTTATAGGGACTAGTCGACCAATAGGACCTACCTCGACTATGACTTTTAAAATAGAATGACCTTAGATATGACTTTAGCTAAAAAGGGGAGTGTCTGTAAGATGATAGGGGAGACTTGTTGTACCTACATCCTAGACGACACGTGACCCGCGGGTAAAGACGCACTTGCCATTAAGAAGCTGACCGCACTAACTAAAAAGAGCTAACTTTTGGGACCAGCACTCGCCATGGATGAGCGGGTGGTAAAGGATCCTGGCACAGACGGGCGTCGCTGTTGTATGTGAACTGATGGTTACCTTTTCTGTTCTAGTCTGCTGTGTTATCCCCTGTGTCAGAGAGACCTGTGAAACTGATGCTGGAAAAGCCGCTCCCACCATGAGTTTGCTGGATGCATCCCCAGAAGGAGTGGACAAGTCCTACACCCCCTTGAAGACTCTAAAACGAACCTTCAACGCGCTCCAGTTATAGGCTCATGCGCAGAGAACTGTGAAAATTAGATAGAGAGTAGAGGATAGACATTTTAAGGGGGGATTGTGATAGACATGATGATTATTTATAAAATGTCTATCGATTTGTATAACCCAAATGTATTATGCTATTGTAATGACTTCAGCCTAAGGTGGAACTCTGCTGCATAAGGAAAGAGTTAAATCACAGTGTTATGTTATTGCTTGAGTGTTTTCCCAGTCCTCCCCATCCCCCACACACAGAATCTTCTTGAACAAAGGGATATCTACTTTCACTTTCAGATTTGGACACATGTTAAAGACAAAGGCTTCTACTTGAGAGAGGTGGGGAGAAGGGGAGGCGGGGGATTCTATATGATCCGACAAATGAGAATCCTATATGTTACTGATGTAACCTGTTGCACGCCCATTGTGTGTCTGTACAATAAAAGGTCCTGTCTGGCTGTTTCTGGGCAGAGAGCCATTTTGGATATGAGGCTGATAGCTTGTGTCTAATTTGCTCCACGAAGTGTGCACACGATACAATTAGGAAAGCGACAAAATACCCCAAAAGCCTGCTGGAGAAAATCATAATCCAGATCACCCTGACCCCAAGCAGGAGGAGGAGGTGGCATTACAAGGCCAAGACACCATGACCAGGACCCGCTATAGTCTGTGTGGGAAGCACGTTAGCGGGGCCAGGGTCAGGCTCGGTTCCAAGCCTCCACCATTGTGACCCAAGGTGCCCTGAGTTACATAGCAACAAGAAAACCATGTGTCGCAACATAGATAGCTCAACACTGGAAGAGGCAGTCTTTGAGTTCCTTGGCCTAGCCTATGCTGTAAGTGCACAAAGATGGTATTACACAGGAAGAAATCGGAGTGCCGAGCCATAGAGGAGTTTCGCCCCGCCAAGCAACTTGGCCTCGGCCAGCAATTCAGGCCTAGTCAGCCACTGTACTATTTGTGCCACATAGGTAAAACACCGCGATGGGAAGACTTAGTGCACCCATAGTATATGCAGACCCCAGTAACATTTCTCTAGCAGCAGTATACGCCGACCCCAGTACCATTTTTGTAGCAGCAGTATAGGCTGTGAGGAAGGAGGAGCAGCAGCCAGAGGATTCAGAGTTTCAGCAGTGGACGGCGTAGAAGACTGGGTGCCCGATACATTGCTGGATGCATTTTCTGCCATCCACTACAGGATCTGCTCACACTGCTCTGTTTGCAATAAAGGTCTACCACGTGGACCCACAAATTACGATATGTAGCTGGGGACCCCAGAAACTTGCCTCTCTCCTAATACCGCAGCAGCCGGCTGGGATACACCTGGACCAGGAACTTGGCCTGTGCCCACACCCTCACTTGGAACTCTGCATCCTCGCCCACGCCCACATCCTCTACCCCTACCCCTCAGCATGGTGGATTACGAATAGAGCAGACACCGACCGCTGTAAATAATTATGGAATCATATGCGTACACTTTCACGCTGAGAGCGGAATCGTAACGCTAACTCCAGGCAGAAAAAAATGGAAGCAATGCAATAGTGATGCACCAGAACTCCCGCCAGGCACCCAGTAAAATGCAGACGCTCAGCGGTAGCCCTAAGTAGGAGCTTTTTGTTTTTCTTGGGTCAAAGAATACAGGCTATATAGTGTGTATATCACTTTCCCTCTATCAGTCGCTGTGGCCGTATGCTGTGCGTCTCTAATTCACTGCAGACACAGCCCGGTGTAAATGATCTTGGGATTATGTGCGTAGACTTTGTCACTGAGAGCGGTCTAGTAAGGCAAACTCCAGGCAGAAAAAAATACTCAGGAAGGACGCAAACAGGCCTAAGTGCAATAGTGATGGACTACAACTCCCATCAGACAACCTGTAAAATGCACACGGTCACAGGTAGCCCTAAGAAGGACCGTTGGGGTTCTTGTACACAGGATGCTACACTACCACTCTCCCTATCTCAGCAACGCTCTCCCTATACTATGTAGTACAGACTGCAGCCTGAGAACGCTATAGCTGTAAAGGGGCTGCACGCCCGATAGATATATTAAAAAAATATGGAAAACTGCTACCAGCAGCCACAACAGTAATGCAGACGGTCCTATGCAGCCCTAAGAAGGACCGTTGGGGTTCTTGTACACAGGTTCCTACACTAACACTTTCCCTATAGCAGCAGCACTGCCTCTGATCTCTCTCAGTGTGTGACTGTGGCGAGCCGCAAGCGGACCCACTTTAAATACTCGGGGGTCACTTGATCTTGCCCACCACTCACTGCAGGGGGGTGGGATAGGGCTGGAACATCACAGGAGGAAGTTGTAATGCCTTCCCTGCGTGTCTATTGGCCAGAAAATTGTGCTAACATTTCAGGGAAGGAAATTGAATTGACTGGAGTAACGTGCGGTGCTCGTCTCGAGTAATGAGCATCCCAAGTACCCTAATGCTCGAACGAGTATCAAGCTTGGATGAGTACGCTCGCTCATCTCTAAAGTTAACCCCTCAGTGGCCACCCGTTTTTGTTTTATTTTTTCCCATTTCCGTTTTTCCTCCTCCCTTAAAAAAAATATAAATTAATTTAAAAAACAGAACTAACTAATAGAGATGAGCGAGCACACTCGTCCGAGCTTGATACTCGTTCGAGCATTAGGGTACTCGAGACGAGCACCATGCGGTACTGGAGTCAATTCCATTTTCTTCCCCACATGTTTATCGCCATTTTCTAGCCAATAGACATGCAGGGAAGGCATTACCACTTCCTCCTGTGACGTGCCAGCCCTACCCCACCCCCCTGCAGTGAGTGGCTGGCGAGATCAAGTGACTGATGAATATTTAAAGCGGTCCCGCTCGCGGCTCGCCTCAGACACACACTGGGAGTGTATAGGGAAAGTGCTGCTGCTGCTACTATAGGGAGAGTGTTAGTGTAGGATCCTGTCTTCAAGAACCCCAACGGTGCTTCTTAGGGCCACATCTGACCGTGTGCATTACTGTTGTGGCTGCTGGGAGCAGTTTTGCACTTTTTTCCCGCTTTTTTTAAATCTCGGGCTGCAGTCGATTATGCAGAGTATAGGGAAAGTGCAGCTGAGATAGGGACAGTGGTAGTGTAGGATCCTGTCATCAAGAACCCCAACGGTCCTTCTTATGGTTACATCTGACCGTGTGGATTTTACTGGGTGGCTACTGGGAGTTGTAGTGATTCCGTTTTAGTATTATGTAGCTTGGTGGGGTTGAGATCACCGCAGTTACCAGCACTCTCCACTGGCTTTACAGTGTTCTCCCACTCCACACAGCCTCTATTATCTACAATTCTCTGCGAGCAGTAAATTACCCCTCGGTACCAGCGCAAGACAGCGGGTTACTTTTTTCAAGCCACAGCATAGAGCGTCCGCTATCTACAAGTCTCTGTGTGCGGTGAATTAAGGCCAGGTTGGTCAGTGCTGTACAGTGGGGTACTTTATTTAGCCCCTGCTCTATTCTTAATCCGCCATGATGAAGAGTAGGTGTAAGGGTCGAGGACGTGAACGTGGACATGCAAGTGAGGGTGTGGGCACAGGCCGAGTTCCTGGTCCAGGTGAATCACAGCCGGCTGCTGCAGGATTAGGAGAGAGGCAAGTTTCTGGGGTCCCCAGCTTCATATCCCAATTCATGGGTTCGCGTGGTAGATCTTTATTACAAACAGAGCGGTGTGAGCAGGTGGATGGCAGAAAATGCATCCAGCAATGTTTCGACCACACAGTCTTCTATGCAGTCCACTACTCCCAGATAGGGACTGCAACTCTGATTCCTCTGGCTGCAACTCCTCCTTCCTCCCAGGCTCCTCACTCCATGAAAATGACATATACTGAGCAAGCAGACTCCCAGGCACTGTTCTCGGGCCCCTGCCATGAGTGGGAAAAAATGGTTCCTCTCTCACCTAAGTAGTTTGTCGTGAACGATGCCCAACCTTTGGAAAGTCCCTGGGGTCTGGGTGATGAGGCTGGGGACTTCCGACAACTGCCTCAAGAGCTTTCAGTGGGTGAGGAGGACGATGACGATGAGACACAGTTGTCTATCACTCAGGTAGTAGTAAGGGCAGTAAGTCCGAGGGAGGGGCGCACAGAGGATTCAGAGGAAGAGCAGCTGGACGATGAGGTGACTGACACTACCTGGTTTGCTAAGCCTACTGAGGACAGGGCTTCAGAGGGGGAGGCAAGTGCAGCAGCAGGACAGCTTGGAAGAGGCAGTGGAGTGGCCAGGGGTAGAGGCAGGGCCAGAGCCAAGAATCCCCCAACCGTTTACCAAAGCACCCCTCGTGTCAAGCCTCCGTGCAGAGGGCTAGGTGTTCAAAGGTGTGGATGTTTTTCAGTGAGAGCGTGGACGAGCGCTGAACAGTGTTGTGCAACCTGTGTCGCACCAAGATCAGCCGGGGACCCACCACTACCAGCCTCACCACCACTAGCATACGCAGGCATATTGTGGCCAAGCACCGCCTCCGGGTCACACCACTGCCTCGTCCCCTGTGCCCCAACCTGCCACTCAGATCCAACCCCCCGCTCACGACAAAGGCACTACCGTCTCCTGGCCTGCACCCACACCCTCACCACCGCTGTCCTTGGCCCCATACAGCAATGTCTATCAGCGCAGCGTTCAGCTGTCGCTAGCACAAGCGTTGGAGAAAAAGCGCAAAAACGCCACCACGCACCTGCACGCACAAGCTGTAAACGTGCACATTTCAAAATTAATCAGCCTAGAGATGCTGCCGTACAGGCTTGTGGAAACGGAGATTTTCAAAAACATGATGGTGGCGGCGGTCCCGCGCTACTCGCCCCCCAGTCGCCACTATTTTTCCTGGTGTGCCGTCCCAACCCTACACCAGCACGTCTCCCGCAACATAAATCGTGTCCTCACCAACACAGTTACTGGGAAGGTCCACTTAACCACGGACACGTGGACAAGTACTGGGGGGCAGGACCACTATATCTCACTGACGGCACATTGGGTGAATTTGGTGGAGGCTGGGACCGAGTCACGTCCTACCCACACCCAGAATAGCGGATCCTACCTCAGTGCTGGTATCTGCGGTGGTCTATACCACCTCCTCTAAGCCCCCACCTCCTCCTTCTACGCAACATCTACCTCTCAATTAAGAAGTGTGAGCAGCACGTCGCCAGCAGTCGGTGTGCGCGGCGGGGCAGCACAGCGGTGGGCAAGCGTCAGCATGTTGTGCTGAAACTACTCTGCCTAGGTGACAAGAGGCACACGGCCCCCAAACTGTTGCAGGGTCTGACAGAGCAGACCGACCTCTGGCTTTCGCCGCTGAGCCTCCAACTGGGCATGGTTGTGTATGACAATGGCCATAACCTGGTGGCGGCTCTGCAGCTCGGCAGCCTCACGCACGTGCCAAGCCTGGCCAACATCTTCAATCTGGTAATTCAGCGGTTTCTTAAAAACTAGCCCCACTTGCCTGACCTGCTCGGCAAGGTGTGCCACGTATGCACACCTTTTCACAAGTCCACCACGGGCGCTGCCACCCTGAGGACCCTGCAACACGGTTTAATCTGCCAGAGCACTGACTGCTGTGCGACGTGCCCACACGTTGTTGCGCATGTTGGCCAGGCTCTATAAGCAGTGTAGAGCAATAGTGGAATACCAACTCCAACATTGGCGGCGGAGTGGTAGTCAGCCTCCCAAATTATTTACCGAGGAGTGGGCGTGGATGGCAGATATCTGCCAGGTCCTTGGAAACTTTGAGGAGTCTACCCAGATGGTGAGCGGCGATGCTGCAATTATTAGTGTCACCATTCCTCTGCTATGCCTGCTGAGAAGTGCCCTGCAAAACATAAAGGCTGACGCTTTGTGGTCGGAACAGGAAACAGGGGGAGACAGTATGCCGCTGGATGACTATGAGAGCACCCTCATGTCTATATCTCGGTGCGTTTTTGAGGCGGAGGAGGGGAGGGGGAGGAGCCTCATGAGGAGGAGGGGGAAGAGACAGCTGGGCACACTGCAGAGGGTACCCATCCTGCTTGCCTCTCATCTGTTCAGCGTGTATGGCCTGGGGACGAGGAGGAGGATGAGTATCCAGAAAATGATCTTCCTAGTGAGGACAGCGATGTGTTACATACAGGTACCCTGGCACGCATGGCTGACTTCATGTTAGGATGCCTTTCTCGTGACCCTCGTGTTAGACACATTCTGGCCACTACGGATTACTGGGTGTACACACTGCTCGACCCAAGGTATAAGGAGAACCTTTCCACTCTCATTCCCGAAGAGGAAAGGGGTTCGAGAGTGATGCTATACCACAGGGCCCTGATGGACAAACTGATGGTAAACTTCCCATCTGACAGCGCTAGCGGCAGAAGGCGCAGTTTCGAGGGCCAAGTAGCAGGGGAGGTGCAGAGATCAGGCAGCATGTACAGCACCGGGGCGGGGGGACACTCTCCAAGGCCTTTGCCAGCTTTATGGCTCCCCAGCAAGACTGTGTCACCACTCCCCAGTCAAGGCTAAGTCGGAGGGAGCACTGTAAAAAGATGGTGAGGGAGTATGTAGCCGATCGTACCACCATTCTACGGGATGCCTCTGCTCCATACAACTATCGGGTATCAAAGTGGGACACGTGACACAAATTTGTGCTGTACGCCCTGGAGGTGCTGGCTTGCCCTGCCACTAGCATCTTGTCAGAGAGGGTGTTTAGTGCAGCTGGGGAAATCATCACGGATAAGCGTACCCGCCTGTCAACTGCCAGTGCCGACTTGCTTACACTCATAAAGATGAACAAAGCCTGGATTTCCCCAGACGTCTCTTCTCCACCGGCGGAAAGCAGCAGTACCTAAAGATTATTTTTGCTGCAACCGGATAAAAAAGCATTCCCTATCACCAGAAAAAAAAGGGGGGGATTAGCTTTGTCAATCACTCTTGGATATTAGTCCTCCTCCTCCACCTGAAACAACATGTCATCACGCTGAACTGCCAATTTTTCTGCGGCCCAAAAGGCTCTGCTTACATTTTTTTTTTTTACAATTGTTCAAAGTTTCAAAAGTATTGATAGTTTACCAGAAACCATTTTTTTCCCCCACTGGGCAGCCTCCAGGCTCTGTTGTAAATTAAGCAATAGCGAGCTGTATCTTTAAAAAAATATTTCTGGGTTTCACCTGCCCTCTCGGTTGATACATTTTTCAGAGGTACACGTGTACTCTTGTTACACTAATTTTTCTGGCTTTCGCCTATACTGTTATCTAACTATTTTTTCCGGACTTCGCCTACACTAATGGTACACCAATGTTTCAGGGGTTCGCCTATACTTCTGCTACAGAAATGTTACTGGGGTCTGCCTTTACTGTTACTACAGAAATGGTACTGTGGTCTGCCTATACTTCAACTACAAAAATGTTACAGGGGTCTGCCTATACCTTTGCTACTGGAATGTTACAGAGATCTGTCTACACTATTGGTGCACAAAGTCTTCCCATCACAGTGTTTTACCTATCTGGCCCCAAAACACTGACTGACTAGGGCATGAATTGTGGGCTGAGGCCAACATGTATTTTCTCTTGCGTTACCACTGTTATCCGCGGCACTGGTTTGGGCCAAACAAGAGGAGCGATACTGCACAAATAAGACGTTCACAGCTGCACTAGCATTGAAGTCTGCTCTATGCCCGCCATTGCTGAGGGTTTGTGCAGAGGCCTATGTCATGATGGAAATGCAACTGCACCAGGTTGGGCCCGTGGAACTTGGCCCTGGTTAATCCAGTCTTTGGAAAGGTGAAAACAACCGCAATAAATTAAATGAGACGTTCACTGCTGTACTAGCATCAGAGTCTGCTCTATGCCCACGATTGATGAGGGTTTGTGCAGAGGCCTATGTCCTCAGTGCCGTGAAAGTCTGCCATGTTTGGGCACTCTGATTTCTTCATGGTTCATGTCTTGGGATTCCTTGGACTCGCCTATGCTGTGGGTGCACACAGACTTCCCATAGCGGTGATTTACCTGCCTGGCACAAAGACACTGACTGACTTGGGGAGGCTGCAGAGTGCAGATGGCTTTCCCTTTGCATTGTCAATGAGGTATCCGACACCCAAACACAATGAGTAGTGTCTGGACACATGGAATCCCCACTGCTATGTCATTGGCGGTACCTTCGTTCACACAAAATGGAGTCTGGGACCAAGCCTGACACAGGGCCCGCTCACCTACTTCCCACACAAAGTATTGCTGCATTGTGGGAATGTGTAGACTCTTGCCACCATTGTGGCTTAATTGTGGGACCTGGCCCACTTTCCACCACACAAACATTTCCCTTCCCTTCCTTTCCTCGAAAAACTTTAATGTCCCCTCCTACATGTTTATTGCCATTTTTTTTATTTTTTTTAAGCCACTAAACACGCAGGGGAGGCATTACCACTTCGTGCTGAGACGTTCCAACCCCGTGCACGTCTACAGCGGTGAGTGGCTGGCCGGATCAGGCGAATGCTGAGTACTTAAACTGTGGCCGCCCGTGACTCGCCTCAGATGCATGCTGGCAGAGATTAGGGATAGAGCTGCTGAGATAGGGAAAGTGTTAGTGTAGGGATTAGGTAGCAGTTAAGCAGGGATCCTGACTCCATGAACCCAACAGTCCTTTCTTGGACTACTCTTATTGTGTGCTTTAGCATTTTGGCTGGCTGGGACCAGTAGTGCACCATTTGTTTTCAAGCATCCCAGCTGTATTCTGCCCACTGTTAGAGGTTTTATGCTGTGTACTACTAGGGGTTTATATTTAGTTGGGGGGGGGGGGCTCTAAGTGTTGTTGCTGAATTGGAGCATAACGTATCTACCAGTCTCTGTGTCCTTTGAATTAGCCCTAGTTATCAGCGCTATACAGTGGGTTACTTTTTTCTGGCCCAGCTCAAGGCCTCTCAAATTTACAAGTCTCTGTGGGCGGTGTATTAGGAATAGATTTCAGTGCTTTCCACTGCTTTAATTTTTTTTTCTAGCACTGCATTGAGCCTCTCATATCTACTCGTCTCTGTGGGCGGTGAATTAGGCCTAGATGTCAGCGCTTTACACTGGTTCAATAGACGCGTGCCACAAACTGGTGCTGTACGCCTCGGAGGTGCTGGCCTGCCCTGCCGCTAGCATATTATCAGAGAGGGTGTTTAGTGCTGTTGGAGGGATAATCACGGATAAGCGTACCCGCCTGTCGACTGAGAGCGCCAACAGGCTTACACTCATTAAGATGAACAAAGGCTGGATTTCCCCTGACTTCTCTTCTCCACCAATGGAGAGCAGCGGAGCATAACGATTATTTAAGCTGGAACTAAAGAACCATGCATCCTATATCACCCCCCGAAAAAGAGGGAAGTATCTTGGTCTATCCTTCTCTGATCTTCCTCCCCTTCCACCTTCTCCTATACCAGCATGACATCACGCTGAGCAGCCAATTCTTCTGCGGGTCAAAAGGCTCTGTAAAATCTATTTATTTATTTATTTATTTTTTTTTTTGAGGGCTGCCTCCAGGCTCTGTTATCAAATTAAGCAACAACAAGCTCTATCTTTAAAAAAAGTGGTCCTGGATTTCACTTGCACTCTGGGTAAACACATATTTCAGGGGTACACCTGTACTCTTGGCACACTATTTTTTCAGGCCTTCGCCTTTACTTTCGCAGACTATTTTCTTTTTTCGGGCTTCGCCTATACTCTTGCTAAACAAATGTTTCCAGGTGTTCGGCTCTACTCTTGGTCCACCAGTTTTCCAGTGGTTCGTCTAAACTCTTGTTACACAACGGTTTCCCAGCGCGGTGTTCAGCTATCTGGCACATACACAGATTGAATTGTCCTGCTTTGCTCATTAAAATTTCTTCATGTTTCATGTTGTCTTTGGAGCGATGAAAGGAACCATAACTGATTTAATGAGACTTTCACAGAAGTACTAGCATTCAAGTCCACTTTATGCCCACGTTTGTTGAGGGTGGGTGGAGAGGCTAAGGTCCTGGGTGATGGCAACTGTGTCAAGTTTGGCCTGTGGAATTTATTTGTGGTTCATCCAGTCGTTGGAGTGATGAAATGAACCGTAACTGATTTTCTGGCCCTGAACAGCGTCTCTCAAATCTCCAAGTCTCTGTGTATGGTTAATTACTACTAGGTATCAGCGTTTTACACTGGTTCAATATTTGTCTGGCCCTGCTCAAAGCCTCTCAAATCTACAAGTCTCTGTTGGTAGTGAATTAGCCCTGCTTCTCAGCGCTATACAGTATTTTTTTTTGTTTCCTGGCCCTGCTCAAAGCGTCTCAAATCTACAAGTCTCTGTGTGCGGTGTATTAGGAATAGTTTTCAGTGCTTTACACTTCTCATTTTTTTTCTAGCACTGCATTGAGCCTCTCATATTAGCCAGTCTCTGTGGGTGGTTAATTAGGCCTAGATGTCAGCACTTTACACAGGTTCAATTTTTTTTCTGGCACTGCACAAAGCCTCTCATATCCATCAGTCTCTGTGTGCCGTTAATGAGGCCTAGGTCTCAGCACTTTACACTGGTTAAATTTTTTTCTGGCCTTGCTCAGAGTCTCTAAAATCTACCAGTCTCTGTGTGTGGTGAATTAGCCCTAGGTATCAGAGGTATACATTGAATATTTTTTTTCTGGCCCTGCTCTGTCCTTTACCCTACACGAAGAGGACTAGGGGTAAGGGTCGAGGACGAGGACGTGGACGCAGGCGTTAGAATGAGGGTGTGGGCACAGGCCGAGGTCCTGGGCGGGGTGAAACAGTGCCTGCTGCTGAGGGATTGGTAGAGCGCCGCTTATCTCAACTCCCCAGCTCCATGTCATATTTTGCAGGTCCGCATGGTAGACCATTATTAAAAGCACAGCACTGCGATCAGGTGCTGACGTGGATAGCGGATAACACCTCCAGTACTTTACCCAACACCCAGTCTTCCACACAGTCCACTTACGCCACCCATAGGAGAATGCACCTCTGTATCCTCAGGCTGCTCTTCCTTCCTCCCAGCCTGGTCACTCCAGGAAAATGGGAGTTTGCGTTGAACAGGCATACACCCAAGAACTCTTCCTGCGTCCCTGCCCTGAGTCTAAAAAAAAACTGGTTCCACAGCAACATGAGGAGTTTGTCGTGACCGATGCCGTAAATGTGGGACTTTCACAGACTCAGGGTGATGAGGGTGGGGACTTTGAATTACTGTCTCAAGAGCTATTTGTGGATGATGAGGATGAGACAGTTGTCTGTCAGAGAGGTGGTTGTTAGGGCAATAAGGCTGAGGGAGGAGCAGACTGAGGAGTAAGAGGAAGAGCTGATGGACGATGAGGTGACTGACCCCACCTGGCTTGCAAACCCTACTGAAGACAGGGTTTGGGGGGGGGGGGAGAACAAGCAGCAGAAAAGGTTGGGAGAGGCAGTGTGGTGGTCAGGGGGAGAACCAGGGCCATAGCAAATAATCCACCAACTGTTCCCCACAGCACACCCTCGTGGCAAGCCTCCATGCAGAGGTATAGGTGTTCGAAAGTCTGGAGGTTTTTTTATTGAGAGCGCAGACAACCAGCGAACAGTGGTGCGAACCTGCGTTGCACCAAGATCAGCCGGGGAGCCACCGCTACCATCCTGACCACCACCAGCATGCACAGGCATATGATGGCTAAGCACCCCCACAAGGTGGAACGCAATCCATTCGCCGCCTGCGGGTTACACCACTGCCTCTTCCCCAGTGTCACATCCTAGTACTGAGATGCAACCCCCGTCCCAGGACACAGACACAAGCATTTCCCGGCCTGCACCCGCACCCTCACCTTCACGGTCCTCCACCAATGTGTCCCAGCGCACCAGCGCAGCGTTCAGCTGTCGCTAACCCAATCGTTGGAATGAAAGCGGAAATACGTGGCCACCCACCCACATGCAAGATCTTTAAACGTGCATATCGCGCAGCTACTTAGCCTGGAGATGCCGCCATGCAGGCTAGTAGAAACTAAGGTTTTCTGCAACATGATGGCGGCGGCGTTACCTCGGTAGCCAGTGGCCACTATTTTTCCCGGTGTGCGTGCCCGCCCTGCACCAGCACGCCTCACTCAACATAAACCGTGCCCTCACAAACGTGGTTACTGGAAAGGTCAACTTAACCACCTACACGTGGACAAGTGCTGGCAGGCAGGGACACTACATCCCCCTGACTGCACATTGGGTGAACTTCGTGGAGGCAGAGACCGAGTCTGACCTTGGGTCTGCTCACATGCTACCCAAGCTGAGGATTCTGGGTCCTATGTCCGTGAAGGTTTCTCCGGCTTGGAATAGAAGAGGCACACCACCCAAGAGCTGTTGCAGGGTTTGACAGAGCAGACAGATCCGTGGCTTTCGCGCGGAACCTCCAACCTGGCATGGTCGTGTGTGATAATGGGCGTAACCTGGTGGCGGCTCTGTAGCTTGGCAGACTAACACATGAGCCATGCCTGGCCCACATGTTCAATCTGGTGGTTCAGCGCTTTCTGAGAAACTACCCCCATTTGTCTGACCTGCTCAGCAAGGTGTGTCGCGTGTGCGCCCATTTAAGGAAGTCCACCACAGATGCTGCCACCGTCAATACACTGCAACATCAGTTCCAGCTGCCAGAGCACCGACTGCTGTGCGACATGCCCACACGCTGGAATTCTATGTTGCACATGTTGGCCAGGCTGTACGAGCAGCATAGAACCATTGTAGAATACCAGCTGCAACATGGCCGGCGGAGTGGTAGTCAGCCTCCGCAGTTCTTCGCAAAGGAGTGGGCATGGATGGCAGACATCTGTCGGGTCCTAGAAAGCTTTGAGGAGTCTACGCAAATGGTGCGGCCATTATCAGTGTAACCATCCCGCTGCTTTGCCTGCTGAGAAGTTTGCTGCTAAGCATAAAGGCCGATGCTTTGCGGTTATGACAGGAGATGGGGGATGGCAGTATGTCACTTGATAGCCAGACCACCCTCATGCCTGTTTCTCGATGCGTATTGGAGGAGGAGGGAGTGGAGGAGGAGGAGGAGGGAGTGGTGGAGGAGGAGGGGGGGGGGAAGAGACTGCTGCCCACACTGCATAGGGTATCCATGCTACTTCCCTCACATCTGCTCAGCGGGTATTGGCTGAAGCGAAGGGGGAGGAGGAGGATCATGAAAGTCATACTCCTAGTGAAGACAGTGATGTGTTGCGTACTGGGACTCTGGCATACATGGCTGACTCCATGTTAAGCTGTCTTTCCCGTGACCCTCACGTTAGATGCATTATGGCCAACTAGGATCACTGTCCGTTCACCCTTCTTGACCCAAGCTTTCCACTCTCATTCCCGAAGAGGGAAGGAGTACGAGAGTGATGCAATACATTTTTTTCAGGTGTTCGCCTGTACTCTTGGTACATAAACGCTTCAGGGGATTGTCTATACTCTTGGTACACAAAGGTATCCCAGCGCGGTGTTCAGCTATCTGACACATACACAGAATGAATTGTCCTGCTTTGCCCATTAAAATGTCTTCATGTTTCATGCTGTCTTTGGAGCGATGAAAGGAACTGTAACTGATTTCATGAGACTTTCACAGAAGTACTAGCATCCGCGTTTGCTTTAAATACCCTGAGTGGTAAACAGCCGGTTTGGTTTGGGTCTGATAGACACCTGCGCATCTGATCTTTTGCCCAAATATTCAACCTACACCTCAGACATATTGCCAAATTATGTCCGTTTCTCACCACGGACACCCTAAAAACACTGGTGGTTGCACTCAACCACTCCTGACTCGACTGCTGCAACTTGCTTCTCATCAGCTTCCCCCACACCAGACTCGCTCCAATCCATACTACCCATGGCAGCTAGGCTCATTTTTTTCTATCCAGCCATAATTCAGGCACCTCTGCACTATGCCAGTCGCTGCATTGGCTGCCCATCTGCTGCAGAACTAAATTTAAACTCCTCAACCGCACCCACAAAGCTGTGCATGGTGCCGCACCACCATGCATCACCTCCCTCCTTTCTGTACACCACACAGCCCTCTCACTTCCATCCGTTAACACACTCAGACTAAACACCCCTCTAATACGAACCTCACATGCTCGCCTTCAGGACTTCACCAGAGCAGCACCCATCCTCTGTGTTATCAGACCACACCGCTACCGATCTGATGACCTCGTTGCCAGGTGCCAAATTGGTAGATACGGAAGCCCGTGATGAGAAGACTGAAACCTATGCTTTGTAGTGCCAGGAACTAGGATTTTAAGATAGGTCAACAGACAAATTAAATAAGGCTAAGCTATGTTAACAGAGAAGACACACAACTATTGCAGAAATGTTGTCTAATGCAACAGCAATATCCTGACTTAGGTAATTTCTATGTCTGAGATGGGCCTCAAGAGCTTTGAGAATATTTGGTAGATGTTAATAAGTCTTAAGATCAATAAGTATTTTCACCTTTGTAACAGTAAGCTACGTAACACTAATCTTTGTACCAAGCAACATTTGGATACGCCATCTTCTTCCTGTATAAGAGTTGGCAATAGAGATGAGCGAGCACCAAAATGCTCGGGTGCTCGTTACTCGAGTCGAACTTTCAGTGATGCTCGAGAGTTCGTTTTGAGTAACGAACCCCATTGAAGTCAATGGGCGACTCGAGCATTTTTGTATATCGCCGATGCTCGCTAAGGTTTTCATTTGCGAAAACCTGGGAAATTCAAGAAAGTGATGGGAACGACACAGAAACGGATAGGGCAGGCAAGGGGCTAACTGTTGGGCTGCATCTCAAGTTCCCAGGTCCCACTATTAAGCACAATAGTGGCAAGAGTGAGACGACACCCCCCCCCCCCCCACTGTCAGTATAAAGATCGTTCTCCTCTGCCACAGCTGTAACAGCTGTGGCAGAGAAGAACGATGTTAGCCCATTGAATTCAATGGAACTGGCAATACAGCCGGCTCCATTGAAAGCAATGGGCTGCCAGCGATCGTGGGATGAATTGTCGGGAAGGGCTTAAATATATAAGCCCTTCCCTGCAAGTCATCCAGGAATGTATTAAAAATAAATAAATATATATATATATATATATACACTACCGTTCAAAAGTTTGGGGTCACATTGAAATGTCCTTATTTTTGAAGGAAAAGCACTGCACTTTTCAATGAAGATAACTTTAAACTAGTCCTAACTTTAAACAAATGCACTCTATACATTGCTAATGTGGTAAATGACTATTCTAGCTGCAAATGCCTGTTTTTTTGTGCAATATCTACAAAGGTGAATAGAGGCCCATTTCCAGCAACTATCACTCCAGTGTTCTAATGGTACAATGTGTTTGCTCATTGGCTCAGAAGGCTAATTGATGATTAGAAAACCCTTGTGCAATCATGTTCACACATCTGAAAACAGTCTAGCTCGTTACAGAAGCTACAAAACTGACCTTCCTGTGAGCAGATTGAGTTTCTGGAGCATCACATTTGTGGGGTCAATTAAACGCTCAAAATGGCCAGAAAAAGAGAACTTTCATCTGAAACTCGACAATCTATTCTTGTTCTTAGAAATGAAGGCTATTCCATGCGAGAAATTGCTAAGAAATTGAAGATTTCCTACAACGGTGTGTACTACTCCCTTCAGAGGACAGCACAAACAGGCTCTAACCAGAGTAGAAAAAGAAGTGGGAGGCCGCGTTGCACAACTAAGCAAGAAGATAAGCACATTAGAGTCTCTAGTTTGAGAAACAGACGCCTCACAGGTACCCAACTGGCATCTTCATTAAATAGTACCCGCAAAACACCAGTGTCAACATCTACAGTGAAGAGGCGGCTGCGGGATTTTGGGCTTCAGGGCAGAGTGGCAAAGAAAAAGCCATATCTGAGACTGGCCAATAAAAGAAAAAGATTAAGATGGGCAAAAGAACACAGACATTGGACAGAGGAAGACTGGAAAAAAGTGTTGTGGACGGATGAATCCAAGTTTGAGGTGTTTGGATCACAAAGAAGAACGTTTGTGAGACGCAGAACAAATGAAAAGATGCTGGAAGAATGCCTGACGCCATCTGTTAAGCATGGTGGAGGTAATGTGATGGTCTGAGGTTGCTTTGGTGCTGGTAAGGTGGGAGATTTGTACAGGGTAAAAGGGATTCTGAATAAGGAAGGCTATCACTCCATTTTGCAACGCCATGCCATACCCAGTGGACAGCGCTTGATTGGAACCAATTTCATCCTACAACAGGACAATGACCCTAAACACACCTCCAAATTGTGCAAGAACTATTTACAGCAGAAGCAGGCAGCTGGTATTCTATCGGTAATGGAGTGGCCAGCGCAGTCACCAGATCTGAACCCCATTGAGCTGTTGTGGGAGCAGCTTGACCGTATGGTACGCCAGAAGTGCCCATCCAACCAATCCAACTTGTGGGAGATGCTTCTAGAAGCGTGGGGTGCAATTTCACAAGCTTACCTCAACAAATTAACAGCTAGAATGTCAAAGGTGTGCAATGCTGTAATTGCTGCAAAAGGAGGATTCTTTGACGAAAGCAAAGTTTGATGTAAAAACAATGTTATTTCAAATACAAATCATTATTTCTAACCTTGTCAATGTCTTGACCCTATTTTCTATTCATTTCACAACGCATGGTGGTGAATAAGTGTGACTTTTCATGGAAAACACAAAATTGTTTGGGTGACCCCAAACTTTTGAACGGTAGTGTATATATATATATATATATATATATATATATATATATATATACTCACCTGGTCCCGGCAGACAGAGTTCAGCGCGGCCAGCAGCAGTCCTCCTGAACTGCTCTGAACAGCTGTGAGTAGTATCCAGCAGCTGGGGATTTAAAATCCCCGCCTGCTGAATGAGCTGCCTCTAATTGGTCACAGCCTGACCAATCAGAGGCAGATCTCACTGACACACCCATTTATGAATGGGTGAGTGACTGCTGCCTCTCATTGGCTCAGCGGGACCAATCAGATGAGAGGCAGCTGTCACTCACCCATTCATGAATTCATTGCAGTGCCCTGGATAGCTGAGCTAACGTCAGATAAAATACAGGTGGGCTTCGGCCCACACTGCATGCCCGAGTCAGACTGTTTTTGTTTGTTTTTTTTATTAATAGTCACAGGCAGGTACAACTCCCCTATGGGAAGTCTGTGTGGAGTGGACCCACAGCATGAGTGGCTCCCTGGAACCCACCAACGGTACATAAATAAATCCCATTGCAGTGCCCTGCACAGCTGAGCTAACGTCAGATAAAATACAGGTGGGCTTCAGCCCACACTGCATGCCCCAGTCAGACTGTTTTTTGTTTTTTTTTTATATATAATAGACACAGGCAGGTACAGCTCCGCAATGGGAATTCCGTGTGCACCCGCAGCATGGGTGGTTCCCTGGAACCTACCGGCGGTACATAAATTAATCCCATTGCAGTGCCTCCCTTAAAGCTGAGGTAACGCAAGAAGCTTTCTTATTGTGTCGTTTTAGGTGAAATTCTCCGACCGCAGCCAGACGGACCACTGCGAAAGCATTTACCAAGAATGTTTTCATTGTTGGGGAGGAGGGGGAGGGGAATGTTTTTGAGGCACTACGTGTCCTGTCCACGTGTCCCTGGTTATATGCACCTTCCCAGTAACCGCGTCGGTATAAAAAAAATTGTTGCGACTTTGGACATAGTAGCGTGGCCTCGCCGCCATCACGTCTTAGGAAAGCCTCCGTTTCCACAAGCCTGTAACATTGCAGTAGTAGCAGTATAGGCAGAGCCCAGAATTAGTAACATTTCAGTACTAACAGTATACACAGACCCCAGTAACATTTCCGTAGCAGTAGTATAGGCAGAGCCTATAACATTTGAGTAGTAACAGCATAGGCAGACCCCAGTAACATTTTATTTGCAGCAGTATAGACAGACCCCAGAAACATTTCATTTGCAGCAGTTTAAACAGACCCGAGTAACATGTTATTTACAGCAGTATAGACAGACCCCAGTAACATTTCATTGGCAGCAGTATAGACAGACCCCAGTAACATTTCATTGGCAGCAGTATAGACAGACCCCAGTAACATTTCACTAGTAACAGTATAGATAGACCCCTGTAACATTTTAGTAGCAGCAGCGTAGGCAGAGCCCAGTAACATTTAATTTGCAGCCGTATACAGACCCCAGTAACATTTGAGTAGTATTGGTAACAGTATTGACAGACGGCTGTAACATTTCTGTAGCAGCAGTATTGGCATAGCCCAGCATTAGTAACATTTCAGTAGCAACAGTATAGACAGACCCCAGTAACATTTCATTTGCAGCAGTATACAGAGACCCCAGTAACATTTCAGTAGCAGCAGTGTAGGCAGACCCCTGTAACATTTCAGGAACAGTAGTATAGGCAGACCGAAGTAACATTTATGTCGCAGAAGTATAGGCAGACCCCATGTAGCATTACTGTGGCAGAAGTATGGGCAGGCAGACTCGGGTGACATTTCTGTAGCAAGAGTGTAGGCCAACCCTGGACACATTGGTGTACCATCAGTGTAGGCGAAGGCCAGAAAAATTACTTGGATTACAGTGTAGGCGAGGGCCCAAAAAATTGCTGTACCGACAGTACAAATGTACCCCAGAAAAATTGCTCAACCGAGAGGGCAGGTGACACCCATTAATATTTTAGCTTACTGTGTCTGGAGGCAGCCCTGTTAAAAAAAAAAAAAAAAAATGGTTCATGTTGAAGTTTCAATGCTTCAGTTAGAAAAGTCAAAATATTGTTAGATAAAAAGTTATATGAGCCCTTTGGGCCGCAGAAAAATGGGCAGTTCCGCGTGCTGAGAGGATGTTTCAGGAGGAGGAGTAGGAGGAGGAGTACTAATATCATAGACAGATTGACAAAGGTAAATGTCCCTTTTTTTACGGTGATAGAGAAGAGTGCTTTTATCTGAGGTTGCAGCGAAAAGATTGTTTAGGTACTGCTGCTCTCCGCTGGTGGAGAAGAGAAGTCTGGGTAAATCCAGGCTTTGTTCATCTTTATGAGTGTAAGCATGTCGGCACTGGCAGTTGACAGGCGGGTACTCTTGTCCGTTATGATTCCACCAGCTGCACTAAACACCCTCTCTGACAAGACGCTAGCGGCAGGGCAAGCCAGCACCTCCAGGGCGTACAGCGCACGTTCGTGCCACGTGTCCAGCTTTGACACCCAATAGTTGTATGGAGCAGAGGCATCACATAGAATTGTGGTATGATCGGCTACGTACTCCCTCGCAATCTTTTTACAGTGCTATTTCCGACTCAGCCTTGGCTGGGGAGTTGTGACACAGTCTTGCTGGGGAGCCATAAAGCTGGCAAAGGCCTTGGAGAGTTTTCCTCTGCCTGTGCTAAACATGCTGCCTGATCTCTGCGCCTCCCCTGCTACTTGGCCCTCGGAACTGCGCCTTCTGCCGCAAGCGCTGTCAGATGGGAAGTTTACCATCAGTTTGTCCACCAGGGCCCTGTGGTATAGCATCTTTCTCGAACCCCTTTCCTATTCGGGAATGAGAGTGGAAAGGTTCCCCTTATACCGTAGGTCGAGAAGGATGTACACCCAGTAATCCGTAGTGGCCAGAATGCATCTAACGTGAGGGTCACGAGAAAGGCAGCCTAACATGAAGTCAGCCATGTGTGCCAGGGTGCCAGTACGCAAGACATGGCTGTCCTCGCTGGCAAGATGACTTTCAGGATCCTCCTCCTCCACAGCCCATGCATGCTGAGCAGATGAGAGGCAAGCTGCATGGGTACCCTCTGCAGTGTGCCCAGCTGTCTCTTCTACCTCCTCCTCCTGCTCCTCCTCCTCCTCCAAAAGGCGCCGAGAAATAGACATGAGGGTGCTGTGACTATCAAGCGACATACTCTCTTCCCTCGTCTCCTGTTCCGACCGCAAAGCATCAGCCTTTGTGCTTTGCAGCAAACTTCTCAACAGGCATAGCAGAGGAATGGTGACGCTAATGATTGCAGCATTGCCGCTCACCATCTGGGTAGACTCCTCAAAGTTTCCGAGGACCTGGCAGATGTCTGCCATCCAGGCCCACTCCTCGGTAAAGAATTGGGGAGGCTGACTACCACTCTGCCGCCCATGTTGGAGTTGGTATTCCACTATTGCTGTACGCTGCTCATAGAGCCTGCCCAACATGTGCAGCGTAGAGTTCCACCGTGTGGGCACGTCGCACAGCAGTCGATGCTCGGGCAGATTAAACCGATGTTGCAGGGTCCTCAGGGTGGCAGCGTCAATGGTGGACTTGCGGAAATGTGCACAGACGCGGCACACCTTGCCGAGCAGGTCAGGCAAGTGAGGCTAGTTTTTAAGAAACCGCTGAACCACCAGATTGAAGACATTGGCCAGGCATGGCACGTGTGTGAGGCTGTCGAGCTGCCACCAGGTTACGGCCGTTGTCATACACGACCATGCCCGGTTGGAGGCTCAGCGGCGAAAGCCAGAGGTCGGACTTCTCTGTCAGACCCTGCAACAGTTCGGGGCCCGTGTGCCTCTTGTCACCTAGGCTGAGTAGTTTCAGCACGGTCTGCTGACGCTTGCCCACCGCTCTGCTGACGCGCCACACCGACGGTTGCGTAGGGGGAAGGGGGGTAGAGGAGGTGGCATAGACCGCCGCAGATACCAGCACCGAGGTAGGACCCGTTATTCTGGGTGTGGGTAGGACGTTAGCGGTTCC
Source organism: Eleutherodactylus coqui (assembly GCF_035609145.1). Taxonomy (NCBI): domain Eukaryota; kingdom Metazoa; phylum Chordata; class Amphibia; order Anura; family Eleutherodactylidae; genus Eleutherodactylus; species Eleutherodactylus coqui. Next base: position 205,300,915 of record NC_089844.1, read on the forward strand.
AGGCTGTGACTTGGTGCCAGCCTTCACCAAATTCACCCAATGTGCCATCAGGGAGATATAGAGGCCCTGCCCGACAGTATTTGTCCACGTGTCCATTGTTAAGTGGACCTTCATTGGTGAGGGCACGATTTATGTTGTGGGAGACGTGCTGGTGTAGGGCTTAGACGGCACAGCGGGAAAAATAGTGGCGACTGGGACCGAGTAGCGCGGGTCCGCCGCCGCCATCATGTTTTTGACAGCTTCCGTTTCCACAAGCCTGTACGGCAGCATCTCCAGGCTGATTAAGTTTGCAATGTGCACGTTTACAGCTTGTGCGTGCGGGTGCGTGGTGGCGTATTTGCGCTTTTGCTCCAACGCTTGTGCTAGCGACAGCTGAATGCTGCGCTGAGAGACATTGGTGGATGGGGTGGAGGACAGTGAAGGTGAGGGTGTGGCTGCAGGCCGGGAGGCGCACGTGCCTGTGTCCTGAGCGGGGGGTTTGGATCTGAGTGGCAGGTTGGGGCACAGGGGGAGGCGGTGACCCGGAGGCGGTGAACGGCCTTCGCCCCACCTTGTGGGGTGCTTGGCCATCATATGCCTGCACATGCTGGTGGTGGGGAGGCTGGTAGTGGTGGCTCCCCGGCTGATCTTGGCGCGACACAGGTTGCACACCACTGTTCGTCGGTCGTCTGCACTCTCACTGAAAAACATCCACACCTTTGAAGACCTAGACCTCTGCAGGGTAGCTTGCCGTGCGTGGGGGTGTGTGCTTTGGGAAACAGTTGGGGGTGTCTTCACTCTAGCACCTGCATCTACCCCTGGTCACCCTACTGCCTCTTCCAACCTGTCCTGCTGTTGCACTTGCCTCCCCCTCTGAAGAACTCTCCTCAGTTGGCTTAGCGAACCAGGTGGGGTCAGTCACCTCATCGCCCAGCGGTTCTTCCTCTGAATCCTCTGTGCTCTCCTTCCTCGGACTTACTGCCCTTACTACTACTTCACAGATAGACAACTGTGTCTCATCATCATCGACCTCCTCACCCACTGAAAGCTCTTGAGACAGTTGCCGGAAGTCCCCAGCCTCATCACCCTGACCCCGGGAACTTTCCATCGGTCACAACAAACTCCTCAGGTGAGAGAGGGACCATTATTTCCCAATCAAGACAGGGGCCCCAGAACAGTTCCTGGGAGTCCGCCTGCTCATCAGAATGTGTCATGTTCATGGAGTTAGGAGGCTGGGAGGAAAGAGGAGCAGCAGCGAGAGGATTCAGAGTTGCAGCAGTGGACGGCGTAGAAGACTGGGTGGTCGATACATTGCTGGATGCATTTTCTGCCCTCCACGACAGGACCTGCTCACACTGCTCAGTTTGTAATAAATGTCTACTATGTAGACCCAAAAATTGTGATATGAAGCTGGGGACCCCAGAAACTTTCCTCTCTCCTAATCCCGCAGCAGCCGGCTGCGATTCAGCTGGACCAGGAACTCGGCCTGTGCCCACACCCTCACTTGGACCTCCGCACCCTCGACCCTTACCCCTACTCCTCATCATGGTGGATTAAGAATAGAGCAGGGCCCAAATAAATTACCCCACTGTACACCACTGACAACTGTGGCTTAATTCACTGTACACAGAGACTTGTAGATAGCGGAGGCTCTATGCTGCGACTTGAAAAAAGTAACCCGCTGTCTTGCTCTGATACCTAGGGGTAATTTACTGCTCGCAGAGACTTGTAGATAATAGAGGCTGTGTGAAGTGGGAGAAGACTCTAAAGCCAGGGGAGAGTGCTGGTAACTGCGGCGATCTCAACCCCACCAAGGAAAGGGTATTGTGAGACGCTCTGCACAGCGGCTGAGCTGAAATACCATGCAGTGGCCCCGGTAATATTACAGTACTGTTTAGCCGTGAGACCGCTGTCTAATGCACAGCAGACACAGAACGGTATAACTGAAGTCGTTTGCTGTAGGCTAGGAAATATTTGAGTGCAGTTTCACGGTGAGAGCTGGTTGTACGGCACTGCAGGCTGAGAACGCTACTACTGACAGGCTGCGAACAGGCCTAGATGCGTAATACAAAAATGGATGCACTACAACTCCCAGCAGGCCACAACTAATGCACACGGTCAGGTGTGACCCTAAGAAGGACAGTTGGGGATCTTGAAGACAGGATGCTACGCTAACCCTATAGAAGCAGCAGCACTTTCCCTAACCCCTGCCAGCATGTGTCTCAGGCGAGCCGCGGGCGGGACCGCTTTAGGTACTCGGCGGTCCCCTGAGCTCGCCATCCACTCACTGCTGGAGGGTGTGATAGGGCTGGCACGTCACAGCAGGAAGTGGTAATGCCTTCCTTGCATGTCTGTTGGCTAGAAAATGGCGCTAAACATGCGAGGAAGGAAATGGAATTGACTCGAGTACCGCGTGGTGTTCGTCTCCAGTCCCCTAATGCTCGGACGAGTGTGCTCGCTCATCTCTAGTTATTACCTTAATTATATCAATGTGGATTCTACCATTTATATTGATTACATAGTATATCTATAGACAGACAGACATACAAACACATTGCATGCTAATGAGCCCGCCTGTCTGGCAGTTGACTGTGCATTGTGATGTCATCAATCTGGTGTGACACGGGCAGTATAGAATGATGAATACTGGAGCTTGGTGGCCATCTGAAGTCAGTCTCCACTTCGGACAGATTAAACAGTATTGTATTGTCGTAAATGTGCCCGGTCATATCTCCGCTTGCTGCATGCTGTGTGCTATATTGTTGCAGCGTGTGCATCTTCCATGCTGGCACTTATAGGATCCTCCCAGTAGGGTAGATAAATTGCCCCTATGTTTTTGATGCGTCCTTACAGAATACTATATTGGGCCTGGGGGTTATGGTATCTATTAGGAAAATATCACTTTTAAGTATCTCCCAGTGTTTACTGAAGATCATTCTAAAGGCCCATTTAGACACAACGATTATCACTCAAAATCCACGCACACGGCAGTTCATGGGACAGTTTTGAGCGTTCGCTTTGCATAAGCGTGTAAATGAAGGCTCACGCTGTATGCAGAATACAAGCGGGACCGCTATCTTCTCCATACAGCTGTTGTATTCTCGGAGCGCTCAGCTGATATCCCGCTAAGCGCTCCTAGCGGGGTATGCAGAACACAGCTGGAGCGCTTGTCTTCTTCATATTCCGGCTGTGTTCCCCAAGCGGGATACCAGCTAAAAGAATAGTATCAGCGGTATCCCGCTGAGAATGCAGCATGCAGCATGGATAAGGCTCATCGGTGTCTTTCAGCTAGCTAAATGGGCCTTTATTGAAACATGTCTGCTTGTTGTAGCCAGTATAGCTGCTGGGGAAGGACAATCATTTTAATAAGACACTTTCTTATTGAGGGGAGGGAGGGGGTAGTGCCCGGGTAGTCATGCATGTCATGTATTTTATGTGGATGTGCCGTGCTAAGGCCACTGTATGCCCTGTGCCGGGGACTGTCACAGGTTATGGGGCCTCCTTGTTATACACGGTGCCCTGATGTTCCTGCCGCCCATAGCTGTCTGTTGTGGCTCCTGAGTGTCTCTCTGCTCCGGCAGGGGAGCGCTGATGCAGCAGAGCTCTAGTACTCCCCTTCACCGAAGCCTCCCTGCGCGCTCTCTCCTCGCCCCCACGTGTTTGTGGCAGCAGCTGCACTGCTCGCTTTACAGGAGGGATTCACGCTCCAGCGGCTCTCTGCTGCATGGCCCTTGTCTCCGTCACCCCTCCTCCGTCTTCTCCCACTGCTTCAGGAGCTGACAGGCCAATCGGCTGCACAAGATGGCAAGGGCTCTTGTATTCAGCCAATCAGCAGAGAGAGGGGATGGGCCTTCACGCTAGACAACTGAAAGAAACGCCCCGCAATGACGGCCCTGATCAGTAGTTCCCTCTCTGGTCCGCAAACTGTCTATATAGACAAGGGCTCTGCGCTGAGCAGCTATCGCTTTCTGCTTACAACGTAGAAGATGTCTGGTCGCGGTAAAGGAGGGAAAGGTCTTGGGAAGGGCGGCGCTAAGCGGCACAGGAAGGTGCTCCGTGATAACATCCAGGGCATCACCAAGCCTGCCATCCGCCGTCTAGCTCGCAGGGGAGGCGTCAAGCGTATCTCCGGCCTCATCTATGAAGAGACTCGCGGCGTCCTGAAAGTCTTCCTGGAGAACGTGATCCGCGACGCCGTCACCTACACCGAGCACGCCAAGAGGAAGACCGTCACCGCTATGGACGTGGTGTACGCGCTCAAGCGCCAGGGCCGCACTCTCTACGGCTTCGGAGGTTAATAATTCTGCTCTTTCTCCATAACACAAAGGCTCTTCTCAGAGCCGCCCACCTCTTCCAAGGAAAGGCTGTAATCCAACTCCTTGTGGGCTCGTCAGCAGCGGTGATGGTCTATGGGCTCTGACATGATACAGCGGGGGTGGAGCAGCCTCCCCGTCAGGGTGCGCTTCAGGCTGCGGTCACGGCACGCTTTTAAACCCCTTAACCTATTTAGGGCAGGCAGGTTATGTTTATAATACGCGAGGAGCTGGGCCTGAATTAATGAGTGCGGTGAAGGGTTAACAGACCTGCCGTTGGAGGTCGGGTGGTTTTAGTGCCGCCTATGGGCGGGGCTATAGTCAGATTCTTCCCGCTCATTGGCTGATCCCCGGAGATTTGAACTTCCCGCTCAGTTGATCGCGTCTCCCGCTCTTCCTGTCCTCCATCCATCCATGTAACACGTGTAATCAGTGACCAGGCCGTCTGATATAGAGGCGCTCGGGGCTGGAGGTAAAGAACCCTCAGATACACCCCCTAATCCCAGCCCTACGACGGGCGGTGGAATCCTCTACCTGCTCCACCCGTAACGCAAGAGGACGTCTAATCCCTGTAGGTTTACTATAATCCAAAACCAGCCTGAGCCGTGCAGGGCTCTGGGAAAGCTGGGTGATATAGCTCCACCTCCATAAAAAGGGCATGGCTGTGGAGTGACATGATGAGCGCACTTCTAAGGGGGCGACCGTGCAGAGCTCTGAGAGGGCTGGATGATGCGGCTGCAACGCTTTGTAAGCATACAGCCCACGCAGGATCCTGAGAAAGCTGGGTGTTCTATCCGAAACAACTGAAGCGTTCCGATTCTTGTATATACGTGACCTAACAGAGGACTCTGTTAACCCGTTATCGCAAGGACTGGTGAGCGAGTCCTACAGCCGCCCGTCCTCTGGACATGAGGTCACCTAGAGCAGGACGATTGTCCGCTTCTGCCGGTGACAGGGATGGCCAAATTGGCATCCGCCCCAATCTCCGCCTCCTTGTGGAAAGTCCTGTACAGTTTTAGTTTCCCGGTGCAGCCGGCGTACCGGCCGCCGAGTATCACAGCATAGAAGCGGCGCAGCTCTGTTGTAAGGAGCATGTGGGTGGCTCTTAGAAGAGCCTTTGGTTCTATGTAGGGATCAGCGCGATCACTTGCTCTTGCTCGTCTTGCTGCTCTCGGTCTTCTTGGGCAGCAGCACGGCCTGGATGTTGGGCAGGACGCCTCCCTGGGCGATGGTCACCCCACCGAGCAGCTTGTTCAGCTCCTCGTCGTTGCGCACAGCCAGCTGGAGGTGACGGGGGATGATGCGGGTCTTCTTGTTGTCCCGGGCGGCATTGCCAGCCAATTCCAGGATCTCAGCGGTCAGATACTCTAGCACTGCTGCCAGATAGACCGGAGCGCCGGCGCCCACCCTCTCAGCGTAGTTGCCCTTGCGGAGAAGCCTGTGTACACGGCCGACAGGGAACTGCAGTCCTGCCCGGGATGAGCGAGTCTTGGCCTTAGCACGGACTTTGCCTCCTTGTTTGCCGCGTCCAGACATCTTCTAGCACAGGAAAGCAGAACAAGGGAAAAAAAACACTTCGGAAGTAGTGATAAGGAGAAGAGCCCTTCTGTTGATTTTTATAACCTGCTGCTCCGCCCTCCTCTCTTCTAATTGGGTAGATTTCAATCCACGCAATAGAGGCCAGACTTGAGGAAGAACCAATGAGCGGCACTGGGCGTGGCTAATGACGCTCACAGGGGTCACATGTTTTGCTGCTCCAGTAGAACAGCAAGCAGACGGCGGTACTCATTTGCATGGCCCCGCTATAAATACCGCAGCGCTGGGATGTGCAGGAACACTGTTCTCTCTAGTGAGGAAAGTATCTCTACGTTATCATGCCTGATCCCGCCAAGTCTGCTCCAGCGCCCAAGAAGGGCTCCAAGAAAGCCGTGACCAAGACTCAGAAGAAGGACGGCAAGAAGCGTAAGAAGACCAGGAAGGAGAGCTATGCCATCTACGTGTACAAGGTGCTGAAGCAGGTCCACCCCGACACCGGCATCTCCTCCAAGGCCATGGGCATCATGAACTCCTTCGTCAACGACATCTTCGAGCGCATCGCAGGAGAAGCCTCCCGCCTGGCTCACTACAACAAGCGCTCCACCATCACCTCCCGGGAGATCCAGACCGCCGTGCGCCTGCTGCTGCCCGGAGAGCTGGCCAAGCACGCCGTGTCCGAGGGCACCAAGGCCGTCACCAAGTACACCAGCGCCAAGTAATCTGTTCCGTGGCCCGCCGTGCACGATCACCCCAAAGGCTCTTCTAAGAGCCACCCACCCCGTCTACAGCAGAGCTGTCACCTCCCGGTTGTGTAGGGAGCATCATCGTATGCGGACAATTAGCCATTAGAGAAGCGGCAGCGTTTTTGCCACCGAAGTACCCGGAGCACAGTGCGCCCATGACTGGATTATGCTGTGGGGTGAGGTCGGCGTGGTGGCTACACGAGGCTGATTGCACAATGTGAGGACGACCTGGAGCTGCCGAGAGCCCAGAGGTGTAGCACAGGCGGCGCCTCCGCTCACTGCCAGCTCCCGGGTGCTGAATGTATACTGTATATACTGCAGACTTCTCTATACTGCGGCGCAATGTAAGATGAGGAAACCCAGTACCCCCCTGTACACTCAGACGATCGGGAATGCCACACGTTATCGTCCCTTTAATACCCCGGACATGATGGGTGTGGTTGTCCACAAGAAGAAGCGATTCTTCTTCTCTGCAGGTTCATCTCCTCCCATGGGCTGCTGCCCGTTCTATATCATCCTAGGGATATCATGTGCTGGACGTGACGGCCATTGCATCGGCTCTGTAGTTCCCATCAATCGTTGACGGTGAAGATGGAACTTGGGATTCTGCTGCAGAGCGGTGGCATCTAACAACGCTCTAATCGGGATGTAGATCGCCAAGAAATGACGCCTGAACAAAGCCTTCTACCCGCGGGTCTCCTGCAGCCGGCGATGGCCTGTCAGTCACTGATGTCCGAGCGGAGCAGTGATACAGCGGGACTCTCAGCGCCAGATCCAGTGCCACAGTCGGTGACATCGTACAGAACCCGCAGGGAGGGTTGCACTGTAGATCCCCGGGGCAGCAGATGTTGTACAGTGTCCGCTGGGATTCCTACGGGAGAGCGTGTTGGTCCAGAAAGCTTTCACAGACCCTGAAGGACCACCGCTACTGTGAGACCCCCCGCTTCCCCCACAACCCGGTCCCATATACCCCTCCAGATCGCTAATCAGCTCTTCTATTTAGCGCCCAATGAGGCTACCCAGAAAGAGAGCAGTGCAGGGGCAGCTAGTGGAGCTCTTGTAGGCAAGCCGCTGCTCCGACCGAACAGCAGCTCACAGTCATCGGCAGAGCTGGCCACCAGCGGCGCCATGGGCAGCGAGAGCGGGGTTCGCCGTGGCAGCGGCGCTAGTGCCATCGGTGTACGGGAGCGGAGGCCAGCGCGTAGGGTGACAGCGGCGACGGCTGCTGCGGCCGACGGGGACAGGAGCTGGGAGCAGACAAAGCTGTCCAGCGAGCGCCCGGGGGGAAACGAGAGTAGATGTCAATCCGGCGGGGAGATGTGTGAGACAGGACCAGAGATGGGAATCCGCCTGGGAGATATGTGAGCGTGCCAGGGGAATGGGCGGTACATGTGGGGAGGTGTGTGTGCGGCAGCCGGTCCACCGCTGTGCCCCTCGCCTAGACGTACCATCTAACTCAGGGCTCCCAACCCATGTTTCCACCCTTACATCCGCTGGAGACATAATGCACCAGGGCCGCTCAGCTGTAAGTGAATAGGAGCAGCGCAGATGGTACGGCATCAGTACACCTGTAGCTGAGCTCCGTCTCCCGGCCGGCCTCCAGCTTCCTTCTCAGTGCAGTAGGGTCACTCCGGCTTTGCTGCACCTCATGCCCTCCCATGAACCCTCCTCCGGACAGGTGTGAGGGGAGGGGGCAGCGCTCTCTAGGACGGGCTCTCCTAGCTGCCTCGGACGCTGCTCTTGTTCTATGTCTATGTGATGCCTCCGTGGGGAGGAGGGGATAATAAATACCATCGGGTGGCATCAAGAAGCTTCACGGAAGACAGCTCCCTGTCCGGGCTGCCCCATGCGTGACTTCCCACGGGACACCGGCCTAGCTATGTACATTTAACCCTTAACCCACTAGTCTCCGGTCACTGTACCTACCTGCAGTCATACATGTAAAGGCAGTAGCCGCGGTACACAGTGCGGCCGGCGGGTCAATAATCTGCTCACAATGAACAACATGGACATACAATGGAGAACAATACAATAAATGAGTTCTGAATGTAATGTTTATGTAAAGGTCACCGTGTCCGTACAAAGGGTCTAGTGTTCTTGTGTCACATTGTGTGCAAGTAGTAGCGGCAAAGGGCAACCTTTAGGCTGATATCTTGTCACGGAGTGTTGTTCAATCTTTGGCAATCCGGACTGATGCCCCAATAATAGCCGGCCCTGATATATGCACCCCGTCTACCCTGATACCCTGCCTCCATGACCTTCACATCTTGGTGGGATCGTCCACCTTGCTCATGGCTGAGGGCACCAAGGTTTCCCGGGAAGTTACCACGATGGCTGAGTAGAAAATGCCCCTCGATGCTGATGTTGTAGCATTATGTAGCTCCAGAAAACTCCGGACAAACCCTCATTAGCAAGGCACACTTTAGCTAAGCACCACACTACCTCCAACCAAGCACAAGCACTGCCTGCGGGAAGCACCGCTGCCTCTTCTCCTGGGTTACTTGCTACCCAACCCCCCCCCCCCCTCGCCGCGCACGACCCTGCCTCCGTAGCGCACACAAAAGTGTCCCTGCGTAGCCTTCAGCTGCCCTCAGTTATGCTGTCAGTCCACCATCAGGGCTGACATGTCGCCGTTCTTTTGTTTTTCTTTATCTATATTCTTATCTTTAGAGTGAGCATCACCTTACTCAGAATCTTGAGAGCCGATTTAGATGGTATTTGGCTATCCTAATCTATTGAATCTTGATTGACTTATCGAAGTTAACTACAAAACAAACTAATAATACGGCATTGATTGTACATTGGGGTCTGGCATAGGAAGGTATAGTCCTGGTCCAACTGAGCCACTGAGGACTAATTTATAGTAATCCTAAGCTAAGTCGCCATTAGAAAGGTATGGGAGATAGTATGACACCACCCCTATTGTTTGGGTGAATTTGTCTATACCAGTAACAGATCGTAATCCACTGGATTATTCAGATCGACCAGATTTTACGTTTGGCTATTATACAGCTCATACGGAACTATATATCAAGCTGTGCACAGACTATTAGCGTGTGATAGCATACTTTTTAGATCTCCGCTCTCACATAACCTTGCGGTGTGATCAGTAGCCATCCTCCAGCTCAATACACCTGGAGTGAATCTAAGCCCCTGAGGAGCCCATTCGGTGGGCAAAATGCATTGGCATTGATAGGGCATCAAACTACATCTCCATCACTTGTATGACGTATTTTGACAGAAATACATGATTCTGGATGAATAATACCCACTGACACACTTGACTATTTGTCACGGATGTGTGTTCCCTGTGGGCAGCAACTCTGCTTACATATATAGCATATTTAGAGTTGCGAGGGTTACTAATCTGGACACATGACCAGTTTGTACGGATAACCCCTTTTTCTTTGGAGTATCAATCTTATGTTACTTCTCTAGAAATATATGTTTGTCTGTTTGGTTTTTCATAGTTTTTATTTGGAATCTAATAAAAGTTAAATTTTAGCATTTACTAGTCTGTAGGCCTAATTAGTAAGCTTTGAGGAGGTGCTGTGGGGAACAGTTGGAGGATTATTTGCTCAGGCCCTGCTTCTCCCTCTGGCCACCCCACTGCCTCTTCCAACCTGTCCTGCTGCTGCCCTTGCCTCCCCCTTCCTGAAGACATGTCCTCAGTTGGCCTAGCGAACCAGGTGGGGTCAGTCACCTCATTGTCCTGCTGCTCTTCCTCCGAATCCTCTGTGCGCTCCTCCCTCGGACTTACTGCCCTTACTACTACCTCACTGACAGACAACTGTGTCTCATCCACAAAAAGCTCTTGAGACAGGTGCCGGAAGTCCCCAGCCTCATCCCCCGGACCCCGGGAACTTTCCAAAGGTTGGGCATCGGTCACGACAAACTCCTCAGGTGGCTGATAACCAGTTTTTTTCCGACTCAGGGCAGGGACCCGAGAACAGTTCCTGGGTGTATGCCTGTTCCGAATATCTCCTGTTGCTGGAGTGACCAGGCTGGGAGGAAGGAGGGGGAGACAGAGGATTCAGAGGTGCAGCCCCTAGCCCGGTAGGAGTGGACTGCGTGTAAGACTGGGTGTTGGGTAAAGTACTGGAGGTGTTATCCGCTATCCATGTCAGCACCTGATCGCATTGTTGTGCTTTTAATAATGGTCTACCACGCGGACCTGCAAAATGTGAGATGAAGCTGGGGGGTGGAGATACGGGGCGCTCTACTAATCCCTCAGCAGCAGGCACTGTTTCACCCCGCCCAGAACCTCGGCTTCTGCCCACACCCTCATTCGGACGCCCACGTCCTCGACCTCAACTAAATGCTACTGCTACAATGCGGTGACTGCCAGGGCGGGTGGTTGGTCGGCGCGGTGTGCGCGCTCGTGGGTCTGGGCGGCGGCGTGTGAGCGGGCGTCTGTGAGTGCAGCTCTATGCACGAGTCCCTGTTATGAGACTCTGCTAGGAGGCCTCTGTTTATAAGGCTGGCAGTGAGGTCCATTCACTGCCAGTTATTGGTTTCTGTCAGTGTGCCTGCATCCTGCCTCTGGCAGTCTCCTGTTGGTCAGCTTTTGCTTTATCTGCTAGGTCATCCCATCTGCCTCGGTCTGCTTGCATTTCCTGTTGGTTTATTCACCTGCCCATCCTGTCGGTATTCTACCCTGTTCCATCTTGGTACGCCAGCGTCCCTCCTCGGTCCCTAGTGAGTGTAGGGACCGCCGCTCAGTTGCCCGCCTGGGGTTAAAACATTGTGGTAGTGTGCATACTGTTGCTAGATGGCATAGATCCACAGCACCAACACACGGTATATAGCGTACGCTTCGAGCCCCCAAAAACTAAAAATAAGAGAAATGCTAGGAGTTTTGTTACTTCCTATATACTCTGTGTACACCCCTGGCAGTGCACTGCATAAAACATGTAATAGTGGGCAGAATACAGCAGGGATGCTTGAAAAAGAATGTGTGCGCACTACTAGTCCCAGCCAGCCAAAATGCTGATGCACACAATGAGACAATGAGAGGAGTAGTAGTCCTAAAACGTGCTGGGTACCGATAGTAAGGATCCCTGCCTAACGACAACCTATTCCCTACACTAATGTATTCCGTATTGCAGCAGCTCTATCCCTAAGCTCATGCAGCATGCGTCTGAGGTGAGCCACGGGTGACCAGAGCTTTAATACTTGGCGGTCACCAGATCAGCCCAGCAAGTCACAGCTGTAGACATGCAGAGGGTTAGCACATCACAACTGGAAGTGGTGAATCCTTTCCTGTTGTGACGCACAATCAGCCTGTGGGGGCGGCATATTTGGGATTTCAGCTGCACTTAAGCAGTGCTGCTGATTAGAGCCACCTGATTGGCTCTTCGGCACCACATGACTACACTGCGTACACGCGGATTGCCTTTAGCAGCCGTGCACTACACACTACAGTAAAGCAGCTGTGCACAGACCCCCCTTTAGGGTTAGGGTTAGTGCTAACCCTAACCCTAAACCTAACCCTAACCCTAAATGGGGGTCTGTGCACGGCTGCTTAACTGTAGTGTGTAGTGCACGGCTGCTAAAAGCAATGCACGTGCACGCTGTGTAGTCACATGGTGCCGAAGAGCCAATCAGGTGGCTCTAATCAGCAGCGCTGCTTAAGTGCGTCTGAAATCCCAAATATGTGTGGGGGTGTTACTAGGCAGTGTGTCTTGTCTCCATCAGTACGTCCTGGTGGCGTCAATATACACTAATACCAGAAACACAGAAGTGGTTCTGCTATGGGACCCACTAGACAGAACTCTCCCAATGATAAACTAAAGATGTTTGCGAGGGGGGAACCCCCCGACACGGAGCCTACGACATCATCTGCATCAGGAGACGTGGCCTCTGCACCAACCGCCTGTTTGAGTTCGCTTGCTGGGTTGGTTCAGACTTTGCAATGACTGTCCGATCGGCTCTTATCAGCGATGCAGAAGCTACTGCTGCCCTTACGGGTAAAATCCTTGAGATCTGAATGGATGTGAGCCTGTTGAGACAAGCCACCCAGAATCTAAGAGACCACGTCACTAGTACAGAGGACAGGATCTCTGTGCTGGATGATACCGTATCCCTGACGGCAGCGACTGTGCGAGAGCTTACGCCAAAAGCAGAAATCTGGAAACAAAAGGTGGGCGGCTTGGGAAATGGCTCACGGCGGAATAATCTGTGTTGTGGGCCTGCCAAAACACACTGCGGGGCAGAGACCGCAGGGGATCATGGAACGGTGACTACGTGAATGCTTCCCTGTCACACAAGTCTTTGTGGTGGAGCGCGCACACCGAGTACCCATGAAACCACCTATACCAGGCGGGCGCTCCTCCTAGACCCCTGTTGCCATGTCGTGGATTTCCTTTGTGGGTCCACGGCGTAATCAATAGGAATGTTTGCACCCTTCCAAATTAGTTATGAATTGTTTGTGCGCACAAGAAGATTTCACACTGACACAGGTTCAGCATGTATGACTTCTTCAATTCTGCTTTATTTGTGGGTGTGCAGCCTCTTTTAACCCCTTGAGTGGCGGGTTTCCTACCACCCTGTCGTGCCCACCAGGGCAGGTTTTTTAAAATGGTCTAATCATTGAATTTCAACTAGTTTTGCAGTTGCGTCTCAAGAGCCATAACTTTTTCATTTTTCCATTGACATGGCCATATAAGGGCTTATTTTTTGCGGGACAAGTGGGGGGAGGAAAAAAAGAAATGGGGGAAAAAGAAAAAAAGGGGCCATGTCATTAAGGGGTTAAATAATGCATTAACTTCCTTCTCTGGGTCATTACGACGCACGGATACCACATGTGTGATTGTATTTTTGATTTTTTACAAAGTAAAGGGAGACAAGTGTTTTTATTATTTTTTTTATTATTTTTTTACTTTTTATTTTTTATTTTTTGTCCCTTTAGGGGACTTCCACAGGGACCCATCAGGACCCCTGATCACATTCCGGGGGTCCGATGGTGACAGCCCTTTACATGCTGCAGTGACAGCCCTTTACATGCTGCAGTCACATAGACTGCAGCATGTAAAGGGTTAACACAGCAGAGATCGGAGGTTTTCTCTGATCTCTGCTGTAAGAGCTGGTACCTAGCTGTCCTCTGACACCTAACAACCAGCTCTCCCTGCCTTAGAGACCATCGGCTTGCTTCTGACAAGCCGATGGTCTCTATGGCAACCTGTAAACAAAGCAGGAGGTTGCCGACATGTCGGCAATATCTTCTGCTGGTTTTTCAAAGCCCTTGCACTGCTCTGTGTGGGTCTGTGCAGGCAGAGCACACTGTCACAGCTTGTGGCATTGTGCTCTGCAGCTCCCATAGTGATACAGAGCCCGGAAATCTTCCGGGCTATGTTGCTTTGAGCAGTGGAGCTCGTCCCGGAAATTTTCCGGGCGTGCCACTCAAGGGGTTAAAGTGTTTAACATATCTGCCCTTTTTTGGGCAGGCCAAAGATTACATAGATACAACGTATTCATTGATTATTACTGCGGTTACGGGTGTCTGACTTTACTTCTCCTAAAGCTTACCAAGAATCAGGAAATAGAGGTTCTTGCTAAATGTCAGCTTCTGTTTATATCTGTAGGAGTTTAGAGAACGGAAAGTTTCATTATATATGAGGAAGTGGATATATTGGATACATGAAGAATATATCTATATTTGTAGAAGAGCAAACAAAATGGAAAAGTATTGTCATTGGTATACAGAATGCATAACATTTTTAAACACAGGTCCACTGTCCACTACACATGAAATTTATGTCCATTGTCCCGAAAATATAGATATGGCGGATATCCACTACAGCCAAAGCTGCTCAACTCCTGGGATAGAGAGGTGATCCTACAAGCTGCCAGAACAGGAGGCCCTCTTAGATGCAACAATGCTGCAAAATCCATCTTCCCGGACTTCTCGGCAGATCTATAAAAGCAGAGAGCGCCCTTCTTTGGGATCAAAAGGCAACTCTGAGATTTCCAGCTGCCATACTCCATGGCATATGGATGGTGACCGCACACGTTTCTTCTCCTCTCCGTCTGAGGCTGAGGAATGGCTGTCTAACAGGCATCAACCAGAGTGACTGAAATGTACACTTATCCAAGAAAAAGAATCAGCTATACTAATAGATCATAGACTGAACATGAGTCAACAATGTGATGGAGCAGCCAAAAAGGCAAACACAATTCAGGGATGTATCGGGAGAAGCACAGAGTCTAGATCATGTGAGGTCATTATCCCCCCCCCCCCCCCCCCCTCCCCTAGTCTTCCTTAGTCAGAACTCATCTGGAATACTGGGTCCAGTTCTGGGATCACACTTTAAAAAAAGACATAGACAAACTGCAGCAAGTTCAGAGAAGAGTCACCAAGATGGTGAGCGGTCAGCAAATCATGTTCCATGAGGAACGGGTAAAGGATCTGGGAATGTTTGGCTTGCAGAAGAGAAGGCTGAGAGGAGACTTAATAGCCGTCTACAAATATCTGAATGGCTGTCACAGTGCAGAGGGATCAGCCCTATTCTCATCTGTACAAGGAAAGACAAGAAGCAATGGGATGAAACTGAAAGGGAGGAGACACAGATTAGATATTAGACAGTGAGGGGGATTAATGAGTGGAACAGGCTGCCACGGGAGGTGGGCGAGTAATCCTTCAATAGGAGTCTTCAGAGGCCAGACAGACATCTATGTGGGATGTTTTAGTGATCCTGCACTGAGCAGGGGGTTGGACCCGGTGAAACTGGGGGTCCTTCTAACTCTACCATTCTATGAATCTTTAACTACCTTATTCTTTCAGGCAGAGACTATTATATGCTGAGCGGGCACGCGTCCAGAGATGAGCGAGCAACAAAATGGTCAGGTGCTCGGTACTCGAGTCCAAACCCCCCCCCCCCCCCCCACGCACGACCCTGTGTCCACAGCGCAGACAAAAGTATCCCTGCGCAGCCTTCAGCTGCCCTCATGCCACACGCTGGCCTCATAGCCACACCACCCTCATGTCGATTTATAAGTGCGTCTGCGATCAGGAGGAACAGGAGGCACACACTGCAGAGGGTTGGCACGGCCAGGCAGCGACCATCTTTGAAAGGGGCGGGGCAATAGCCCCCAATGCTGTAGAGAATTGATGATAAATTGACATGCGATCATCATTCCAATCCCGTGCCAACTGTGTCACAAAATTGTCAGGAGCCGCAAACGTGGGCATAAAGGGGACTCGAGTGCCAGGACGTCTACACATCTCCACAATGCAGCAGCACCTACTAACACCAAAGATTGGTTTGAAGCAGGAGGTGTTGCAAAAGTAGCCACCAAAGGTATACAGTGACCCTGTGAACGTCTCATGAAATCACTAACGCTTCCTGTGAATGCTCCAATCCAGTATCTTGGATAACTGTGGTAATTTGTAGCACAAGAGATAATACATACGCAGATAGCTGAACAACGCAATGGGAAAGCCGTCTGCCCCCTGCACCCTACCCAAGTAATTCAATGTATTTGTGCCAGATAGCTAAAACACTGCAATGGGAAGTCTTTGTGCACCCATGGCATAGGCAAGCCCATGAAACTCAAAGACGGTATTACACATGAAGAAATCGGAGTGTCCAAACATGGCAGAGTTTCACCCCGCCAAGGACCTCGGCCCACACTTCTGCCCTAGCTATTCAGCGTATTTGTGCCAGACAGCTGAACACTGCTATCGGAAACCTTTGTGCACCCACAGTATAGGCAGACCCCTGAAACGTTTCTGTTGCAGGAGTATAAGCGGACCCCTCCAACCTTTTAGTAGCAAGTGAATAGGCAGACCCTCCTAAACCTCTTAGTAGCAAGTGTATAGGCGGACCCTCCTAAACCTCTTAGTAGCAAGTGTATAGGCGGACCCCTCCAACCTTTAAGTAGGAAGTGTATAGGCGAGCCCCTCAAACCTTTTAGTAGCTAGTGTACAGGCGGACCCTCCTAAACCTCTTAGCAGCAAGTGTATAGGCAGACCCCTGAAATGTTTCTGCCACAAAAGTTTAGGGGAACCACTCAAACCTTTTAGTAGAAAGTGTATAGGTGGACCCCTCCAACCTTTTAGTAGGAAGTGTATAGGTGAGACCCTCAAACCTTTCAGTAGCAAGTATATAGGCGGACCCCCCAAACCTCTTAGTAGCAAGTGTATAGGCAGACCCCTCCAACCTTTTAGTAGCAAGTGTTTAGGCAAACCCCTGGAACTTCTCTGTTGCAAGAGTATAAGCGGACCCCTCCAACCTTTTAGTAGCAAGTGAATAGGCAAACCCCTGAAACTTTTCTGCTGCAAGAGAATAGGGGAACCACTCAAACCTTTTAGTAGCAAGTGTATAGGTGGACCCCTCCAACCTCTTAGTAGGAAGTGTATAGACGAGCCCCTCAAACCTTTCGGTAGCAAATGTATAGGCGGACCCCCCCAAACCGCTTAGTAGCAAGTGTATAGGCGGACCCCTGAAACATCTCTGTTGCAAGAGTATAGGCGAACCCCTCCAACCTTTCAGTAGTAAGTGTATAGGTGCAAATGCAAATGCTTTTGTCTTTATGTGTGTCTGTTTATGCATGAGTGAGTGATCGAGATGAACTGACCTGATCTACGTAACTTGACCTCCGGGGTGCAAATATAAATCTCTGCGTCCCGTGTTAACAGGAACCCGATCAGTGGGGCTGAAAGGAGTCACCAAAAAGGCAACGATTCTGCACAGGGCCCTCTGTGTTTCCGTTTGTATATCTCAACGGCCAGGGGATTGTTTTATGTGTGTGAACGAATAAAAATAATAGGCTTCTTGGTGTACATAAGCTGCCAGCCATGGGCAATACTGCTGGTAACAGAAGATAAGGTATGAAAGACTGCAAGGAATCTCCCGATTAGATACGCTTGCACAGAAGGGTCTTCTCTCTTCTCTTCGGTCTGGGCATGAGCGGCGTTCTGGCTCCGCCCCTTCTACGCATCATCGCGTAGCTCCGCCCAGTCACGTGTACCGATTCCAGCCAATCAGGAGGCTGGAATCGGCAATGGACCGCACAGAGCCCATGGTGCACCATGGGAGAAGACCCGCGGTGCATCGTGGGTGAAGATCCCGGCGGCCATCTTGGCTGCAAAGAAGAAAGAAGCTGCAGAGACGGGATTCGGGTAAGTAATTTTTTTTTTTTTTTTTTTATCACGTCCCTTGGGTTTGTCCTGCGCTGAACGGGGGGTCTATGAAAAAAAAAAAAAAAGCGTTTCGGCGCGGGACAACCCCGTTAAGTCTAAATAGACCCACAGCCCTGGCTATTTGCACATAAAAGAAGATAGTTATAGGCAGTGCAACCTGCTATACATAAAGAAATCAGAGTGCCCAAACATGGTAGAGTTTCACCACGTCAAGGACCTCGGCCCACATTTCTGTCCAATTTATCCATTGTATGTATCAGTAAGCTGAGCAACGTAATGGGAAAGCTTTTGTGCACCCCCAGTATAGGTGGATCCCTGGAACCCAGGGGCAGTATTAAACAGTAAGAAAAGAGAATGCCTAAACATGGCAGAGTTTCACCCTGCCCAGGACCTCGGCCCACACCTCTTCCCTAGTCAGTAAGTGCATTTGTGCCAGATAGGTAAATCAGCGCAATGGGAAGTTTTTGTGCACCCACAGCATAGGCAGACCACTGGAACCCAGGGACAGTATTACACATGAAGAAATCAGAGTGTTCACACATAGCACAGTTTCACCCCGCCAAGGACCTCAGCCCATACTTCTGTCAATCAGTGTTCTTGTGCCAGACTGCAGTACACCGCTATGGGAAGCCTTTGTGCACCTATAGTATAGGCGGACCCCTGAAACTTTTCTGTTGCAAGACTATAGGCGAACCCCTCAAACCTTTTAGTAGCAAGTGTGTAGGTCGACCCCCGAACCATTTCTGTAGCAAGACTATGGGCGAACCCTTGAAACCTTTTTTTTTTGTTGCACGAGTATAAGCGGACCCATGAAATCTTTCAGTAGCAAGATTAAGGGCGGACCCCGGAAACATTTCTGTAGCAAGAGTATAGGCAAGGCAAACACCTGAAAAATGTGGTTTGCCAAGGGTCTCATAAACATTTTTTTTAAAGATACAGCCTGTCGGTGCTTTATTTGTAACATAGCCTGAAGGCAGCCGTTCGAAAACATTGGTTTTAACAGAGCCTTTTGGGCAGCAGAAAAATTGGTGGTTCAGCGTGATGACATGCTGTTTTAGGAGGAAGAGTAAGATACGAAAGTGATAGACCAAGCTACTTCTCCCCAATTTTGGGGTTACAGAGAGGATGCATATTTATCCTGTTGCAGTTCAAAGAATCTTTAGGATCTGTTACTTTCCACCGGTGGAGAAGAGAAGTCTGGGGAAATCCAGCCTTTGTTCATCTTTATGAGTGTAAGCATGCCGGCGCTGGCAGTTGACAGGTGGGTAGGCTTATCTGTGATGATCTTACCAGCTGCACTAAACACCCTCTCTGACAAGACGCTAGCGGCAGGGCAGGACAGCACCTCCAGGGCATACAGCGCAAGTTTGTGCCACGTGTCCAGTTTTGACACCCAATAGTTGTATGGAGCAGAGGCATCACAGAGGATGGTGCTATGATCCGTTATGTACTCCCTCACCATCTTTTTACATTACTCCCTTTGACTCAGTCCTCACTGGGGAGTGGTGGCAGAGTCTTGCTGTGGAGCCATAAAACTGGCAAAGGCCTTGGAGAGGGTTTCCCTGCCTGCGCTGGGCATGCTGCATGATCCCCACACCTCCCCCGCTAGTTGGCCATCTTGACTGTGTCTTTTGCCACTAGCGCTGTCAGATGGGAACTTTAGCATCACTTTTTCCAACAGGGCCCTGTGGTATTTCATCACTTTCGTACCCCTTTCCTCTTCGGGAATGAGAGTGGAGAGGTTCTCCTTATACTGTGGTCCTAGAAGGGTGTACACCCAGTAATCCGTGTTGGCCAGAATGTGTCTAATGCGAGGGTCATGGGAAATGCAGCCTAACATGAAGTCAGCCAAGTGTGCCATGGTTCCAGAACACAACACATCGCTGTCCTCACTAGAAGGATGATTTTCAGGATACTTCTCCTCCACCTCTTAAGCCCATACATGCTGAACAGATGAGAGGCAAGCAGTGTGGCCAGAAGTCTCTTCCCCCTCCGCCTCCCCCTATTCCTCCAAAACGCGCTGAGATATAGACGTCAGGGTGGTCTGGCTATCAAGCGATATACTGACATCCCCTGTCTCCTGTTCTAACAGCAAAGCATTGGCATTTATGCTTAGTAATGAACTTCTCAGCAAGCAAAGCAGAAGGGTGGTTATGCTAATAATGGCCTCATCGCCGCTCACCATTTAGATAGACTCCTCAAAGTATCTGGCAGATGTCTGCCATCCATGCTCAGTCCTCTGTGAAGAACTGCCGCCCATGTTGCAGCTGGTATTCTGCAATGGCTCTACGCTGCTCATAGAGCCTGGCCAACATGTGCAGAGCAGAATTCCAGCACATGGGCACGTCACACAGCAGTCAGTGCTCTGGCAGCTGAGAACTGACGTTGCAGGGTCCTCAGGGTGGCAGCATGCATGATGGACTTGTGGAAATGTGTGCACATGCGGCGCACCTTGCCGAGCAGTCAGACAAGTAGGGGTAGTTTTCCAGAAATCGCTGAACCACCAGATTGAAGACGTTGGCCAGGCAAGGCACATGTGTGAGGCTGCCAAGCTGCAGAGCCAACACCAGGTCACGTCCGTTGTCATACACGACCATGCCCATTTGAAGGCTCAGCAGCAAAAGCCAGAAGTCGATCTGCTCCGTCAAACCCTGTAACAGCTCTTGGGCGGTGTGCTTCTTGTCACCTAAGCTGATTAGTTTCAGCATGGCTTGCTGATGCTTGCCCACCTCTGTGCTGCAACGCCACACGCTACCGACTGCTGGCGACGTGCTCACATTTCTTAATTGAGAGGTGGCGGAGGGGGAGGGGGGTGTTGGAGGAGGTGGCAAAATACAACACAGATACCATAACCAAGGTAGAACCTGCTATCCTCGGTGTGGGTAGCATGTGAGCGGTCCCAGGCTCTGACTCGGTCCCAGCCTCCACCAAGTTCACCCTATGTGCCGTCAGGGAGATGTCGTCTCCCTGCCCGCCAGCACTTGTCCACATATCCGTGGTTAAGTGAACTTTTCCAGTAACCGCATTGGTGAGGGCGCGATTTATGTTGCGGGATACGTGGTCGTGCAGGGCTGGGACGGCAAAATAGTGGCGACTGGGGACCGAGTAGCGTGGGACCGCCGCCACCATCATGTTTTTGAAAGCCTCCGTTTCCACAAGCCTGTACGGCAGCATCTCCAGGCTGATCAATTTGGCAATGTGCACATTTACAGCTTGTGCATGCGGGTGCGTGGTGGCGTATTTGCGCTTTTGCTCCAACGCTTGTGCTAGCGACAGCTGAACGCTGCGCTGAGAGACATTGGTGGATTGGGCCGAGGACAGCGGAGGTGAGGGTATGGGTGCAGGCCGGGAGACGCTCGTGCCTGTGTCCTGAGAGGGGGGTTGGATCTAAGTGGCAGGTTGGGGCACAGGGGAAGAGGCAGTCCCTAGTCCCTAGGCCGGGAGTAGTGGACGGCGTAGAAGACTGGGGGGTTGATACATTGCTGGATGCATTTTCTGCCATCCACGACAGGACCTGCTCACACTGCTCTGCTTGTAATAAAGGTCTACCACATGGACCCGCAACTTGTGATATGACACTGGGGAGTGTAGAGACTTGGCGCTCTCCTAATCCCTCAGCATGCTGTACACATAAGCAACGGTCAGACATTGGCCCGTGTCACGGTAGAAACGGTGTGACTGCAGGGGGTAGTAGATGGAGGCTAGCAGGGATTGCAGATGTATTTATATATGTATAATCTATGTCTATAGTTATGTATAGCGGCAAAAACAGACCCACTTTATGCTTAACTTCTTCAGCCCTTGTTGAGAGTGATGATGATGATGATGATGATGATGATGATGATGACGTGCAAGCCCTCTGCACGTCTACAGCAATGAGTGGCTGGGCTGATCAGGTGACCGCCAAGTACTTGATCTTGTGCCGCCCCCCAGCTCGCCTCAGACGCACGCTGCATGACATTAGCGATAGAGTTGCTGCTTGCAGTGCTAGGCAGAGAAAGTTTTAATGTAGGGATTAGGTTGCGGTTAGGCAGACATCTTGATTACCAGAACCCAACAGTCCCTTTTAGGACTACTACTACATCTCCCATTCTGTGCATCAGCATTTTGGCTGGCTGGGACCAGTAGGGCGTAGAGATGAGCGAGCACCGAAATGTTTGGGTGCTCGTTGCTCGAGTCGAACTTCCCGCGATGCTCGAGAGCTCGTTTCGAGTAACGAACCCCATTGAAGTCAATGGGCGACCCGAGCATTTTTGTATGGGACCTATGCTCCGCATAGGTCTTCACTTGTAAAACTCTGGAAAACATCCGGAAGTCATGGAAACACTACAGAAAAGGAAAGGGCAGGGCAGGGGCAGCATGCAGGGCTGCATCTCAGGCTCCCAGGTCACACTATTAAGCCACAATAGTGGCAAGAGTCCCCCCTCAACCCCCTAGCAATTTTTATTTCGGACAAACCCTTATTAGCATGGCATACCTTAGCTAAGCACCACACGACCTCCAACCAAGCACAAGCACTGCCTGCATGACACTCCGCTGCCACTTCTCCTGGGTTACATGCTGCCCAACCCCCCCCCCCCGCACAACCCTGATCCGCAGCGCACACAAAAGCATCCCTGCGCAGCCTTCAGCTGCCCTCATGCCACATGCTGGCTGCATAGCCACATCACCCTCATGTCTATTTATAAGTGCGTCTGGCATGAGGAGGAACCAGAGGCACAGACTGCAGAGGGTTGGCAGGGCCAGGCAGTGACCCTCTTCAAAAGGTGGGGGGACGATAGCCCACAATGCTGTTGAGAATCAGGATAAATTGACGTACGATCATCATTCCAATCCTGTGCCACCTCCGTTGCAAAAATGTCACGAGCCACAAACGTGGGCATAAAGGGGACTCAGGTGCCAGCCCAGCACTTCTACACATCTCCACAATGCAGCAATACTCGGTGTGGGAAGTATGTGAGCGGACCCTGGGTCAGGCTCGGTCCCAGCAAACACCGTGTGTGGCCCAAGGTGCTGCGAGTGACATAGCAATGGGGACTCCATGTGTCCACACACTACTCATTCTGTGTAGGTGTCGGATACCTCAATCAACACCGCAAGGGGAAAGCCATCTGCACTCTGCACCCTACCCAAGTCAGTCAGTGTCTTTGTGCCAGACAGGTAAATCACCGCTATGGGAAGTCTGTGTGCACCCAAAGCATAGGTGGGTCCTAGGCAACCCAAGACATGAACCATGAAGAAATCAGAGTGCCCAAACATGGCAGACTTTCACTGCACCGAGGACATAGGCCTCTGCACAAACCCTCAGCAATGGCGGGCATAGAGCGGACTCCGATGCTAGTGCAGCTGTGAACGTCTTATTTGTGCAGTATCACTCCTCTTGTTTGGCCCAAACCAGTGCTGCGGATAACTGTGGTAACGCAAGAGAAAATACATGTTGGCCTCAGCCCACAATTCATGCCCTAGTCAGTCAGTGTTTTGGGGCCAGACAGGTAAATCACCGCTATGGAAAGTCTGTGTGCACCCACAGCATAGGTGAGTCCTAGGAAAACCAAGACATGAACCATGAAGAAATCAGAGTGCCCAAACATGGCAGACTTTCACGGCACCGAGGACATAGGCCTCTGCACAAACCCTCAGCAATCGTGGGCATAGAGCAGACTCTGATGCTAGTACAGCAGTGAACGTCTCATTTAATTTGTTGCGGTTGCTTTCACCGTTCCAAAGACTGGATTAACCAGGGCCAAGTCCCACGGGCCCAACCTGGTGCAGCTGCAATTCCCCCAGGACATAGGCCTCTGCACAAACCCTCAGCAATCGCGGGTATGAAGCAGACTCCGATGCTAGTGCAGCTGTGAACGCCTCATTAAATCAGTTACGTTTGCTTTCACCGCTCCAAAGAATAGGCAGACCCCTGTAACATTCCTGTAGCAAAGGTATAGGCAGACCTCAGTAACATTCCTGTAGCAGCAGTATAGGCAGACCAGAGTACCATTTCTGTAGTAACAGTATAGGCAGACCCCTGTAACGTTTCTGTAGCAGAAGTATAGGCGAACCCCTGAAACATTGGTGTACCATTAGTGTAGGCGAAGTCCGTAAAAAATAGTTAGATAACGGTATAGGCGAAGGCCAGAAAAATTAGTGTAACAAGAGTACACGTGTACCTCTGAAAAATGTATAAACCGAGAGGCAGGTGAAACCCAGAAATATTTTTAAAGATACAGCTCGCTATTGCTTAATTTGTAGCAGAGCCTGGAGGCAGCCCAGTGGGGAAAAAAAATGGTTTCTGGTAAAGTATCAATACTTTTGACACTTTGAAAAATTGTAAAAAAAATGATAAACAGCCTTTTGGGCCGCAGAAAAATTGGCAGTTCAGCGTGATGACATGTTGTTTCAGGAGGAGAAGGAGGACTAATATCCGAGAGTGATTGACAAAGCTAATTCCCCCTTTTTTTTCCGGTGATAGGGAATGCTTATTTATCCGGTTGCAGCGAAAAGAATCTTTAGATACTGCTGCTTTCCGCCGGTGGAGAAGAGAATTCTGGGGAAATCCAGGCTTTGTTCATCTTGATGAGTGTAAGCAAGTCGGCACTGGCAGTTGACAGGCGGGTACGCTTATCCGTGATGATTCCCCCAGCTGCACTAAACATCCTCTCTGACAAGATGCTAGTGGCAGGGCAAGCCAGCAGCTCCAGGGCGTACAGCGCAAGTTTGTGTCACGTGTCCAGCTTTGACACCCGATAGTTGTATGGAGCAGAGGCATCCCGTAGAACGGTGGTACGATCGTCTACATACTCCCTCACCGTCTTTTTACAGTGCTCCCTCCGACTTAGCCTTGACTGGGGAGCGGTGACACAGTCTTGCTGGGGAGCTATAAAGCTGGCAAAGGCCTTGGAGAGTGTTCCCCTGCCTGCGCTGGATAGGGCTGGAACGTCACAGGAGGAAGTTGTAATGCCTTCCCTGTGTGTCTTTGAGCTTATGAGAGACGTATGGAGGTACTATGTTCTGAAGTCATTTGCCTGTACTGTAAAGTCTTTAATTAAACTGCCTTGCATTATCGCTTCGGCCCTTCCCGCAAGATTATTTTCTTAGAGTACCTCCACCCCGATTTAGAGATGAGTGGGTGTGACAATAAAAGAGTGTACCTCTACACCGTGATCCTGGCTCCAGACAGCCACGTAGGAAACTTAGTCGATGAGTAGTACCTCTGCACTGGCCTTGAGAAGGAGTAGTTACTTACAAATACTATCTCACGCTTGGGGGCTCACTCCACTTACATCCAACTCACAAACAACCCAGGAAATCTACAATAATCTACAAGTACAATAATAATACTGGCGATAAGGGTGTCTCTATAGGGGACAAGTACAATAATAATACAGGTGATAAGGGTGTCTCTATAAGGGACAAGTACAATAATACTGGTGATAATGATGTATCTATAAGGAATGAGCACTATAATAATACTAGTGATAGGGGTGTATCTATAGGGGACAAGTACAATAATAATACAGGTGATAAGAGTGTATCTATAAGGGACAAGTGCATTGATAATATTGGTGATAATGGTGTATATATAGGGTATGAGTACAAAACTAAGACTAGTGATAGGGGTGTATCTATAAGGGACAAATACAATAATGATACTGGTGATAAGGGTGTATCTATAGGGAATGAGTACAATAATAATACTAGCGATACAGGTGTATCTATAAGGGACGAGCACAATAATAATACTGATGACAAGATTGTATCTGTAGGGGACAAGGACAGTAATAATACTGGTGATAAGGGTGTATCTATAAGGAATGAGCACTATAATAATACTAGTGATAGGGGTGTATCTATAGGGGACAAGTACAATAATAATACAGGTGATAAGAGTGTATCTATAAGGGACAAGTGCATTGATAATATTGGTGATAATGGTGTATATATAGGGTATGAGTACAAAACTAAGACTAGTGATAGGGGTGTATCTATAAGGGACAAATACAATAATGATACTGGTGATAAGGGTGTATCTATAGGGAATGAGTACAATAATAATACTAGCGATACAGGTGTATCTATAAGGGACGAGCACAATAATAATACTGATGACAAGATTGTATCTGTAGGGGACAAGGACAGTAATAATACTGGTGATAAGGGTGTATCTATAAGGAATGAGCACTATAATAATACTAGTGATAGGGGTGTATCTATAGGGGACAAGTACAATAATAATACAGGTGATAAGAGTGTATCTATAAGGGACAAGTGCACTGATAATATTGGTGATAATGGTGTATATATAGGGTATGAGTACAATACTAAGACTAGTGATAGGGGTGTATCTATAAGGAACAAATACAATAATGATACTGGTGATAAGGGTGTATCTATAGGGAATGAGTACAATAATAATACTAGTGATACAGGTGTATCTATAAGGGACGAGCACAATAATAATACTGATGACAAGATTGTATCTGTAGGGGACAAGGACAGTAATAATACTGGTGATAAGGGTGTATCCATAGGGGGTGAGTATAATACTATTAGTGATAAGGGTGTATCCATAGGGGATGAGTATAATACTATTAGTGATAAGGGTGTATCTACGAGTGATGGGTAAAATAATACCAGTGACAAAGGTGTATCCATAGGGGGCAAGTATGATAATTACACTGCTAAGGGTGTAGCTATAGAGGACAAGTACAATAATAATGCTGGTGATAATTATAGATTGTTATAATAATCATAATAGATACACCTGTATCGCTGGTATTGGTATTGTACTCATACCCTATAGATACACCATTATCACCAGTATGATTATTGTACTCATCCCTTATAGATACACCCTTATCACCAACATTATTATTGTACTTGTCCTCTATAGTTAAACCCTTAGCAGTGTAATTATCAAACTTGCCCCCTATGGATACACCTTTGTCACTGGCATTATTTTACCCATCACTCGTAGATACACCCTTATCACGAATAGTATTATACTCATCCCCTATAGATACACCCTTATCATCAGTATCATTATTGTACTCATCCCCTATAGATACACCCTTATCATCAGTATCATTATTGTACTCATCCCCTATAGATACACCCTTATCATCAGTATCATTATTGTACTCATCCCCTATAGATACACCCTTATCATCAGTATCATTATTGTACTCATCCCCTATAGATACACCCTTATCAGTATCATTATTGTACTCATCCCCTATAGATACACCCTTATCATCAGTATCATTATTGTACTCATCCCCTATAGATACAGCCGTATCATCAGTATCATTATTGTACCCATCCCCTATAGATACACCCTTATCATCAGTATCATTATTGTACTCGTCCACTATAGATACACCATTATCATCAGTATCATTATTGTACTCGTCCACTATAGATACACCCTTATCATCAGTATCATTATTGTACTCATCCCCTATAGATACACCCTTATCATCAGTATCATTATTGTATTCATCCCCTATAGATACACCCGTATCATCAGTATCATTATTGTACTTGTTCACTATAGATACACCCTTATCATCAGTACCATTATTGTACTCATCCCCTATAGATACACCCTTATAATCAGTATCATTATTGTACTCGTCCACTATAGATACACCCTTATCATCAGTATCATTATTGTATTCATCCCCTATAGATACACCCTTATCATCAGTATCATTATTGTACTCGTCCACTATAGATACACCCGTATCATCAGTATCATTATTGTACTCATCCCCTATAGATACACCCTTATCATCAGTATCATTATTGTACTCATCCCCTATAGATACAACCTTATCATCAGTATCATTATTGTACCCATCCCCTATAGATACACCCGTATCATCAGTATCATTATTGTACTCATCCCCTATAGATACACCCTTATCATCAGTATCATTATTGTACTCATCCCCTATAGATACACCCTTATCATCAGTATCATTATTGTACTCATCCCCTATAGATACAACCTTATCATCAGTATCATTATTGTACCCATCCCCTATAGATACACCCGTATCATCAGTATCATTATTGTACTCATCCCCTATAGATACACCCTTATCATCAGTATCATTATTGTACTCGTCCACTATAGATACACCATTATCATCAGTATCATTATTGTACTCATCCCCTATAGATACACCCTTATCATCAGTATCATTATTGTACTCATCCCCTATAGATACAGCCGTATCATCAGTATCATTATTGTACTCATCCCCTATAGATACACCCTTGCCACCCGTATAATTATTGTGCTCGTCCCTTATACACCCTTATCAATAATAATACTAGTAATAGGGGTGTATCTATAAGGGACTAGTACAATAATAATACTAGTGATACATGTTTATACATAAGCGACGAGTGCAGTAATATTGGTGATAAGGGTGTATCTATAGGGGACGAGTGCAATAATAAGGCTGTATTATTCTCCTACGTGTCCCCTATAGACACACAGCCCCTGAAGTATAGGCGCCGCTCCGGATTTCATACAGCGCGCCATTGTCTGCAACGCCAGTCTCGGCCAGCAGAGGGCGCTTAGAAGGTAAAGCGCTGGGAGAAATCACGTGATTCCTGTAAAGCTCTTTTCTTCGTCGTAACATTGCGACAAGCTCGTAAAGCGGCGCCTGGCGGGGACCACGTGATCCCTGCCGGCTCTCCTTGGGTTGTCATCAGCGGGGCGACAGGCGGGTGAGTGACCGGCACCATCTGCCCGACAGTCGCGATACTCTGTGACTGTGAAGCCGCCGGGGCAGTGGGTATTAATTAACCCCTTCAGGGCAGGGACATGACTGTGTTCGGGGTACAACACCCTTCTGCCATCTTTGGGGTGTTGTTCCTGCAGTGACGGTGTTCGGACTGCGTGGGGCGCTACCATGATGGTGGGAGCCGGTTTGCAGGATGGTCTGTTGGACTAGTCGGACGCCGTCGCTGCTCGCGCTGCGGATCGCCGGGCGGCCAGGGATTTCTATTGGAACCATTGTGGTGGACGACGTCTTACAAAAAAGTGCGAATCTGGAGAGTTGTCCTCCCTCTGAGCGTCCGCTGCGCGGCGTGACCGTGATGTCAGGAGTGCGGCCGCTTCAGGACGCCGCGGCGCCAAATGGGCTGCCTGTACCCGGGGTCTATGTTATCTTACTTTGTGAATCTTTAACCCCTTCATGACGTAATAGAAACTGCGAGACACACAATTACATATCAGGACATTAACCCCTTCATGACACGGCCTATCAGGACATTAACCCCTTCATGACACGGCCTATCAGGACATTAACCCCTTCATGACACGGCCTATCAGGACATTAACCCCTTCATGACGTAATAGAAACTGCGAGACACACAATTACATATCAGGACGTTAACCCCTTCATGACGTAATAGAAACTGCGAGACACACAATTACATATCAGGACGTTAACCCCTTCATGACGTAATAGAAACTGCGAGACACACAATTACATATCAGGATGTGTTAACCCCTTCATGACACGGCCTATTTTGGGCTTAAGGACGCAACGATTTTTGGCGGATTTTCTTCTCCGTTTATCAAAAGCCATAACTTTTTTATTTTTCCGTCGACGCGGCCGTATGAGGGCTTGTTTTTTGCGTGGCGAGCTGTAGTTTTTATCGGTGCCACTCTTGGGTACATAGACTATATTGTAAAACTTTTATTTTTTTTTTTATGATAGCGGGGAAAGAAAACGCATCAATTCTGCCATAGATTTTTTTTTTTTTTTTTTACAGCGTTAATCATGCAGCATAAATGACACAATCCATTTTTTCTGCGGGTCGGTACGGTTACAATGATACCAAAATTCTTACATTTTTTTTAGGTTTTCCCACTTTTCTACAATAAAAACCCTTTTTCTGGGTAATCTTTTTTTTTTTTTTCTAAATTGCTGCATTCAAAGTCCTGTAACTTTTTTATTTTTTGATGTACAGCACTCTATGAGGGCTTATTTTTTGCGAGACGAGCTGTAGATTTTATTGGTACCATTTTGGGGTACATACGGCTTTTTTGATCACTTTTATTGCGTTTTTAGTGAGGCAACATGCTAAAAATTAGCATTTTGCCTCAGTTTTTTAGCGTTTTTTTCCCGTGCACAGTCAAAAGCATGTGCAACTTATTGTACGCGTCGTTACGGACGCGACAATACCAAATATGTGGGGTTTTATTTTTTTTTTACCTTTTTTTTTATGCTAATCTGAGAAAAAGCATTAAAAAATGTTTTTTTTAACTCTTTTTTTACATTTTTTTAAATTCTTTTTTTAATCTTTGATTTTTTTATTCATTTTTTTAATCTTTGTTTTTTTTACACTATTTGAGTTCCTCTGAGGGACTTTCACCACTGCCCTGATGATCGCTGGTATAAGGCATGGCAGAGCTACTGCTCTCCCATGCCTTATCGCTTGTACAGCGATTATAGGCACAGGCAATACAGGACTCCAGTGTCTGGCATCCTGTTGCCATGGTGACAGGCCGGGCTCTCGCGATGACATCGCCAGAGCCGGCCGGAGGCACACAGGGAGCGCGCTCCCTCTGTGAACTCTTTCCCTGCCGCGATCTACTTAGATCTCCGATGCCCCCCCCCCCCCCCCCCCCCCGCTGTTGCAGCCGGAGGCCGGCTGTGACTGACAGCCGGCTCCCACTGTGGGATAGTGCGGGATCATATGTGATCCTGTGCTATCTCCAGGACGTAAGTTTACGTCCTGTTGCGGGAAGTACAAGGCTCCCAGGACGTAAACTTATGTCCTGCAGCGGGAAGGGGTTACAGGGGTTGTCTCGCGGCAGCAAGTTGGGGTATACGCTTCTGTATGGCCATATTAATGCACTTTGTAATATACATTGTGCATTAAATATGAGCCATACAGAAGTTATACACTTACCTTCCCTGCACTGGCGTCCCCGTTGCCATGGAGCCGTGTAACTTCAGCGTCTAATCGCCCTATTAGACGCGCTTGCGCAGTCCGGTCTTCTCCTTTCAGCACGAGCCGCTTCAGTGTGTTCCCCGCTACAGCTCTTCTGCGCATGCCACTGCTCGGGAGCGCGCTGCAGCGGCCATTCTGTACCTTCCTCTGTTAGAGGAAGGTGCAGAAACTGGAGAAGCCACCCATGTAAGTGAGGGGTCGGGGGTGATGTGTGCGCTGGGGGGCCTGCCGCCGGGCCCCGGAGCCTTCGTCTGTTGTCAGGGGCCTGCCGCCGGGCCCCGGAGCCTTCGTCTGTTGTCAGGGGCCTGCCGCCGGGCCCCGGAGCCTTCGTCTGTTGTCAGGGGCCTGCCGCCGGGCCCCGGAGCCTTCGTCTGTTGTCAGGGGCCTGCCGCCGGGCCCCGGAGCCTTCGTCTGTTGTCAGGGGCCTGCCGCCGGGCCCCGGAGCCTTCGTCTGTTGCCAGGGGCCTGCCGCCGGGCCCCGGGGCCTTCGTCTGTTGCCAGGGGCCTGCCGCTGGGCCCCGGGGCCTTCGTCTGTTGCCAGGGGCCTGCCGCTGGGCCCCGGGGCCTAGCGCAAGGGAGTGGGGGCCTAGTGCCAGTTACCTGCTGCCTGGCGGTGGGTGACTGTGGCCTAAGAGCGTGTGCCGTGGTCGGCGGCCGCGGTGGGTCCGGTCGGCGGCTGCGGGGCATCTGGTTGTCATGGAGACACAGCTGGTAGCGTCTCGGGAGCGCGCACGTCGGGCTACAGCGAGCGACGGGAAAACAGCCGGCGGCCATCTTGGGAAAATTTTTATAAGTTACTGAAACGCTGGAACTGTAAGTACAAACCAGCTAGAAAAATCATTTACAGGGGGGCTTAGTAATGTATGCTTAATAAGGGGGACTGGGCAAAAAAAAATCACTGCTTCCTCGAGACAACCCCTTTAAGAGAGAAAAAAATCTCCCTTATTTTGTGTCTTTTGGCCCCCATAGACGGCTGCTTTTCGCCCTCTGTGCGGCGAGCTGCTGCCTGCAGTAACTAGTCTGCGGGGGTGCGGGGCTATATGTAAGGCCTGCAGTAACTAGTCTGCGGAGGTGCGGGGCTATATGTAAGGCCTGCAGTAACTAGTCTGCGGAGCGCGGGGCTATATGTAAGGCCTGCAGTAACTAGTCTGCGGGGGTGCGGGGCTATATGTAAGGCCTGCAGTAACTAGTCTGCGGAGGTGCGGGGCTATATGTAAGGCCTGCAGTAACTAGTCTGCGGAGCGCGGGGCTATATGTAAGGCCTGCAGTAACTAGTCTGCGGGGGTGCGGGGCTATATGTAAGGCCTGCAGTAACTAGTCTGCGGGGGTGCAGGGCTATATGTAAGGCCTGCAGTAACTAGTCTGCGGGGGTGCGGGGCTATATGTAAGGCCTGCAGTAACTAGTCTGCGGAGGTGCGGGGCTATATGTAAGGCCTGCAGTAACTAGTCTGCGGAGCGCGGGGCTATATGTAAGGCCTGCAGTAACTAGTCTGCGGGGGTGCGGGGCTATATGTAAGGCCTGCAGTAACTAGTCTGCGGGGGTGCGGGGCTATATGTAAGGCCTGCAGTAACTAGTCTGCGGAGCGCGGGGCTATATGTAAGGCCTGCAGTAACTAGTCTGCGGGGGTGCGGGGCTATATGTAAGGCCTGCAGTAACTAGTCTGCGGGGGTGCGGGGCTATATGTAATGCCTGCAGTAACTAGTCTGTGGGAGTGCGGGGCTATATGTAAGGCCTGCAGTAACTAGTCTGCGGGGGTGCGGGGCTATATGTAAGGCCTGCAGTAACTAGTCTGCGGAGGAGGGAGGCTATATGTAAGGCCTGCAGTAACTAGTCTGCGGGGGTGCGGGGCTATATGTAAGGCCTGCAGTAACTAGTCTGCGGAGGTGCGGGGCTATATGTAAGGCCTGCAGTAACTAGTCTGTGGAGGTGCGGGGCTATATGTAAGGCCTGCAGTAACTAGTCTGCGGGGGTGCGGGGCTATATGTAAGGCCTACAGTAACTAGTCTGCGGAGGTGCGGGGCTATATGTAAGGCCTGCAGTAACTAGTCTGCGGGGGTGCGGGGCTATATGTAAGGCCTGCAGTAACTAGTCTGCGGGGGTGCGGGGCTATATGTAAGGCCTGCAGTAACTAGTCTGCGGAGGTGCGGGGCTATATGTAAGGCCTGCAGTAACTAGTCTGCGGAGCGCGGGGCTATATGTAAGGCCTGCAGTAACTAGTCTGCGGGGGTGCGGGGCTATATGTAAGGCCTGCAGTAACTAGTCTGCGGAGGTGCGGGGCTATATGTAAGGCCTGCAGTAACTAGTCTGCGGAGCGCGGGGCTATATGTAAGGCCTGCAGTAACTAGTCTGCGGGGGTGCGGGGCTATATGTAAGGCCTGCAGTAACTAGTCTGCGGGGGTGCAGGGCTATATGTAAGGCCTGCAGTAACTAGTCTGCGGGGGTGCGGGGCTATATGTAAGGCCTGCAGTAACTAGTCTGCGGAGGTGCGGGGCTATATGTAAGGCCTGCAGTAACTAGTCTGCGGAGCGCGGGGCTATATGTAAGGCCTGCAGTAACTAGTCTGCGGGGGTGCGGGGCTATATGTAAGGCCTGCAGTAACTAGTCTGCGGGGGTGCGGGGCTATATGTAAGGCCTGCAGTAACTAGTCTGCGGGGGTGCGGGGCTATATGTAAGGCCTGCAGTAACTAGTCTGCGGGGGTGCGGGGCTATATGTAAGGCCTGCAGTAACTAGTCTGCGGAGCGCGGGGCTATATGTAAGGCCTGCAGTAACTAGTCTGCGGGGGTGCGGGGCTATATGTAAGGCCTGCAGTAACTAGTCTGCGGAGGTGCGGGGCTATATGTAAGGCCTGCAGTAACTAGTCTGCGGAGCGCGGGGCTATATGTAAGGCCTGCAGTAACTAGTCTGCGGGGGTGCGGGGCTATATGTAAGGCCTGCAGTAACTAGTCTGCGGGGGTGCAGGGCTATATGTAAGGCCTGCAGTAACTAGTCTGCGGGGGTGCGGGGCTATATGTAAGGCCTGCAGTAACTAGTCTGCGGAGGTGCGGGGCTATATGTAAGGCCTGCAGTAACTAGTCTGCGGAGCGCGGGGCTATATGTAAGGCCTGCAGTAACTAGTCTGCGGGGGTGCGGGGCTATATGTAAGGCCTGCAGTAACTAGTCTGCGGGGGTGCGGGGCTATATGTAAGGCCTGCAGTAACTAGTCTGCGGAGCGCGGGGCTATATGTAAGGCCTGCAGTAACTAGTCTGCGGGGGTGCGGGGCTATATGTAAGGCCTGCAGTAACTAGTCTGCGGGGGTGCGGGGCTATATGTAATGCCTGCAGTAACTAGTCTGTGGGAGTGCGGGGCTATATGTAAGGCCTGCAGTAACTAGTCTGCGGGGGTGCGGGGCTATATGTAAGGCCTGCAGTAACTAGTCTGCGGAGGAGGGAGGCTATATGTAAGGCCTGCAGTAACTAGTCTGCGGGGGTGCGGGGCTATATGTAAGGCCTGCAGTAACTAGTCTGCGGAGGTGCGGGGCTATATGTAAGGCCTGCAGTAACTAGTCTGTGGAGGTGCGGGGCTATATGTAAGGCCTGCAGTAACTAGTCTGCGGGGGTGCGGGGCTATATGTAAGGCCTACAGTAACTAGTCTGCGGAGGTGCGGGGCTATATGTAAGGCCTGCAGTAACTAGTCTGCGGGGGTGCGGGGCTATATGTAAGGCCTGCAGTAACTAGTCTGCGGGGGTGCGGGGCTATATGTAAGGCCTGCAGTAACTAGTCTGCGGAGGTGCGGGGCTATATGTAAGGCCTGCAGTAACTAGTCTGCGGAGCGCGGGGCTATATGTAAGGCCTGCAGTAACTAGTCTGCGGGGGTGCGGGGCTATATGTAAGGCCTGCAGTAACTAGTCTGCGGAGGTGCGGGGCTATATGTAAGGCCTGCAGTAACTAGTCTGCGGAGCGCGGGGCTATATGTAAGGCCTGCAGTAACTAGTCTGCGGGGGTGCGGGGCTATATGTAAGGCCTGCAGTAACTAGTCTGCGGGGGTGCAGGGCTATATGTAAGGCCTGCAGTAACTAGTCTGCGGGGGTGCGGGGCTATATGTAAGGCCTGCAGTAACTAGTCTGCGGAGGTGCGGGGCTATATGTAAGGCCTGCAGTAACTAGTCTGCGGAGCGCGGGGCTATATGTAAGGCCTGCAGTAACTAGTCTGCGGGGGTGCGGGGCTATATGTAAGGCCTGCAGTAACTAGTCTGCGGGGGTGCGGGGCTATATGTAAGGCCTGCAGTAACTAGTCTGCGGGGGTGCGGGGCTATATGTAAGGCCTGCAGTAACTAGTCTGCGGGGGTGCGGGGCTATATGTAATGCCTGCAGTAACTAGTCTGTGGGGGTGCGGGGCTATATGTAAGGCCTGCAGTAACTAGTCTGCGGGGGTGCGGGGCTATATGTAAGGCCTGCAGTAACTAGTCTGCGGGGGTGCCGGGCTATATGTAAGGCCTGCAGTAACTAGTCTGTGGAGCGCGGGGCTATATGTAAGGCCTGCAGTAACTAGTCTGCGGGGGTGCCGGGCTATATGTAAGGCCTGCAGTAACTAGTCTGCGGAGCGCGGGGCTATATGTAAGGCCTGCAGTAACTAGTCTGCGGGGGTGCGGGGCTATATGTAAGGCCTGCAGTAACTAGTCTGCGGGGGTGCGGGGCTATATGTAATGCCTGCAGTAACTAGTCTGTGGGAGTGCGGGGCTATATGTAAGGCCTGCAGTAACTAGTCTGCGGGGGTGCGGGGCTATATGTAAGGCCTGCAGTAACTAGTCTGCGGGGGTGCGGGGCTATATGTAAGGCCTGCAGTAACTAGTCTGCGGAGGTGCGGGGCTATATGTAAGACCTGCAGTAACTAGTCTGTGGGGGTGCGGGGCTATATGTAAGGCCTGCAGTAACTAGTCTGCGGAGGTGCGGGGCTATATGTAAGGCCTGCAGTAACTAGTCTGCGGGGGTGCGGGGCTATATGTAAGGCCTGC
This sequence comes from Eleutherodactylus coqui, assembly GCF_035609145.1. Lineage (NCBI taxonomy): Eukaryota > Metazoa > Chordata > Amphibia > Anura > Eleutherodactylidae > Eleutherodactylus > Eleutherodactylus coqui. Next base: position 205,336,597 of record NC_089844.1, read on the forward strand.
AGTAACTAGTCTGCGGGGGTGCGGGGCTATATGTAAGGCCTGCAGTAACTAGTCTGCGGAGGTGCGGGGCTATATGTAAGGCCTGCAGTAACTAGTCTGTGGAGGTGCGGGGCTATATGTAAGGCCTGCAGTAACTAGTCTGCGGGGGTGCGGGGCTATATGTAAGGCCTGCAGTAACTAGTCTGCGGGGGTGCGGGGCTATATGTAATGCCTGCAGTAACTAGTCTGTGGGAGTGCGGGGCTATATGTAAGGCCTGCAGTAACTAGTCTGCGGGGGTGCGGGGCTATATGTAAGGCCTGCAGTAACTAGTCTGCGGGGGTGCGGGGCTATATGTAAGGCCTGCAGTAACTAGTCTGCGGAGGTGCGGGGCTATATGTAAGACCTGCAGTAACTAGTCTGTGGGGGTGCGGGGCTCTATGTAAGGCCTGCAGTAACTAGTCTGCGGGGGTGCGGGGCTATATGTAAGGCCTGCAGTAACTAGTCTGCGGAGGTGCGGGGCTATATGTAAGGCCTGCAGTAACTAGTCTGCGGGGGTGCGGGGCTATATGTAAGGCCTGCAGTAACTAGTCTGCGGGGGTGCGGGGCTATATGTAAGGCCTGCAGTAACTAGTCTGCGGAGGTGCGGGGCTATATGTAAGGCCTGCAGTAACTAGTCTGTGGAGGTGCGGGGCTATATGTAAGGCCTGCAGTAACTAGTCTGCGGGGGTGCGGGGCTATATGTAAGGCCTACAGTAACTAGTCTGCGGAGGTGCGGGGCTATATGTAAGGCCTGCAGTAACTAGTCTGCGGGGGTGCGGGGCTATATGTAAGGCCTGCAGTAACTAGTCTGCGGGGGTGCGGGGCTATATGTAAGGCCTGCAGTAACTAGTCTGCGGAGGTGCGGGGCTATATATAAAGGCCTGCAGTAACTAGTCTGCGGGGGTGCGGGGCTATATGTAAGGCCTGCAGTAACTAGTCTGCGGGGGTGCGGGGCTATATGTAAGGCCTGCAGTAACTAGTCTGTGGAGGTGCGGGGCTATATGTAAGGCCTGCAGTAACTAGTCTGCGGAGGTGCGGGGCTATATGTAAGGCCTGCAGTAACTAGTCTGCGGAGGTGCGGGGCTATATGTAAGGCCTGCAGTAACTAGTCTGCGGGGGTGCGGGGCTATATGTAAGGCCTGCAGTAACTAGTCTGCGGAGGAGGGAGGCTATATGTAAGGCCTGCAGTAACTAGTCTGCGGAGGTGCGGGGCTATATGTAAGACCTGCAGTAACTAGTCTGCGGAGGTGCGGGGCTATATGTAAGGCCTGCAGTAACTAGTCTGCGGAGGTGCGGGGCTATATGTAAGGCCTGCAGTAACTAGTCTACGGGGGTGCGGGGCTATATGTAAGGCCTGCAGTAACTAGTCTGCGGGGGTGCGGGGCTATATGTAAGGCCTGCAGTAACTAGTCTGCGGAGGTGCGGGGCTATATGTAAGGCCTGCAGTAACTAGTCTGCGGAGCGCGGGGCTATATGTAAGGCCTGCAGTAACTAGTCTGCGGGGGTGCGGGGCTATATGTAAGGCCTGCAGTAACTAGTCTGCGGGGGTGCGGGGCTATATGTAAGGCCTGCAGTAACTAGTCTGCGGGGGTGCGGGGCTATATGTAATGCCTGCAGTAACTAGTCTGTGGGGGTGCGGGGCTATATGTAAGGCCTGCAGTAACTAGTCTGCGGGGGTGCGGGGCTATATGTAAGGCCTGCAGTAACTAGTCTGCGGGGGTGCGGGGCTATATGTAAGGCCTGCAGTAACTAGTCTGCGGAGCGCGGGGCTATATGTAAGGCCTGCAGTAACTAGTCTGCGGGGGTGCGGGGCTATATGTAAGGCCTGCAGTAACTAGTCTGTGGAGGTGCGGGGCTATATGTAAGGCCTGCAGTAACTAGTCTGCGGGGGTGCGGGGCTATATGTAAGGCCTGCAGTAACTAGTCTGCGGGGGTGCGGGGCTATATGTAAGGCCTGCAGTAACTAGTCTGCGGAGCGCGGGGCTATATGTAAGGCCTGCAGTAACTAGTCTGCGGGGGTGCGGGGCTATATGTAAGGCCTGCAGTAACTAGTCTGCGGGGGTGCGGGGCTATATGTAATGCCTGCAGTAACTAGTCTGTGGGGGTGCGGGGCTATATGTAAGGCCTGCAGTAACTAGTCTGCGGGGGTGCGGGGCTATATGTAAGGCCTGCAGTAACTAGTCTGCGGGGGTGCGGGGCTATATGTAAGGCCTGCAGTAACTAGTCTGCGGAGGTGCGGGGGCTATATGTAAGACCTGCAGTAACTAGTCTGTGGGGGTGCGGGGCTATATGTAAGGCCTGCAGTAACTAGTCTGCGGAGGTGCGGGGCTATATGTAAGGCCTGCAGTAACTAGTCTGCGGGAGGTGCGGGGCTATATGTAAGGCCTGCAGTAACTAGTCTGCGGGGGTGCGGGGCTATATGTAAGGCCTGCAGTAACTAGTCTGCGGGGGTGCGGGGCTATATGTAAGGCCTGCAGTAACTAGTCTGCGGGGGGTGCGGGGCTATATGTAAGGCCTGCAGTAACTAGTCTGCGGAGGTGCGGGGCTATATGTAAGGCCTGCAGTAACTAGTCTGCGGGGGTGCGGGGCTATATGTAAGGCCTGCAGTAACTAGTCTGCGGGGGTGCGGGGCTATATGTAAGGCCTGCAGTAACTAGTCTGCGGGGGTGCGGGGGCTATATGTAAGGCCTGCAGTAACTAGTCTGCGGAGGTGCGGGGCTATATGTAAGGCCTGCAGTAACTAGTCTGCGGGGGTGCGGGGCTATATGTAAGGCCTGCAGTAACTAGTCTGCGGGGGTGCGGGGCTATATGTAAGGCCTGCAGTAACTAGTCTGTGGAGGTGCGGGGCTATATGTAAGGCCTGCAGTAACTAGTCTGCGGAGGTGCGGGGCTATATGTAAGGCCTGCAGTAACTAGTCTGCGGAGGTGCGGGGCTATATGTAAGGCCTGCAGTAACTAGTCTGCGGGGGTGCGGGGCTATATGTAAGGCCTGCAGTAACTAGTCTGCGGAGGAGGGAGGCTATATGTAAGGCCTGCAGTAACTAGTCTGCGGAGGTGCGGGGCTATATGTAAGACCTGCAGTAACTAGTCTGCGGAGGTGCGGGGCTATATGTAAGGCCTGCAGTAACTAGTCTGCGGAGGTGCGGGGCTATATGTAAGGCCTGCAGTAACTAGTCTACGGGGGTGCGGGGCTATATGTAAGGCCTGCAGTAACTAGTCTGCGGGGGTGCGGGGCTATATGTAAGGCCTGCAGTAACTAGTCTGCGGAGGTGCGGGGCTATATGTAAGGCCTGCAGTAACTAGTCTGCGGAGCGCGGGGCTATATGTAAGGCCTGCAGTAACTAGTCTGCGGGGGTGCTGGGCTATATGTAAGGCCTGCAGTAACTAGTCTGCGGGGGTGCGGGGCTATATGTAAGGCCTGCAGTAACTAGTCTGCGGGGGTGCGGGGCTATATGTAATGCCTGCAGTAACTAGTCTGTGGGGGTGCGGGGCTATATGTAAGGCCTGCAGTAACTAGTCTGTGGAGGTGCGGGGCTATATGTAAGGCCTGCAGTAACTAGTCTGCGGGGGTGCGGGGCTATATGTAAGGCCTGCAGTAACTAGTCTGCGGGGGTGCGGGGCTATATGTAAGGCCTGCAGTAACTAGTCTGCGGAGCGCGGGGCTATATGTAAGGCCTGCAGTAACTAGTCTGCGGAGGTGCCGGGCTATATGTAAGGCCTGCAGTAACTAGTCTGCGGAGCGCGGGGCTATATGTAAGGCCTGCAGTAACTAGTCTGCGGGGGTGCGGGGCTATATGTAAGGCCTGCAGTAACTAGTCTGCGGGGGTGCGGGGCTATATGTAATGCCTGCAGTAACTAGTCTGTGGGAGTGCGGGGCTATATGTAAGGCCTGCAGTAACTAGTCTGCGGGGGTGCGGGGCTATATGTAAGGCCTGCAGTAACTAGTCTGCGGGGGTGCGGGGCTATATGTAAGGCCTGCAGTAACTAGTCTGCGGAGGTGCGGGGCTATATGTAAGACCTGCAGTAACTAGTCTGTGGGGGTGCGGGGCTATATGTAAGGCCTGCAGTAACTAGTCTGCGGAGGTGCGGGGCTATATGTAAGGCCTGCAGTAACTAGTCTGCGGAGGTGCGGGGCTATATGTAAGACCTGCAGTAACTAGTCTGTGGGGGTGCGGGGCTATATGTAAGGCCTGCAGTAACTAGTCTGCGGAGGTGCGGGGCTATATGTAAGGCCTGCAGTAACTAGTCTGCGGGGGTGCGGGGCTATATGTAAGGCCTGCAGTAACTAGTCTGCGGGGGTGCGGGGCTATATGTAAGGCCTGCAGTAACTAGTCTGCGGAGGTGCGGGGCTATATGTAAGGCCTGCAGTAACTAGTCTGTGGAGGTGCGGGGCTATATGTAAGGCCTGCAGTAACTAGTCTGCGGGGGTGCGGGGCTATATGTAAGGCCTGCAGTAACTAGTCTGCGGGGGTGCGGGGCTATATGTAATGCCTGCAGTAACTAGTCTGTGGGAGTGCGGGGCTATATGTAAGGCCTGCAGTAACTAGTCTGCGGGGGTGCGGGGCTATATGTAAGGCCTGCAGTAACTAGTCTGCGGGGGTGCGGGGCTATATGTAAGGCCTGCAGTAACTAGTCTGCGGAGGTGCGGGGCTATATGTAAGACCTGCAGTAACTAGTCTGTGGGGGTGCGGGGCTCTATGTAAGGCCTGCAGTAACTAGTCTGCGGGGGTGCGGGGCTATATGTAAGGCCTGCAGTAACTAGTCTGCGGAGGTGCGGGGCTATATGTAAGGCCTGCAGTAACTAGTCTGCGGGGGTGCGGGGCTATATGTAAGGCCTGCAGTAACTAGTCTGCGGGGGTGCGGGGCTATATGTAAGGCCTGCAGTAACTAGTCTGCGGAGGTGCGGGGCTATATGTAAGGCCTGCAGTAACTAGTCTGTGGAGGTGCGGGGCTATATGTAAGGCCTGCAGTAACTAGTCTGCGGGGGTGCGGGGCTATATGTAAGGCCTACAGTAACTAGTCTGCGGAGGTGCGGGGCTATATGTAAGGCCTGCAGTAACTAGTCTGCGGGGGTGCGGGGCTATATGTAAGGCCTGCAGTAACTAGTCTGCGGGGGTGCGGGGCTATATGTAAGGCCTGCAGTAACTAGTCTGCGGAGGTGCGGGGCTATATATAAAGGCCTGCAGTAACTAGTCTGCGGGGGTGCGGGGCTATATGTAAGGCCTGCAGTAACTAGTCTGCGGGGGTGCGGGGCTATATGTAAGGCCTGCAGTAACTAGTCTGTGGAGGTGCGGGGCTATATGTAAGGCCTGCAGTAACTAGTCTGCGGAGGTGCGGGGCTATATGTAAGGCCTGCAGTAACTAGTCTGCGGAGGTGCGGGGCTATATGTAAGGCCTGCAGTAACTAGTCTGCGGGGGTGCGGGGCTATATGTAAGGCCTGCAGTAACTAGTCTGCGGAGGAGGGAGGCTATATGTAAGGCCTGCAGTAACTAGTCTGCGGAGGTGCGGGGCTATATGTAAGACCTGCAGTAACTAGTCTGCGGAGGTGCGGGGCTATATGTAAGGCCTGCAGTAACTAGTCTGCGGAGGTGCGGGGCTATATGTAAGGCCTGCAGTAACTAGTCTACGGGGGTGCGGGGCTATATGTAAGGCCTGCAGTAACTAGTCTGCGGGGGTGCGGGGCTATATGTAAGGCCTGCAGTAACTAGTCTGCGGAGGTGCGGGGCTATATGTAAGGCCTGCAGTAACTAGTCTGCGGAGCGCGGGGCTATATGTAAGGCCTGCAGTAACTAGTCTGCGGGGGTGCGGGGCTATATGTAAGGCCTGCAGTAACTAGTCTGCGGGGGTGCGGGGCTATATGTAAGGCCTGCAGTAACTAGTCTGCGGGGGTGCGGGGCTATATGTAATGCCTGCAGTAACTAGTCTGTGGGGGTGCGGGGCTATATGTAAGGCCTGCAGTAACTAGTCTGCGGGGGTGCGGGGCTATATGTAAGGCCTGCAGTAACTAGTCTGCGGGGGTGCGGGGCTATATGTAAGGCCTGCAGTAACTAGTCTGCGGAGCGCGGGGCTATATGTAAGGCCTGCAGTAACTAGTCTGCGGGGGTGCGGGGCTATATGTAAGGCCTGCAGTAACTAGTCTGTGGAGGTGCGGGGCTATATGTAAGGCCTGCAGTAACTAGTCTGCGGGGGTGCGGGGCTATATGTAAGGCCTGCAGTAACTAGTCTGCGGGGGTGCGGGGCTATATGTAAGGCCTGCAGTAACTAGTCTGCGGAGCGCGGGGCTATATGTAAGGCCTGCAGTAACTAGTCTGCGGGGGTGCGGGGCTATATGTAAGGCCTGCAGTAACTAGTCTGCGGGGGTGCGGGGCTATATGTAATGCCTGCAGTAACTAGTCTGTGGGGGTGCGGGGCTATATGTAAGGCCTGCAGTAACTAGTCTGCGGGGGTGCGGGGCTATATGTAAGGCCTGCAGTAACTAGTCTGCGGGGGTGCGGGGCTATATGTAAGGCCTGCAGTAACTAGTCTGCGGAGGTGCGGGGCTATATGTAAGACCTGCAGTAACTAGTCTGTGGGGGTGCGGGGCTATATGTAAGGCCTGCAGTAACTAGTCTGCGGAGGTGCGGGGCTATATGTAAGGCCTGCAGTAACTAGTCTGCGGGGGTGCGGGGCTATATGTAAGGCCTGCAGTAACTAGTCTGCGGGGGTGCGGGGCTATATGTAAGGCCTGCAGTAACTAGTCTGCGGGGGTGCTGGGCTATATGTAAGGCCTGCAGTAACTAGTCTGCGGGGGTGCGGGGCTATATGTAAGGCCTGCAGTAACTAGTCTGCGGAGGTGCGGGGCTATATGTAAGGCCTGCAGTAACTAGTCTGCGGGGGTGCGGGGCTATATGTAAGGCCTGCAGTAACTAGTCTGCGGGGGTGCGGGGCTATATGTAAGGCCTGCAGTAACTAGTCTGCGGGGGTGCGGGGCTATATGTAAGGCCTGCAGTAACTAGTCTGCGGAGGTGCGGGGCTATATGTAAGGCCTGCAGTAACTAGTCTGCGGGGGTGCGGGGCTATATGTAAGGCCTGCAGTAACTAGTCTGCGGGGGTGCGGGGCTATATGTAAGGCCTGCAGTAACTAGTCTGTGGAGGTGCGGGGCTATATGTAAGGCCTGCAGTAACTAGTCTGCGGAGGTGCGGGGCTATATGTAAGGCCTGCAGTAACTAGTCTGCGGAGGTGCGGGGCTATATGTAAGGCCTGCAGTAACTAGTCTGCGGGGGTGCGGGGCTATATGTAAGGCCTGCAGTAACTAGTCTGCGGAGGAGGGAGGCTATATGTAAGGCCTGCAGTAACTAGTCTGCGGAGGTGCGGGGCTATATGTAAGACCTGCAGTAACTAGTCTGCGGAGGTGCGGGGCTATATGTAAGGCCTGCAGTAACTAGTCTGCGGAGGTGCGGGGCTATATGTAAGGCCTGCAGTAACTAGTCTACGGGGGTGCGGGGCTATATGTAAGGCCTGCAGTAACTAGTCTGCGGGGGTGCGGGGCTATATGTAAGGCCTGCAGTAACTAGTCTGCGGAGGTGCGGGGCTATATGTAAGGCCTGCAGTAACTAGTCTGCGGAGCGCGGGGCTATATGTAAGGCCTGCAGTAACTAGTCTGCGGGGGTGCTGGGCTATATGTAAGGCCTGCAGTAACTAGTCTGCGGGGGTGCGGGGCTATATGTAAGGCCTGCAGTAACTAGTCTGCGGGGGTGCGGGGCTATATGTAATGCCTGCAGTAACTAGTCTGTGGGGGTGCGGGGCTATATGTAAGGCCTGCAGTAACTAGTCTGTGGAGGTGCGGGGCTATATGTAAGGCCTGCAGTAACTAGTCTGCGGGGGTGCGGGGCTATATGTAAGGCCTGCAGTAACTAGTCTGCGGGGGTGCCGGGCTATATGTAAGGCCTGCAGTAACTAGTCTGCGGAGCGCGGGGCTATATGTAAGGCCTGCAGTAACTAGTCTGCGGGGGTGCGGGGCTATATGTAAGGCCTGCAGTAACTAGTCTGCGGGGGTGCGGGGCTATATGTAATGCCTGCAGTAACTAGTCTGTGGGAGTGCGGGGCTATATGTAAGGCCTGCAGTAACTAGTCTGCGGGGGTGCGGGGCTATATGTAAGGCCTGCAGTAACTAGTCTGCGGGGGTGCGGGGCTATATGTAAGGCCTGCAGTAACTAGTCTGCGGAGGTGCGGGGCTATATGTAAGACCTGCAGTAACTAGTCTGTGGGGGTGCGGGGCTATATGTAAGGCCTGCAGTAACTAGTCTGCGGAGGTGCGGGGCTATATGTAAGGCCTGCAGTAACTAGTCTGCGGGGGTGCGGGGCTATATGTAAGGCCTGCAGTAACTAGTCTGCGGGGGTGCGGGGCTATATGTAAGGCCTGCAGTAACTAGTCTTCGGAGGTGCGGGGCTATATGTAAGGCCTGCAGTAACTAGTCTGTGGAGGTGCGGGGCTATATGTAAGGCCTGCAGTAACTAGTCTGCGGGGGTGCGGGGCTATATGTAAGGCCTACAGTAACTAGTCTGCGGGGGTGCGGGGCTATATGTAAGGCCTGCAGTAACTAGTCTGCGGAGGTGCGGGGCTATATGTAAGGCCTGCAGTAACTAGTCTGCGGGGGTGCGGGGCTATATGTAAGGCCTGCAGTAACTAGTCTGTGGAGGTGCGAGGCTATATGTAAGGCCTGCAGTAACTGGTCTACGGGGGTGCGGGGCTATATGTAAGGCCTGCAGTAACTAGTCTGCGGGGGTGCGGGGCTATATGTAAGGCCTGCAGTAACTAGTCTGCGGAGGTGCGGGGCTATATGTAAGGCCTGCAGTAACTAGTCTGCGGGGGTGCGGGGCTATATGTAAGGCCTGCAGTAACTAGTCTGCGGGGGTGCTGGGCTATATGTAAGGCCTGCAGTAACTAGTCTGTGGGGGTGCGGGGCTATATGTAAGGCCTGCAGTAACTAGTCTGCGGAGGTGCGGGGCTATATGTAAGGCCTGCAGTAACTAGTCTGCGGGGGTGCGGGGCTATATGTAAGGCCTGCAGTAACTAGTCTGCGGAGGTGCGGGGCTATATGTAAGGCCTGCAGTAACTAGTGTGCGGTGGTGCGGGGCTATATGTAAGGCCTGCAGTAACTAGTCTGCGGAGGTGCGGGGCTATATGTAAGGCCTGCAGTAACTAGTCTGCGGAGGTGCGGGGCTATATGTAAGGCCTGCAGTAACTAGTCTGTGGAGGTGCGAGGCTATATGTAAGGCCTGCAGTAACTGGTCTACGGGGGTGCGGGGCTATATGTAATGCCTGCAGTAACTAGTCTGCGGAGGTGCGGGGCTATATGTAAGGCCTGCAGTAACTAGTCTGCGGGGGTGCGGGGCTATATGTAAGGCCTGCAGTAACTAGTCTGCGGAGGTGCGGGGCTATATGTAAGGCCTGCAGTAACTAGTCTGTGGGGGTGCGGGGCTATATGTAAGGCCTGCAGTAACTAGTCTGCGGGGGTGCGAGGCTATATGTAAGGCCTGCAGTAGCTAGTCTGTGGAGGTGCGGGGCTATATGTAAGGCCTGCAGTAACTAGTCTGTGGAGGTGCGGGGCTATATGTAAGGCCTGCAGTAACTAGTCTGCGGAGGTGCGAGGCTATATGTAAGGCCTGCAGTAACTAGTCTGCGGGGGTGCGCGGCTATATGTAAGGCCTGCAGTAACTAGTCTGCGGGGGTGCGGGGCTATATGTAAGGCCTGCAGTAACTAGTCTGTGGAGGGAGGCTATATGTAAGGCCTGCAGTAACTAGTCTGCGGGGGTGCGGGGCTATATGTAAGGCCTGCAGTAACTAGTCTGCGGTGGTGCGGGGCTATATGTAAGGCCTGCAGTAACTAGTCTGTGGAGGTGCGGGGCTATATGTAAGGCCTACAGTAACTAGTCTGTGGAGGTGCTGGGCTATATGTAAGGCCTGCAGTAACTAGTCTGTGGAGGTGCGGGGCTATATGTAAGGCCTGCAGTAACTAGTCTGTGGAGGGAGGCTATATGTAAGGCCTGCAGTAACTAGTCTGCGGGGGTGCGGGGCTATATGTAAGGCCTGCAGTAACTAGTCTGCGGTGGTGCGGGGCTATATGTAAGGCCTGCAGTAACTAGTCTGTGGAGGTGCGGGGCTATATGTAAGGCCTACAGTAACTAGTCTGTGGAGGTGCTGGGCTATATGTAAGGCCTGCAGTAACTAGTCTGCGAAGGTGCGGGGCTATATGTAAGGCCTGCAGTAATTAGTCTGCGGAGGTGCGGGGCTATATGTAAGGCCTGCAGTAACTAGTCTGCGGAGGGAGGCTATATGTAAGGCCTGCAGTAACTAGTCTGTGGAGGTGCGGGGCTATATGTAAGGCCTGCAGTAACTAGTCTGTGGAGGTGCGAGGCTATATGTAAGGCCTGCAGTAACTAGTCTGCGGAGGTGCGGGGCTATATGTAAGGCCTGCAGTAACTAGTCTGCGAAGGTGCGGGGGTATATGTAAGGCCTGCAGTAACTAGTCTGCGGAGGTGCGGGGCTATATGTAAGGCCTGCAGTAACTAGTCTGTGGAGGTGCGGGGCTATATGTAAGGCCTGCAGTAACTAGTCTGCGGAGGTGCGGGGCTATATGTAAGGCCTGCAGTAACTAGTCTGTGGGGGTGCGGGGCTATATGTAAGGCCTGCAGTAACTAGTCTGCGGAGGGAGGCTATATGTAAGGCCTGCAGTAACTAGTCTGCGGGGGTGCGGGGCTATATGTAAGGCCTGCAGTAACTAGTCTGCGGAGGTGCGGGGCTATATGTAAGGCCTGCAGTAACTAGTCTGCGGTGGTGCGGGGCTATATGTAAGGCCTGCAGTAACTAGTCTGCGGAGGTGCGGGGCTATATGTAAGGCCTGCAGTAACCAGTCTGTGGAGGTGCGGGGCTATATGTAAGGCCTGCAGTAACTAGTCTGCGGGGGTGCGAGGCTATATGTAAGACCTGCAGTAACTAGTCTGCGGGGGTGCGGGGCTATATGTAAGGCCTGCAGTAACTGGTCTGCGGGGGTGCGGGGCTATATGTAAGACCTGCAGTAACTAGTCTGCGGGGGTGCGGGGCTATATGTAAGGCCTGCAGTAACTAGTCTGTGGAGGTGCGGGGCTATATGTAAGGCCTGCAGTAACTGGTCTGCGGGGGTGCGGGGCTATATGTAAGACCTGCAGTAACTAGTCTGCGGGGGTGCGGGGCTATATGTAAGGCCTGCAGTAACTAGTCTGTGGTGGTGCGGGGCTATATGTAAGGCCTGCAGTAACTAGTCTGCGGAGGTGCGGGGCTATATGTAAGGCCTGCAGTAACTAGTCTACGGAGGTGCTGGGCTATATGTAAGGCCTGCAGTAACTAGTCTGCGGGGGTGCGAGGCTATATGTAAGGCCTGCAGTAACTGGTCTGCGGGGGTGCGGGGCTATATGTAAGGCCTGCAGTAACTAGTCTGTGGTGGTGCGGGGCTATATGTAAGGCCTGCAGTAACTAGTCTGCGGAGGTGCGGGGCTATATGTAAGGCCTGCAGTAACTAGTCTGCGGAGGTGCGGGGCTATATGTAAGGCCTGCAGTAACTAGTCTGCGGAGGTGCGGGGCTATATGTAAGGCCTGCAGTAACCAGTCTGCGGAGGTGCGGGGCTATATGTAAGGCCTGCAGTAACCAGTCTGTGGAGGTGTGGGGCTATATGTAAGGCCTGCAGTAACTAGTCTGCGGGGGTGCGGGGCTATATGTAAGGCCTGCAGTAACTAGTCTGCGGGGGTGCGGGGCTATATGTAAGGCCTGCAGTAACTAGTCTGCGGGGGTGCGGGGCTATATGTAAGGCCTGCAGTAACTAGTCTGCGGGGGTGCGGGGCTATATGTAATGCCTGCAGTAACTAGTCTGCGGAGGTGCCGGGCTATATGTAAGGCCTGCAGTAACTAGTCTGCGGAGGTGCCGGGCTATATGTAAGGCCTGCAGTAACTAGTCTGCGGGGGTGCGGGGCTATATGTAAGGCCTGCAGTAACTAGTCTGCGGGGGTGCGGGGCTATATGTAAGGCCTGCAGTAACTAGTCTGCGGGGGTGCGGGGCTATATGTAAGGCCTGCAGTAACTAGTCTGCGGGGGTGCGGGGCTATATGTAATGCCTGCAGTAACTAGTCTGCGGAGGTGCCGGGCTATATGTAAGGCCTGCAGTAACTAGTCTGCGGGGGTGCGGGGCTATATGTAAGGCCTGCAGTAACTAGTCTGCGGAGGTGCGGGGCTATATGTAAGGCCTACAGTAACTAGTCTGCGGAGGTGCGGGGCTATATGTAAGGCCTGCAGTAACTAGTCTGCGGGGGTGCGGGGCTATATGTAAGGCCTGCAGTAACTAGTCTGCGGGGGTGCGGGGCTATATGTAAGGCCTGCAGTAACTAGTCTGCGGGGGTGCGGGGCTATATGTAAGGGCTGCAGTAACTAGTCTGTGGAGGTGCGGGGCTATATGTAAGGCCTGCAGTAACTAGTCTACGGAGGTGCTGGGCTATATGTAAGGCCTGCAGTAACTAGTCTGCGGGGGTGCGGGGCTATATGTAAGGCCTGCAGTAACTAGTCTGCGGAGGTGCGGGGCTATATGTAAGGCCTGCAGTAACTAGTCTGCGGAGGTGCTGGGCTATATGTAAGGCCTGCAGTAACTAGTCTGCGGGGGTGCGGGGCTATATGTAAGGCCTGCAGTAACTAGTCTGCGGAGGTGCGGGGCTATATGTAAGGCCTGCAGTAACTAGTCTGCGGCGGTGCGGGGCTATATGTAAGGCCTGCAGTAACTAGTCTGCGGAGGAGGGAGGCTATATGTAAGGCCTGCAGTAACTAGTCTGTGGAGGTGCGGGGCTATATGTAAGGCCTACAGTAACTAGTCTGCGGAGGTGCGGGGCTATATGTAAGGCCTGCAGTAACTAGTCTGCGGGGGTGCGGGGCTATATGTAAGGCCTGCAGTAACTAGTCTGCGGAGGTGCGGGGCTATATGTAAGGCCTGCAGTAACTAGTCTGCGGAGGTGCGGGGCTATATGTAAGGCCTGCAGTAACTAGTCTGTGGGGGTGCGGGGCTATATGTAAGGCCTGCAGTAACTAGTCTGCGGGGGTGCGAGGCTATATGTAAGGCCTGCAGTAGCTAGTCTGTGGAGGTGCGGGGCTATATGTAAGGCCTGCAGTAACTAGTCTGTGGAGGTGCGGGGCTATATGTAAGGCCTGCAGTAACTAGTCTGCGGAGGTGCGAGGCTATATGTAAGGCCTGCAGTAACTAGTCTGCGGGGGTGCGCGGCTATATGTAAGGCCTGCAGTAACTAGTCTGCGGGGGTGCGGGGCTATATGTAAGGCCTGCAGTAACTAGTCTGTGGAGGGAGGCTATATGTAAGGCCTGCAGTAACTAGTCTGCGGGGGTGCGGGGCTATATGTAAGGCCTGCAGTAACTAGTCTGCGGTGGTGCGGGGCTATATGTAAGGCCTGCAGTAACTAGTCTGTGGAGGTGCGGGGCTATATGTAAGGCCTACAGTAACTAGTCTGTGGAGGTGCTGGGCTATATGTAAGGCCTGCAGTAACTAGTCTGTGGAGGTGCGGGGCTATATGTAAGGCCTGCAGTAACTAGTCTGTGGAGGGAGGCTATATGTAAGGCCTGCAGTAACTAGTCTGCGGGGGTGCGGGGCTATATGTAAGGCCTGCAGTAACTAGTCTGCGGTGGTGCGGGGCTATATGTAAGGCCTGCAGTAACTAGTCTGTGGAGGTGCGGGGCTATATGTAAGGCCTACAGTAACTAGTCTGTGGAGGTGCTGGGCTATATGTAAGGCCTGCAGTAACTAGTCTGCGAAGGTGCGGGGCTATATGTAAGGCCTGCAGTAATTAGTCTGCGGAGGTGCGGGGCTATATGTAAGGCCTGCAGTAACTAGTCTGCGGAGGGAGGCTATATGTAAGGCCTGCAGTAACTAGTCTGTGGAGGTGCGGGGCTATATGTAAGGCCTGCAGTAACTAGTCTGTGGAGGTGCGAGGCTATATGTAAGGCCTGCAGTAACTAGTCTGCGGAGGTGCGGGGCTATATGTAAGGCCTGCAGTAACTAGTCTGCGAAGGTGCGGGGGTATATGTAAGGCCTGCAGTAACTAGTCTGCGGAGGTGCGGGGCTATATGTAAGGCCTGCAGTAACTAGTCTGTGGAGGTGCGGGGCTATATGTAAGGCCTGCAGTAACTAGTCTGCGGAGGTGCGGGGCTATATGTAAGGCCTGCAGTAACTAGTCTGTGGGGGTGCGGGGCTATATGTAAGGCCTGCAGTAACTAGTCTGCGGAGGGAGGCTATATGTAAGGCCTGCAGTAACTAGTCTGCGGGGGTGCGGGGCTATATGTAAGGCCTGCAGTAACTAGTCTGCGGAGGTGCGGGGCTATATGTAAGGCCTGCAGTAACTAGTCTGCGGTGGTGCGGGGCTATATGTAAGGCCTGCAGTAACTAGTCTGCGGAGGTGCGGGGCTATATGTAAGGCCTGCAGTAACCAGTCTGTGGAGGTGCGGGGCTATATGTAAGGCCTGCAGTAACTAGTCTACGGAGGTGCTGGGCTATATGTAAGGCCTGCAGTAACTAGTCTGCGGGGGTGCGAGGCTATATGTAAGACCTGCAGTAACTAGTCTGCGGGGGTGCGGGGCTATATGTAAGGCCTGCAGTAACTGGTCTGCGGGGGTGCGGGGCTATATGTAAGACCTGCAGTAACTAGTCTGCGGGGGTGCGGGGCTATATGTAAGGCCTGCAGTAACTAGTCTGTGGAGGTGCGGGGCTATATGTAAGGCCTGCAGTAACTGGTCTGCGGGGGTGCGGGGCTATATGTAAGACCTGCAGTAACTAGTCTGCGGGGGTGCGGGGCTATATGTAAGGCCTGCAGTAACTAGTCTGTGGTGGTGCGGGGCTATATGTAAGGCCTGCAGTAACTAGTCTGCGGAGGTGCGGGGCTATATGTAAGGCCTGCAGTAACTAGTCTACGGAGGTGCTGGGCTATATGTAAGGCCTGCAGTAACTAGTCTGCGGGGGTGCGAGGCTATATGTAAGGCCTGCAGTAACTGGTCTGCGGGGGTGCGGGGCTATATGTAAGGCCTGCAGTAACTAGTCTGCGGAGGTGCGGGGCTATATGTAAGGCCTGCAGTAACTAGTCTGTGGTGGTGCGGGGCTATATGTAAGGCCTGCAGTAACTAGTCTGCGGAGGTGCGGGGCTATATGTAAGGCCTGCAGTAACTAGTCTGCGGAGGTGCGGGGCTATATGTAAGGCCTGCAGTAACTAGTCTGCGGAGGTGCGGGGCTATATGTAAGGCCTGCAGTAACCAGTCTGCGGAGGTGCGGGGCTATATGTAAGGCCTGCAGTAACCAGTCTGTGGAGGTGTGGGGCTATATGTAAGGCCTGCAGTAACTAGTCTGCGGGGGTGCGGGGCTATATGTAAGGCCTGCAGTAACTAGTCTGCGGGGGTGCGGGGCTATATGTAATGCCTGCAGTAACTAGTCTGCGGAGGTGCCGGGCTATATGTAAGGCCTGCAGTAACTAGTCTGCGGGGGTGCGGGGCTATATGTAAGGCCTGCAGTAACTAGTCTGCGGAGGTGCGGGGCTATATGTAAGGCCTACAGTAACTAGTCTGTGGAGGTGCGGGGCTATATGTAAGGCCTGCAGTAACTAGACTGCGGAGGTGCGGGGCTATATGTAAGGCCTACAGTAACTAGTCTGTGGAGGTGCGGGGCTATATGTAAGGCCTGCAGTAACTAGACTGC
This sequence comes from Eleutherodactylus coqui, assembly GCF_035609145.1. Classification (NCBI taxonomy): domain Eukaryota; kingdom Metazoa; phylum Chordata; class Amphibia; order Anura; family Eleutherodactylidae; genus Eleutherodactylus; species Eleutherodactylus coqui. The sequence continues at coordinate 205,352,363 of NC_089844.1, forward strand.
GGAGGTGCGGGGCTATATGTAAGGCCTACAGTAACTAGTCTGCGGGGGTGCGGGGCTATATGTAAGGCCTACAGTAACTAGTCTGCGGGGGTGCGGGGCTATATGTAAGGCCTGCAGTAACTAGTCTGCGGAGGGAGGCTATATGTAAGGCCTGCAGTAACTAGTCTGCGGGGGTGCGGGGCTATATGTAAGGCCTCCAGTAACTAGTCTGCGGGGGTGCGGGGCTATATGTAATGCCTGCAGTAACTAGTCTGCGGAGGTGCCGGGCTATATGTAAGGCCTGCAGTAACTAGTCTGCGGAGGTGCCGGGCTATATGTAAGGCCTGCAGTAACTAGTCTGCGGGGGTGCGGGGCTATATGTAAGGCCTGCAGTAACTAGTCTGCGGGGGTGCGGGGCTATATGTAAGGCCTGCAGTAACTAGTCTGCGGGGGTGCGGGGCTATATGTAAGGCCTGCAGTAACTAGTCTGCGGGGGTGCGGGGCTATATGTAATGCCTGCAGTAACTAGTCTGCGGAGGTGCCGGGCTATATGTAAGGCCTGCAGTAACTAGTCTGCGGGGGTGCGGGGCTATATGTAAGGCCTGCAGTAACTAGTCTGCGGAGGTGCGGGGCTATATGTAAGGCCTACAGTAACTAGTCTGCGGAGGTGCGGGGCTATATGTAAGGCCTGCAGTAACTAGTCTGCGGGGGTGCGGGGCTATATGTAAGGCCTGCAGTAACTAGTCTGCGGGTGTGCGGGGCTATATGTAAGGCCTGCAGTAACTAGTCTGCGGGGGTGCGGGGCTATATGTAAGGGCTGCAGTAACTAGTCTGTGGAGGTGCAGGGCTATATGTAAGGCCTGCAGTAACTAGTCTACGGAGGTGCTGGGCTATATGTAAGGCCTGCAGTAACTAGTCTGCGGGGGTGCGGGGCTATATGTAAGGCCTGCAGTAACTAGTCTGCGGAGGTGCGGGGCTATATGTAAGGCCTGCAGTAACTAGTCTGCGGGGGTGCGGGGCTATATGTAAGGCCTGCAGTAACTAGTCTGCGGAGGTGCGGGGCTATATGTAAGGCCTGCAGTAACTAGTCTGCGGCGGTGCGGGGCTATATGTAAGGCCTGCAGTAACTAGTCTGCGGAGGAGGGAGGCTATATGTAAGGCCTGCAGTAACTAGTCTGTGGAGGTGCGGGGCTATATGTAAGGCCTACAGTAACTAGTCTGCGGAGGTGCGGGGCTATATGTAAGGCCTGCAGTAACTAGTCTGCGGGGGTGCGGGGCTATATGTAAGGCCTGCAGTAACTAGTCTGTGGGGGTGCGGGGCTATATGTAAGGCCTGCAGTAACTAGTCTGCGGAGGAGGGAGGCTATATGTAAGGCCTGCAGTAACTAGTCTGCGGAGGTGCGGGGCTATATGTAAGGCCTGCAGTAACTAGTCTGCGGGGGTGCGGGGCTATATGTAAGGCCTGCAGTAACTAGTGTGCGGAGGCGCGGGGCTATATGTAAGGCCTGCAGTAACTAGTCTGCGGAGGGAGGCTATATGTAAGGCCTGCAGTAACTAGTCTGCGGGGGTGCGGGGCTATATGTAAGGCCTGCAGTAACTAGTCTGCGGTGGTGCGGGGCTATATGTAAGGCCTGCAGTAACTAGTCTGCGGGGGTGCGGGGCTATATGTAAGGCCTGCAGTAACTAGTCTGCGGAGGAGGGAGGCTATATGTAAGGCCTGCAGTAACTAGTCTGCGGAGGTGCGGGGCTATATGTGAGGCCTGCAGTAACTAGTCTGCGGAGGTGCGGGGCTATATGTAAGGCCTGCAGTAACTAGTGTGCGGAGGAGGGAGGCTATATGTAAGGCCTGCAGTAACTAGTCTGCGGGGGTATATGTAAGGCCTGCAGTAACTAGTCTGCGGGGGTATATGTAAGGCCTGCAGTAACTAGTCTGCGGAGGAGGGAGGCTATATGTAAGGCCTGCAGTAACTAGTCTGCGGGGGTGCGGGGCTATATGTAAGGCCTGCAGTAACTAGTCTGCGGAGGTGCGGGGCTATATGTAAGGCCTGCAGTAACTAGTCTGCGGAGGTGCAGGGCTATATGTAAGGCCTGCAGTAACTAGTCTGTGGAGGTGCAGGGCTATATGTAAGGCCTGCAGTAACTAGTCTGCGGAGGTGCGGGGCTATATGTAAGGCCTGCAGTAACTAGTCTGTGGAGGTGCGGGGCTATATGTAAGGCCTGCAGTAACTAGTCTGCGGGGGTGCGGGGCTATATGTAAGGCCTGCAGTAACTAGTCTGCGGGGGTGCGGGGCTATATGTAAGGCCTGCAGTAACTGGTCTGCGGGGGTGCGGGGCTATATGTAAGGCCTGCAGTAACTAGTCTGTGGGGGTGCGGGGCTATATGTAAGGCCTGCAGTAACTAGTCTGCGGAGCGCGGGGCTATATGTAAGGCCTACAGTAACTAGTCTGTG